>NC_083097.1:163264735-163584423 GCF_949774975.1 Lagenorhynchus albirostris | reverse complement strand
CAGAGGTCCCGGTCCATCCCACCACCAGAGAGGACCCTTTGCAAGCTGCAGGTGCTGGGGCAGTGGGTACCTGGGAGGATGGGCCAGGTGGGCCACCTGCTGGGCATGAAGGCGGGGCCGGGGCTCCAGGGGCAGCCAAGCTTCTCCTGTCTCACACCCTCCTTGCTTAGCGTCTTGCTTCGTCTCTCCACGTCTCTCTGTGTCTCTCCAAGTCTCTGTCTCTCTGTGTCTCTCTTCACTTGTCTCTCCCTGTCTCTCCACGTCTCTGTCCTCACTTCTCTGTCTTTCAATGCCTGGAACACACAGTCACCCAATTGTAGGAAATTTGGTTTTCCAGCTGCCTGGAGGGCCATTCCATGCACAACAGGGAGGTGACCAAAAATATTTTCTGCAGGGACTTCCCTGGCGGTCCAGTGGCTAGGACTCTGCACTTCCAATGCAGGGGGCATGGGTTCGATCTCTGGGGAACTAAGATCCCGCATGATGCGTCGCACAGCTGATAAAATAAAAGTGAATTTAAAAAAAGTTTCTGGGGACCTGAGAGAGACTGGAGGCAGGGACCAGGAACGGTCCCCGGCGTGGAACCCTGGAGGTGGAGGGTGTGAGGCGAATAACAGTAATAACTATAATCATCATCCCGGCAACTCATCTGATCATCATGACAACCCTACCAGGTGGGTAGTTATCACCCTGTTTTACAGATGCGGTGTTTGGGGACACAGAAATACACAGTGACTTGCCCAGGGTCACTGAAGGGGGAATTAGCTGGGTCTGGATTTGAATCCTAAGCCTGGTAGATTCCCCCACTGCCAGCCAAGCCACCCTTAAGCCCCTTGCCACATTCCTCTGCCCATTTCCCAGGCAGAGAGACTGAGGTCTGAGGGTCTCCAGCCACCTGACCGTCTTCCACGTGGGCCGGTGACTGACTCCAGGTGGAGAAAGCAGATGGTGGGGGCAAGTGTAATGGTGGTGGGTGTCTGTGGCTGAGACTCCTCTCCCTCTGTAGGACCCCTGGAGAAAGCGGAGGACACGGGATAGGACAGAGAGACATGGAGAGAAAGGGACAGGACACTCCAAGAGGGGACAGGTGGGAGGCTCAGGGAAGGGGCGGGGGGTCCCGGGCAGGCCTGAATGTCCGGCGGGGTCTCCCTAAAGCCCCCCTCCCAGACCAGCCTGGACGTCTCTGGGGTCTTCCCGCTCCTCTCCTCGCCTCAAAGACGGGGGCGAGGAGGACCCCGCCCCGTACAGGGTAGGGGCGGGGCCTGCGGGGTCCCCAGCTAATGGCAAACAGCTGCTGCTCCCCACGCCGGCCCAGCCGCCAGGCCGAGGCCCAGCCCGGCCGGACGCCCGGACGCCTTCCCGCCGCCTGGGCCTGGCTCCGGCCCGGCCGCGGAGGAGGGCGAAGGAGGACCGAGTGGGCGAGTGGGGAGGCGGGACAGAGGTAGAAAGGAGGATGGAGACGTGGGAGAGGGGCAGAGGGGAGGCAGTGATGGGGCAAAGGGGTAGGGAGGAACGGATGGAGGATGGGGTTGGAGGAGAGAAGCAGGGACAGGGTCAAAGATGAGGACGGGGCAGAGGCGAGGGACCAAGACACTCAAAGTCCGGAAAGTTTGGGCATAGATGATGGAGTTGGAGGCAGCAGCTGGTAGAGACCGGCGAGATCGCGCCCCGGGGTTAGGGGTGGGGTGGGTGGGGTGGGGACCACGCTCGAACCCCGAACCAGACTCGAACCCCGACCCAGCCCGGGTCCTACTCGCCTCGCGCGCTCCGGCCGCCGCTGTCCCAGCGTCCCGCCGCCCGTGCGTCCTCAGCGCGCCGCCGCCCGAGCGCCCGGCCCTCGGCGGAAGCTCCGCCCCGCCCCGCCCCCGGGCTGGCCCCGCCCCTCTAGTCGCCAGCGGCCCAGCCACTGTTGAGGGGGATGGGGGGGGGACACGATTGCACCTGGACGGGCAGGTTTGTGTGCGCGCGCGTGGGGTATCCGGCCTCGCCCCCTCTTTCTGTCCTCGGGGCAGGGTCCCACCACCGCTATCCTCCCCCCCGACAGCTGCCGCTGGGCCGCTGCGGGGGGCGGGAGAGGGCGGGGCTGGCCGGGATCCAGCTCCTGGAGGGAGGGCGGTGGTGGCGGCGGCGTCTGCGGGAGGTCACCCCACCCCCCGCCGGCTCAGGGCTGGAAGCCGCCCAGCACAGGCCTGGTACACGGTGGCGTGACCACCACGGGGCGGGAAGGGAGGGCTGGGTCAGCGCGAGGCTGCACAGACCGTAGCTAGGGCCTGGGTTCCATGGCCAGCCAGACCTGGGCTCCAATCCTAACTCCACCAAGCCTTTACTTGCTGCCTCCGTTTCCCCATCTGTAAAATGGGGCTAAGAATGCTGCCTGTCTGATAGTGGTGTTAAGATGAGTCTATAACCATGAGGCAGGGGCCTAATAGAGGTCCCTCAGGCAGAAAGGCCCATAAACGGGGCAGTGTCTTTGCGGGAGCCAATTATACAGGGCTGGGCACTTAACGAGAGTTTAATAAATGTTACTATTATTCCCCCTGCACACATGTGACATTGTCCTTTGTGTGTTGCCTTCCCCACTAGAATGTCAGCTCTACAAGGGCAGAAATTTGCATCCGTTGCCACTGCTGTGTCCCTGGCACCCAACTGGTTCTCAGTGTCTATGCATCAGCAATCAGGGTGTGCAGGTAGAGGGTGCACATGGGACCCAGCTCCCAGGGACCACACCACACAGGCTGTTTATAAAAACCATTTTAAATTAGAAAAGGTAAGAGGCATCAGTGCACACAGACGGGAACAGAGGGACAGAGGGCCCAGACCCATGTGTGATGTGGTCACCCCATGGCTGAGTGGGCAGTGGGGGAGACTGTCAGGAAGGCACAGACAGCTGAGTCCAGGGTGCTGGTTCCTCTGGGTGTGGCTTCAGGCCCCGTGGGCTCAGAGGTCAGCCTTCCGGAAACTTGCTCTGTTCAAGGAGTTCCTGGGGGAGGAGTGAAGTGGATCAACATGGCCACAGGGCCCCCAACTCCACAATGCTCCCCAGCCTCCTCCCCCTCCCCCTTTTCCTCCACCCTCTTCCTCCAAGGAGGTCTTCTATGGTCTTCCTGGCTCCTTTTACATTGGTTCTGATCTGACCATGGAATCAGAAATTCTCTCTTAGAATCCACCACTGGAGATGTGAATCACGCCCATTTTACAGATGTGGGAACTGAAGCTCAGAAAAATGAAGTCAGTCACACACCTGGGAAATGATCAGAAACGGTTGCCCTGAGCTTGAATATGTGTACGTGTCTGAGTAGTCACATGACTGTGCAAAGCCCCGAGCACCCGTGTTGATGTGCACGTGTATGACGGCCCCCACGCTCTGCCTGGCTTTGCCTGCCCCCTCTCTCCCTCTCTAGGGTGGGAGGCCTGGGTCAGGCACCTGAAGCCGGCTGTGTTTGGCGCCAGCAGCTGAGGCAGGCGCTGGGTGAGCAGAGGCTGCAGAGCCTCCCGCAGGCGGGAGTAGTTGCGCTCCAGCTCACGGTGGTACTCCTTCTGGTCCGGCCCAATCAGGGCTTTGTTCTTCCGCAGCGCATCCTCGCACCTGAGGGAGGACCAGATGGCAGGAGATGCTCAGGGGCTGACACTCAGAGGACAAAGCAAGACCAGAGGTGGGGAGTTCGCGAGCTGGGGTCAGGCATGCAGAGGAGCCTATAATGGGGGTCCGGCAGGTGGATGTGACTAAATGGAAATCAGAGAGGCTACGATGGGGGCTCAGGTTTATAGACAGGCTGTACTGGGGAGTCAGATAGGCAGAGAGCCATAATGCGGGGGTTAGAGGGACTCTGATTGGGGTGGGTGGTCAGGCCTACTTCTTGCAGAAGTCCTTGAAACAGAGCCGCAGCTTGTTGTGATGCCTGAAGAGCTTAGGGTCTTGCGGGATCTCGGCCAAAAACACCTGGGCCACCTCCAGTGGACCCTGTGGGGTGATAGGGGCTTGTGACGATGTCTGCACGGCCCCCGGGGGCCTCAGGCAGCCTGCATACCCCACCGACCGTGCCTGGTTTACAGTGGGCCCCACGGAGCCCTGCAGCACCATCTGCAGCATTTTGGCATCAGGCGGGTCCTGCTCGGTGGCGAAGGCCAGCTCCCGAGTCTTCTTCTGCATGTCCTCAATGGCCACCTCTACTGGCATCAGCACTGTCTGCGGGGTGGAGATGAGCGGGCACACGTCGGGGCCTGAGGATGTGCTGACCCAACCCAGCCCACGGCAGCTTGGACCCCAGCTGGGGGTGGACAGGGGTACAAGAGGCTGTAAGGAACCAGGCCTGGGGCTCCTGCCTGCTTGGGTCTGGCAGGGTGGGGGCCAAGGTTCAGCTGCCTTTGTCTGGTTCTGATAACTCTGGTCTGGTTCTCGTCCAGCCTTGGGTCAGCAAGGTCTGGAAGTAGGGGTTTGAGTCTGCAGATTGGGGTCTGGAGGTTGGAGTTTGGGGGTCCCTGGCCTCCCTTGGTTTTGGGGTCTTTGTACCTCCCATCCCTGGGCCTCCCCCAGGCCTGGGCCCCGCCCACCTCCTCCCGGTGGCACACGCGGATTCGTGTCTTGATGTAGGGGAAGGCATGGTCTGTGCTGAGCAGCGTCTTGCGCTTGTGCTGCTCGGGCAGCTCTCCGTGTGCGCGCCCGTCCGGCGTGAAGGGCGTGCAGAACAGGAAGGTTCGCAGCCCGTAGTTGCGGTCGAAGTAGGTCACCCGGTCCTTGAGCTCATAGGTGTCGAAGTGCGGCTCCACGTACGTGATCTGGATGTAGGCCTGGGGCACGGGGCTCAGGGGTGAGGCTCTCAGCCCCAATACACACACCTGGGGCTTGCTGGCCTCCCGCAGGGGCCCCATCCCTGGAGAAAGGGGATTTGGGCCTCCTTGGGTCTGGGGGCTTTGGATCTGGGGTTCCCAGGTCTCCCTATATCTCCTTTGGATGTTTGGGAATCCCATGAGGAATAGGACGTGGGGTCCCCGAGGGAGATCAGCTTTGGAGTTTCCCAGAGATATAGGATTTGAGGGGCCACAGGATTACAGGACTTGGAGTCTCCCTGAATATAGGATTTTGGGGTCCCTGGGGGGATAGTAAGGAGTCCTCACCTTCTGGGGGTCCAGCTTGGTCTTGTCCACAGGGTTAGAATCTTTGATGATCTGGACCACGTCCTCCCCAAATCTCTCCGTGTAGAACTCCTGAGAACACGGGGCTGACTCACAGCTGCAGCCCCAGTGCCCTGTCCCAGGGCACCCCGCCCCAGGGCAGCCCAGTGCCCTGTCCACACCCCGCCCCCCCACCGCCAGGACGTGCCTCCAGCCGGTGTGAGATCTCGGCCAGCTTCGTGATGGATGGCTCCTTGTACACGAACTCCTGTTCATCTAGGTCACCAAAGCGGGCACCGTAGAAGCCCACGCGGAAATATGTCCCGAACACACGCTGGGGCTGTGGGAAAGCTGCTGTTGCCCAGGAGGCCCTGCTGGAGGTCCCCCTACGCCAGAGACACATGGGTCCTCAGGCCCCACGTGCAGAAGAGGTGGGCATGGGCGGAGGACCCCGGACACCCTAAGAACATCACATCACAGGCACAGGCAGGGGCACGGACCCACATGACTGCCAATTGCCCACACCCTCACTCTTTTTCCCCAGCCTGTCTCCTACCTCCCACAAATCTTTATTCTCATTTAACACAAACCCCTAGTTTCTGATTCTCCCTCATGACCCATGCAGTTCTTCAGAGTCTGGATCTCAATATGAAATGAGAACCGGGGCCCTATTGCTCATAACTAGGTCCTCAATGCCTATAGGTCTGGGTATACAGTAGGTGCTCATATGCATGAGTGACTGAGGGAAGGCGTGGCCGTTTCTTGCTCTGGGACAGAGGCTCTAGTTCCCTTGTTCCAGTGCATCCCCTCCCCTCCCAGATCTAAGTTTGCCAAGAAGGACCCCCTCCCTCCAGGTAGGCTACTTTTCAGGATGGGGGTGGCTCCATGTTCACTCACCAAGGCAGATCCAGGCAGGGTGAGATAGGTACCAGGAGACGGAGGTGGGGAGCAGGGGGCAGAGAGACAAAGTCATGGGTTAGGTCAGAGGTCACAGCCCCCAACCCCCAGAGTCCTGGTTATGCTACCCCATGAGAACTATTCCATGGGCAGAGACAGGAGATCCGGGGAGGGAGAGGACTTAACCGCCCCGCCCAGCTCCCACCCAGTCCTCCCCCCTTGGTTCTGGGTTCCTGCCATCTTTGGCCAGAAAATTCTCCCCAAACTAGGAGATGCCTAAAAATAGACCCAAGTCGGGGAGAGGCGGGAGAGGGGGGACATTAAATGGCAATGAGCAGAGACCCTGGGGGAAGCTGGGGAGACAGGGAGAGACAGAGACCAAGGGAGACACACAGAGAGAGTGATCAAGGAGAGAGGCAGAGACAGGGAGAGATGGACGGAAAGAGACCAAGAGACACAAAGAGAGAGAAAAAGAAACAGAGACAGAGGAAGTTGGAGGCCCCCCCTTCCAGGCAGTGACCAAGCTGGCCCTGCCTGAGGGAGGGGTGTCTCTGGAGAGCTCCCAGCTGGGTGAGTCACAGGCTGCCCTGGAGATCTGGGGCAGGGAGGGGGGCTCCGGGGGGGAAGTAGTGGGGTGCGTCATCGCCCACTGAGCCCCCGCGGCCAGGCAGCTGTGCTCCTCCAGCGCCCCCTGGTGGTCCCTGACCACTGTTGACCAGAGGCAGGTGGCCACTCACCTCCCAGCCGGAGCTCTGTGGGTGGGGACAGAAGGGTCAAGGTCAGCTGAGCTCAGCAGGGGCCAGGGGCTGGGGCTGAGGGCAGGGTCTGAGAGGGCATCCTGGGCCCACCTGGTGCATGATCTTGGTGAAGGCCTCCTGCAGTTTGCCGTGCACAGCAGCCAGCTTCTTGTAGTCGCGGTGGGCTTCCAGGATGGGGATGAGGGTCTTGTAGACCTCATTCACTGCCTCGTAGAGCCCACCCTGGGGGTGGAACATCAGGATTTCCAGCACCAGCCCTGATCTTCTCTCCTGCCTGGAACAACCCTCCTTCCATGCTCCTACCCACCCTCCAGGGTGCCATCTTCCATCACTTCCTCCAGGAAGCCCACCCTGACCACACCTGCCCCAGATGGGGTACCAGCCTTTCCACTCAGCCCCTACAAACATCCTTTGTGGTCTCCACCATGCTTACTACGGACCCGGTGCTGTGTACATGTACACTCTACCCATGTTCCTTCACTGGTGGGAGGAGTCATCATCTTTTTCCATTCCTCAGAGGGGAAACTGAACTTCAGAGACGTGGAGGGGCTCCCCAGGGCCAGGACCTGAAGGCCGGCCCTTCTGGCATGGTGTCTAAAACCTCCACACCCAACTGCCTCCCAGCACATGGTAACGGCCACTCCTGAGTGCCGCTGGCCCCCAGTCAGGGCCAGCATCAAGCCTGGCACACGGCAGGTATCCTGAGCTATTTGCTGACTGTTAGAGATCTGTGTCTACCGTCTGGCTTATTCCCAAGGCCTCTGTCTCTGAGACTCCAGCAAAGTGATCATAATAATAAAAACAACAATAACAAAAAAAAAAACCTCTAGAAAAAAAGGAAAAAAAAAAAGAAGGCTTGATGCAAAGAACTGAAACAGGATGGTAAATATAGGTGGTCACTGAATTTGAGTGCTGGGTAGGGGGGGTGGTGGGGATACAACTTTCTTTTATGTGTTCTTGAAATTTTTTATAACAAAAAAGAATTTTAGGGACTTCCCTAGTGGTCCAGTGGTTAGGACTCCACATTCTCACTGCAGGGGGGCCTGGGTTCAGTCCCCTTAGTCGGGGAACTAAGATCCTGCAAGCCACAGGGTGCGGCACAAAAAAAAAAAAAAAAAAAAAGAATTTAAAATGGTAACTGAATATATTCAAGGGTTTTATGGGGAAAAAGGCAGGTAACAGGGCCTCTGAGGGATCCCAGTCCTTCTCCGCAAATCCCCTGCCCAGAAAGGGTCCAGGCAGCAGCTTCACCTTGAGGCTCTGGGAGCGGGTATCAGGCCCACAAGCAGATGCATGATGTCGCCCCAGCCCCAGGCCTCACCATGGTGAAGTAGGCGGCCGCCTGTTCCAGCAGCCCCACCAGCCCCAGCTCCGTGAAGTGCTTCCCGGAACAGAAGCCCTCCTCATCAGGCGACAGGATGTCGTCAGAGATGGCGGACTCCTCCAGCACGTTGGACGAGATGTTCTGGGGTGGGAGGTGGCATCAGAGCCTGGTCCTCGGCCCACGTGTGCCACCCCCTGCCCGCCACTACCCCACCCCCCATCCCTGCCGCTCACCTGGAAGGAAACACAGCCCACAGGCAGGTGGCGGCTGTCCTCCAGCAGAGCGAGGTACTCGGCCACCAGGGCGGCCGCGTGAACCATGCACTGCGCAGCCTCCGCGTGGTTGCCCAGCTCCGCGTGCTTCCCCGCCATGTTCTGCAGCCATGTCAGCCGCAGGTCTGGGGAGCCCTGGTAGCCCCGGGCAATCCTAGAACCCAGGTGAGGGGGGATGTGAGAAGGATGGAGACTTACCTTGCCCCCCTGCCCACCCCTCACTTGTCCATCCCCTTCACCTGTGGCCCCACCCATCTGCCCCAGCCAATCTCCTCACCTTTACCCCATTCACCTGTCTCCTAACTTATCCCACTCCTTACCTGTCCATCTCTTCATTACCCCCACAAGTGTCACTCTGGGTCTGCCCAGACCCAGCCCTTCTGTATGCCCCCTGCCTTCCCTGTCTCCATCACCCGGGCCCCCATCTCCCACTCCCCAGTTTCTTACTAAATACCCTTCACTCACCTCCAAATCACTTGTTCCCCTAATCTGTCACCCCTTCATGTGTTAGCACCTCACCTGTCTCTCCTACCTGTCCCCCTCACTTATTCTTGTGCTCCTCTGTCACCCTCATCTGTATGTTCATCCGGCACCATTTTTACTTGCTCATTTACCTGCCCTCACCTGTCTGCTCACCTGGCCCCTCACCTGTCTGCCCTCTCACTTGGTCATCTTCACGTGTCTCCTCTCCTGGTCCCTCTTCACTTGTCTATCCTTACTTGTCTCTCTTATTACCTGTACGCTCACCTGCTCCCTCCCCACCTGTTCCTCTCACCACCTCCTCTCCCCTCACCTGTCTGTGAATGGCTGAAGGTTCCAACCGGCCCTCCTCACCTGTACATGAGGTCAATGAGCATTTCCGGGTCCTCCTGATGCTCCTTCATCTTCACCGTGTCAGTCAGGATCATGTGCAAGTTGAACATCAGGTCCTGGACCTGGAACGGGGGAATGGCCAGGAGTGACAGAGCCGAGGTGGTGGGGTCAGGGGTCAAGCATGGCAGGGCAAAGACCCTGGCTGCGGAAGGTCGGGCGGGGGTCCGGCGGGGTCACCTGCTCAGCAAAGGTGCTGTCCCGCAGCCCCACATCCTCCTCGGCATAGGTGAGGATGGTCTTGAGTGAACGTCGCAGGTGCTCTTCGCTGAAGTTCTGCGTTGTCCCCACCAGGGACGAAAGCGACATGGTCACTTGCATCTTCACGCGGGCAAAGTTCTGGGTAGGCCGGGGAGGAAGAGCACGCCTGACTGTGGACCTCGGACCCTCACACCAGAGCCTGCTTGACCCACTGACTTCACCCCTCTCCCCTCCTGCAGTGCGTCTATCGCGTCAAGACCCCTAGTCGGCCGCCCTCCCCAGAGCCATAGATCACCCCCACCGCCACACCCCCACTTACGTTGCCAATCTCGAAATTCTGGCGCATGAGGAGGTAGAGGGAGGCGCTGGCGTGCGTACGGATGGCGCTGATGCGGCTGCCGCAGTGTCGCAGGAGCCTCAAGCAGAGGTCGGCACACAGCTCTGTGTCCTCCTCAAACAGCAGCTCTGGGAACTGGCCCCCAGGGCGGGACAGACACCAGTCAGCCCCTCCCCGTTCTGGCTCAGAAGGTCCCCGATGGGGACATGAGCAGAAGCATCGGTCTGTGTTCTGCCTTCTCGGGCCAAGCCCAGCAAGTTTTGGCGTCAGACCTGGGTTTAAGCCCCTACTGTGTGACTCCGGGTGAGTAACTCTGCCACTCTGATCCTCAGTTCCCTCCTCTGCAAGCTGTAGCTAAGGAGTGTCTGCCTGCCTCATGGAGCTGCTGAGCACACAACAGTTGCTCAATGAATGGGCTGTGACTGTTACTCTTTTTTTTCTTTTTTTTTTTTTGCGGTACGCGGGCCTCTCACTGTTGTGGCCTCTCCCGCTGCGGAGCACAGGCTCTGGATGCGCAGGCTCAGTGGCCACGGCTCACGGGCCCAGCCGCTCCGCGGCATGTGGGATCTTCCCGGACCGGGGCACGAACCCGTGTCCCCTGCATCGGCAGGCGGACTCTCAACCACTGCACCACCAGGGAAGCCCAACTGTTACTCTTAAGAAGCGTGGCTGTCAGAGGTACTCACCTTGGATACCAGGGCCCGCTGTGTGGCCAGGCCGTGCTGCAAGAAGAGGGCACTCTGGGCACTGCCCAGACTGTACAACACAACCTTCAGTACCGCGCCCAAGATACTCTCCCGGGCCTCTGACAGTATCACCGTCTGGGGGGCCAGAAATCCAGCTGTTAGAGACTGGGGTGGTTATGGAGTCAGGGAAGGAGAGGGATTCTGGAGTCAGAGATCACAAGGCCCTGTGGTGGGGTCAGAGGTGAGGGAGGTGCTGGATCAAGCCCTACCTGCACGATGATCTCCAGTGTATCCAGGACCACCAGGCTTGCCTCGGTTGCCAGGTTCCCGTCCACCAAGGCCTCGTGTTCCATTTCATCCTTGGTCCTGGAGGGGACAGGAGGGATTGAGGGGGCCTCTCAGGGCCAGACTTCACCCCACGGCTGAGGTCTTTCCCCTCCCTCGGCTGCCCTGGGGCGGGGGGGCGCCAGTTCTCTGGACATTGGTCTAACCCCAGCAAACTACTTCCTGCCCACACCCACTTGTCCACACGGTCCGAGGTTTGTCTCCAGTGTGTGACGCTCTTCCGCCAGCGTACATTCTCCTGGTTCCCAAATGGGCTCCTCTCTGAGACACACAGGTGCATGTTCACAGATGTGCAAAAACAGAGAGACACACGTGACCATGAGAATGGATCCCACACACATGGGATCCCTGTGAGGACGCTGGGTGACGTGGATGCTTGCAGAGTGGATGCAGTTAGACGTGAACAGGGAACACAAACACCCACGTGTACGGGGATAACGCGTCGACTTCTTTCTGGGAAAAGTAAGCCAAATAGAGGCAGAGATGGTCCCCGCCTTGGGGCCCCTGGTACAAAGGCTGGGAGGCACCGGGTAGGGACGTGCATGGGGTACATCTCCCTCTCACCACGGCTCCGTCGCACCATCTCCTGTCGGGCTCCGATGGTGCCCAAGATAGCTTCCTCCAGCCGGGCCTTCATGTCCAGTGACTTCTTGAACGTGAGACTGTTGATACGTTCAAAGGCCTTTTTCCCCTGCAGGAACAGAGAATAAGTTCGAGGTTGACTCTGCTCTTTTCTGTGGGCTAACCTGGTCCTGCTTCTTCTGCCTCCTATACCCCAGTCCCCCGCCCACCCCTCGAACCTTGTATTCAAAGGCAGCCAGACAGAGGTACAGCAAGTCCAAGAGACGACCCAGCTGAGGGAGGGCCAGGTCCGCAGCCCAGCGCTGCAGCAGGGCTGGCTCAGCATTCTTCAAGACCCACAGCACACACACCAGCAAGGTCCGACTAGACTCGGCGGAGAGGGCACAGCCCGAGCGAGCAGCCTGGGGGCAGAGAGGGGACAGGGCACTCAGAAGGGAGAGAGGTGACTTTCATTTTTCTCCATGTTAAGATGAGACCTGGCCAATTGGTACTTCATTGCATAAATTCCGTTACCAGGTTATCGGACACACGATGTCCAAAATACAATAAAAAAATCACAAGACGTGAAGGGGCAGGAAGATGTGATTGATAAGGGAGAAAAGACATTAGACGCAGGCACAAAAACAATCAAATGTTGGATGGGGTCTCTGGGGACAAGGCTGGTACTCACGGTCGCTGGGCCCTGGGAGATGCTGACCCGGGAACCAGGGGCCAGGGGGCCACCAGCGATGGCCATGGCCACTGAGGGGTTGATGGTGCCTCCCATGTCCCCTTCCCCTTCTGTGTCTGAGTCGAGCATAGAGGCCAGTCTTGACCGCTGACCTGGTCCCTCTGGGTCGAGAAAAGAATGAGACCGTGGTTAAGTGCTGTCTCTGTCTCAAATTTCAGCTCACAGGTCACCTCCTCAGGGAAGCCTTCCGTGATTCCACCCCCCAGACCAGGGTGGAGTCTCTAGTTATTGACTCCCAGAGCTCACTTATTGTACTTGTAATTAGTTACATGCATCATGCAACTGTTTCTAAGATCCACAAAGGCCTGGACTGTATCTGCTCTGGCCACTCTAAACTCAACACTTAGAACGTGGCCTGGTGCACAGGAGCAGTCATTGTAGAGATGACGACGATGATGATGATGGCAATGGTGACAACCACAATAATAAATGCTGCTGCTATTATTATAGCACCAACTGGCACTTACATAGCATTTCCTGCGTCAGGTACTGTTCTAAGCACTTTAACAATATTAACTCTTACTCTTCAAAACAACCCTATGAGATAATTCCTTTTATCACCCTTACTCTTTAGAAGAAAAAACTGAGGCACAGAGAGGTTAAGTTACTTTCCTGGGGTCACACAGTAGGTAAATGGTAGAGCTAGGATTTTAATCTAAACAGTCTGGTTCCAAAATCTCTGATCTTGGACTTCCCTGGTGGCACAGTGGTTAAGAATCCACCTGCCAATGCAGGGGACACAGGTTCAATCCCTGGTCCAGGAAGATTCCCACATGCCACGGAGCCACTAAGCCCGTACGCCACAACTACTGAGCCTGTGCTCTAGAGCCCACATGCCATAACTACTGAAGCCTACACGCCTAAAGCCTGTGCTCCGCAACAAGAGAAGCCACTGCAATAAGAAGCCCGCGCACCGCAACAAAGAGTGGCCCCCGCTCACCACAACTACAGAAAACCCGTGCACAGCAACGAAGACACAACACAGCCAGAAAAAAAAAGAAAAAAAAAATCTCTGATTTTAAGAGAGTACTGTCTCCACTCCCCCCTCCCCAAAAAACACAGTCTCATCAGAGAGAGAGAGTTGCTGCCAACAAATACAGAACAGGTTTCACTCCAGAGAGTCTTGAAATAAAAGGTCAAAGTCAACTGAGTTTTACTAAAGCTCCAGCCCAGTTTAACCTAGCTGCATTCCTGACTGGATTGAGGTGATCAGCCCCTTATCCTAGCTGCCTAAGAGACAGAAAGGGGAATGCTCACTGGGAAAAGATGACATTGCTTCAGTCCTGATGTTCCTTTTACATGCAATGTCCAAAATACAATACAAAATCAGAAGATGTGAAGAGGCAGGAAAAGGTGACTGATAAGGGAGAAAAGACAATAGAAGCAGGCACAGAAATGATCAAATGTTGAAGTGAGCAAAACTTTAAAATAAAAAATAAAAAAGATGCACAAACATGGGTTAAAAAAATGGAGAATTTCAGCAGAGAACTAGAATCTACAACAACAACGAAATCAAAATTTACAACTGGAAAATATAAAATTTGAAATTCAGAACTCAGTGGAGGGGATTAATAGAAGACCAGACACAGCGGAAGACAGAAGTAGTGAGCTCAAACACATGTGAAGAGAAAGTTTCCCAACTCAAGCACAGGGAGCAAACAGAATGAAAACCAGAACAGAGCACAGCACACACTTGTGACATGATCATAAAGGTCTAACATACGTGTAATTGGAGTCTCAGGAGGAGAGAAGAGAGAAAACGAGGCAGAAAAAAAAATTCAAGAGATAACAACTGAGAGTTTCCCCCGAATGACGAAGGGGATCAACCCACCAATCCCAGGTCTGTGTTTCCAACCACTGAACACACTTGTCCATTGGTGGTGCCAATGAAAGTGCATATAAATGAACGAACACAGGGCCCCAACTGATGTTCCCCACCTTTCCCTCCTCACACCTCTTTCTAGAAGATAATTCACCTCCCATGTATTGCACGCTGACAATATCCCAGTACTACACGTGCTCAGATTTTCACATAATCCTAGGAGGTAGTTGGTGCTACCACTGTCTCCATGTTACAGGTGGTAAACCTGAGGCTCAGAGAGGTTAATGGCTTTCTTGGGGCCCCACAGCAGGACTTGGACCCACTCCTCTGATCCTAACACCCATGTTTTTACTCCTAACATGCTCGCCCACCTTTCCCGATCTGAGCCTTGTGGGATCAATCAGGCCCCCAGATTGTGGGACCCCACCCCTCCTTGCCCTGCTGACCAGCAAAGTCATGCAGCCGTGGCAGTGTGTCCCGCGCCAGTGACAGCAGTGGCAGGTATAGCTCGGCCACCCGGGCCTTCACAGTGGCCTCGGCGTAGCGGGGGTCAGCATCATGGCCACAGAGCAGGCTGTGGACAGCACTGATGGCCTTCTTGTGCAGCAGGGACGCCCTGTGGGGTAGTGAGGTGCTCAGGACAGAGTGGGTGTGGCTCCTGGACCTTCCTCCCGCCCCACGGCCAGGCAGGGCCTGTGCTCACCCCTCGGCCTCAGGTTCCAGGGCCAGGGCCAGTTCCGTCAGCAGGAGCCCAGCCAGGAAGTGCTGCTGCCGGAACGACCCACTCAGCTCGAACATGCTGATCACCTTGGGGTCTGGGGCCTGGCTGGAAAAGGTGGAGCTCTGGAGAGGGGGACAAAGCAAGGGACCAGGGGCCCAGGGTCAGAGGTGAGAGGTTAGGGTTAACTCATCTGTGAGATGACAGGGCACAGGGTCCAAAGTCAGAGATTTGAGAAATGGCAGATGGAACGCCAGTCTGGGAGTTAGGATTTAGGGGTGACAAATCAGAAGCTGGTCCTCCCAGGAAACTGCTGAGAATGCAGGGTCAGAGGTGAAGGGTCAGAGGTAAGGGGTCAGTCCCCTGGGCAGTGGCCTATTGCGAAATGGACAGAGATGAGGGAACCACACAAGAAGGGCTGAAAGGTAAGAGGTCATAGGTAAAGAAGAGGAAGCAGATGTGAGGCCAGCCCACCTGCGAGGTGGTGGAAGATATGGAGGGCGAGGGTGAGGCCGGGGGTGACAGGGGGCAGCAAGGGAGGTTGAGGGTCACGTAGTGCTCGTGGCCGCATAGGATGCGGGTGAAGTCCATGCGCAGGGTCAGCAGCACCGCCGGGTTGGGAGCCGACTGCAGCCGTGTGGCCACCTGCGGGGGAGGGTTCAGCGGGTGACACTACACTGCTCTGCCCACCAATCCACACCACCCCCTGCCATGTCCCCGCAGGTGTGCTGTCCCCTCCAAGTCCCCCACAGGTATGCCGTCCCCACCACATCCCCGCAGGTGTGTTGTTCCTACCACGTCTCTGCAGGTGTGCCATTCCCACCACGCCCACCTCTACCTGCTTGTAGTGAGCCCGGACCAGGCTGAAGACAAAGCCGCGGTCCACCAGGGACAGCAGATCACTGAGGAAGAAGGCCAGGCTGGCGTTGAGGTGCTCGGCCAGCTCCACGTCCTGGGGGAACAGGGCCTGTCAGGCCATGCCCACCCACCCCATCAAGCCTCCGTCCCTGCCCTTGGCCTGGCTCTCGCCAAGGCCACCAGTGACCCCTAAGAGCCGTGTCACTGCCCGAAAACCTTGGGTCTCCTCGACACGCCCTTGTCTCTAGGCTCTGGACTCCCAGGCTTCCTGGTTGTCCTCCTCCCTCTGACTAGTCCTTCCCTTCCCCACAGTTAGTGTCTACCCTCCACCCGGCTCTGTTGAGGAAACTCTTTTTTATTCTCTCACCAGATTTGAGTAACACAACACAGATGGCAGAGACTGGCTGCTGACCCCCTACCATATCCTCTCATAGGTATTGGGATGCTTTTTCAGAGTTCAGAGCTGGGTAGGGACTACATTTCCTAGCCTCCCATGCAGCTGAGAACAATCATGTGACCACATCCTGGCCAATGGGATTTGAGAGGAATGACCTGGCCACTTAAACAGAAGGGGCAGGTCCTCCGGTTTCCATAGCCTGTAATGCCTGATGTGGCAGGTACCATGATGAACTGAGATGGCCCGGCCCACACCGTGGAGCCCTCCGTAGCCCACCTATGCTCAGAAATAAACTTTGGTCACATTTAAACCATTTGTGATGACAAGCAAATTAACCTTTGCCCTAACTGATAAACCCTAAGAAATCATTTAACAAGCATCTATTATGTACCAAGTCTTGTGAAAAAGACAGACATGGTCCCTGCTGATTGTCCAGCTCTCAGTCTCATGGGGGCGGGGATGGGGGATAAGAGTATTCCAGATAGCTCTATGTGTTTCAAAGACAACAAACAGGGTGCTATTTCAAGAGAAGCCTGAAGGGTGAGCAAGAGCCCAGGGGAGAAAGGCGTTCTGAAGAGAGGGAACAGTAAGTGCAAAGGCCCTGGAGCAGGAAGCGCCTGGCACGTGTGAGGAACGACAAGGAAGGAGGCTCCCATGGCCTCAAGGCCCAGCTGCCCTCCTGCTTTCGGGAGCTACTCTTGGCCTCACAAGTTAGCCTCGGTGGCCCGCAGTTCCCTGCAACCCAAAGAAACAAAATACAAAATCCACCTGAGCTCTGAGTCCTCAAGTGGGGCAGAGACTTGTGCGTGGAGCCTGATACAGTTGGTACTCCATAAATGTCAAGTGAAGGAATGAAACCGCTGTGGCCCGTCACTGATACCCCCCCAGCGCTGTGACGAAGGTGCTTCTCAAGGGCATTGTTCTTCCCTGCAGCCCTTTTTTTTTTTTTTTTAAAGAAGATGTTGGGGTTAGGAGTTTATTAATTAATTAATTTATTTTTGCTGTGTTGGGTCTTCGTTTCTGTGCGAGGGCTTTCTCTAGTTGTGGCAAGCGGGGGCCACTCTTCATCACGGTGCGCGGGCCTCTCACTATCGCGGCCTCTCTTGTTGCGGAGCACAGGCTCCAGATGCGCAGGCTCAGTAGTTGTGGCTCACGGGCCTAGTTGCTCCGCGGCGTGTGGGATCCTCCCAGACCAGGGCTCGAACCCGTGTCCCCTGCAGGCAGATTCTCAACCACTACGGCACCAGGGAAGCCCCTTCCTGCAGCCCTTTTGAGGAGGGTTTCCTCATAATCTGGATCAGCCTCCGGGAACTCAGCCCTTGGGGAGGCTCTAGCGAAACAAGGTTAAAACCTTTGAGACCAGCCCAGAGGTCGCAGGGGATTGCACAAGGACCAGCTTGGGCCAACTAGCATTTCAAAAATCTGGAAAATTCCCATCAAATCCGAAGTCCCCTTTCTCTTTAAAAATCAGACATTCTGGCCACATGCCCTCTGGTCCACCATAAGCCCTACTCCCCCAACTGAAGCTGGTGGTGAGGGTTCAAATCCCCATTCTGCCCATTCCCACTTATATGGTATCAAGTTGTTACTCAGTCATTCTTTGCCTCTGTTTCTCCAACAGTATAATGGAGGAAACAATACTACTAACTTCATGGAGTTGTTAGGAGAGTTTAATGTGATCCATCTAAAGTATTTAGGTAAGGGCTTCCCTGGTGGCACAGTGTTAAGAATCCGCCTGCCAATGCAGGGGACATGGGTTTGAGGCCTGGTCCGGGAAGATCCTACATGCCGTGGAGCAACTAAGCCCGTGCACAACTACTGAACCTGCATGCCCCCACTACTGAAGCCTGCGTGCCTAGAGCCCGTGCTCCGCAACAAGAGAAGACACTGCAATGAGGAGCCCGCGCACCGCAATAAAGAGTAGCCCCCGCTCGCCACAGCTAGAGAAAGCCCGCGCACAGCAATGGAGACCCAGTGCAGCCAAAAATAAACAAATAAAAATAAATAAATAAAATTTAAAAATAAAGTATTTAAGTACACAGTAAGTGCTCAATAAATGCATAATTTTATTACTATTATCACTGTCTGCCCAGCTTCTGTGAGCACTGGAATTAGTGGTCCAGGGCCTGGATAACCATCAAGGTCTCGGAACATCAACATCCATTTACTGAGTACTTACTGTATTCTGATACTGTGCTAAGGGCTAATGCATCTGCCCTGTCACCTCTCTGCCTTCACCAACTCCCACTCTCCACTTTGTTCACTTCACCCCAGCCACTCACCTCCTCACTGCTCCTCTGACAGTGGCACGGTCCTGCCTCAGGGCCTTTGCACTTGCTGTTCCCCCCATGACTGGAATGCTCTTCCCCCAGATATCACATAGATTGCTCCCTCATGTCCTTCAAGTCTTCCCCTAAAAGTCAGCTCCGTGAGGGTAAGGAACTGGGTCTGTTTTGTTCACTGCTGTGTCTCTAGTTCCCAGCACAGGGCTGTGCTTAAGAAATAGATGTTGCGTGAACAGACTGATTCAGCAAATGGGATTCGTGGTCTTGTAGCCAGGAGGCATTGGACAGGACTGATGCCTCATGTGGCTGGCTCTATGTCCTCCCTAAGCACCCCTGCCCCACCCTCCTTCCATGGAGGCCCCTCCCCCTTACCTTGTGGACGCGGGTGATGACCTCCAGGCCCACAGAGCCCACCAGGGCAGCAATGTCATCCAGGAAGCGCCCAGGGAAGCGAAGCTTGCGGGGTGTGTCCAGCTTCTGGCCCAGAAGCAGGTGCAGCGCCATGCTTTTCACCTGGGGGTGGGGCAAGAGGGTGAGGGGTGGGTCTTGAGGGGCTATGGGTGGAGGTGGCCTGCCAGAAGGGAGCAGATGGGTGGGCTGTGAGTCAGGGGTCTCTCAATGGTCTTATAGGGAAGGTGGGTAGTGGGGATCCTTCTCACTGTGCAAGGGGTTTCAGGGAACTTTCAGGGGGCCTCTCCAGGGAGAGATTCCCTTAGGTATCTCTTATCTCTCTCTACGTGTGGGTCTCTTGGGGACACTTCTCAGGGAGCTTAGGTACAATCTCAGGGGGCTTCTCTCCCCAAGGAGAGTCTCCCCTGGGGGCCCCTTGTTCTTGGGCGGGGAGGAGGGTGTCTCACCATGAGCTGGAAGAAGAACCAGGCATGCTGCAGGACAGCCTCGCGCACGGCACTGCCGCTGACCACCCACTGCAGGGCCAGCTCCTCGTGAAGCAGCTGGGGGCAGGGGCAGGGATCACAGAGAGCAGAGGAGCCCACCCCGTACCCCCGTCTGGAGGGCGTGACAGAGGAGGATGCAGCTGGAGGGCTTGGGATTAGAGCAGCGAGAGGCCATGCAGGAGGAAAGGGGCCAGGAGGAGTCAACATGCCCTTTCCCCGGGCTCTCCAGACCCTGCTCGGCTCGAGGGCAAGGGAGCTCTGGACCCCAAAATGGAGTCACCCACCCCCTGCCTCCCACTACCTTCTGCACAGTGGGTCTTGGCTGGGTGGCTGGTGGGGTCGAGGAGGAGCCCTCGAGGTAGGAAGAGGTTCGGCTAGAGCTGCGGTCGATGGCCTATGATGGGATGACGAGGGGATGGGATGGCGAGGGGGGTCAGGGTGGGTGCAGGCGGTATGGACAGAGGAGAGAGACAGTCGGCGTGGATGGAGGAAAGACATGGCCGTGTGGACAGACAGTGGGGACGTGGATGGGGAGAGCCGTGTTAATAAAGACAGAAGTGTGTGGGAGCGGATGGAGAGAGTAAGAATGTGATGGAAGAGACGAGAAGAAGCAAGACACAGGTAAGGAGGGGACGGACAAGCAGGGTGAACGGAACAGGCAAGAATGTGGACAGGAACCCATCAGATGGAGCAGGACCCAGCAGACAAAGATAAGAGAAAAGACATGGGAGGAGTGGAGGTGGGGAGGGTAAAATCAGTGTAGACGGAGAAGAGAACGTGGTCAGAGGAGGTGAGCCAAGTGGGGACGAGGGCGGAGAGTGTGTGTTAGTCCGTGAGTCCAGGGATGGACAGAGGAGGCGGAGGGCACCAGGGTGGAGGAGGAAGAGTGCAGACAGGGGCGTAGAGTGTAGACAAAGGGGATTAAAGGGAGGATGGAGGAGGAGAAATAAGAAAAAGAAAGATAAGGACAGAGGAGGTGAGGTGGTGATGAGAGACGGTGGGAGCAGCCAAGAGAGCCCCAGTTTCCAGGCCTGGCCCCACTCCAGCCTTGCTTGGGGCCTTGCCAGGCCTCAGTGTCCCCATCTGTGAAATGGGCATGAGGTGCTCAAGCTCCACTCTCCCCGCCTCCTTTGCTGGTCAGGTGACAGAGGAGACCCAGTGATGGAGCTGGCCCGGCCCTGGAAACTGCCCAGGTCCTTGCCTTGGCCGTGGGGGCCCCCGCAGCTCCCATAGTCCCAGCCACACGCCCTGGGCTCCTCAGCCCGCATCAGATGGGCCATCTACTGCAAAGGCCAGCCTCACTGCCGCCTCCTGCCTGGAATGCCTGCCCTCCTGCCACCTTGTCACCTCTTATGTGCTCTTCCAGGCCCAGCTGACACCCCCGAGAACTGAGGGCACTGGTGGGGAGACCTGTTAAAAACATGGGGGGACTGGAAAGGTCCATGAACCCAGACTCCCAGCAAATCTTAGAAGACTGTCCAAAAGTCCCCCTGCTCGTGCTGTGAACAGTTCCCTGGCTGCCATGCGGTGCAGGTTGCCTAGGTGACAGGTACAGAACTGGAACACGGCCTGGGGCCAGGTATGCAGGGAATCCAGCCCTTGGTGCCCAGGGGCCTCTGCGCTTGGTTCCAACCTCTGCATATGCCTTTCCCTCCATCTGGAACACCCACCCTTCACTGGCTGGCTCTATCTTACCCTTCAGGTACCAGCAAAAATGTCGCCTCCCGGGAGAGGCTCCCCAGACCACCCAGAGGGAGGCTGGTGGCCTGTTTCAGTTCGTTTCCTCTCAGGTATTTTCACCCCCTGCACTTATATATTCATGTGTTTGTTTGATGGGTGTCTCTCTCCCCGACTAGCCAGTAACTCAGGGATGAAGCTGGGTTGAGGATCTATCTCCCCAACAAAATCTTGCCTGTGATGCCCTAACTCCCTCCCAGGCTCGGACCGCTGCACTGAATAGCAAGTCTTCACTTCTGAAAATTCAGAACCTGGGGCGCAGGAGGAGCCCACAGCAGAACCAGGACTTGATCCCGATCCAGGGTCTGATGGCAAAGCCCCTCCCCACACCAGGTCCCAGGAAGGGGCAAAGCAAAGGAAGCTGCCCACAGGGGTCGCTCTGCCTGAAACGGGGTTGGGGAGCCCAGAGGTTCAGTTCCATCCCCTGGGCATCATTCAGGTTGCTGTGTCAAGGGGACAGTTGAGAGTCCCCCGAACAGAGTGGATTGAAGGGAGAGAAACAGGCCATGCGGGACAGTGAGGTTAGAGCGGCTGAATGTGCATATCATTTGCATGCTATTTGCATACCACCCTGCCCCTTCTGTCTCTGCCTGAGGCTGTGGTCTGTGTGGCAGCAAAAGGCTGGTTAAGATGACCCTGTGTTGCCTACAACATCCACTCCACAGCCCCAAACAAAGGCGGTGGGGGGGGAGTCCGCTGCCTCCTCCAGGCAGCCCCCCTAGGTTAGTCGGCCCCAGCCAGGAAGGTGGGAGGAGCTCATGCTGAGGTGGGGTGACACACGTGCAGGGGCAGGCAGGGAGGGCACCTGTCTGGGGTCGGCCCCACAATAAGGGGGTGCCCGTCGCAGCACCGCCTTGCTGCCTCCTGGAGCATAAGCAGAATTCACCCAGGAGTGTGAGCGGTCGATACCCTGGAGATACACGGATAAGTGGTAGCATCTATGGGCAGAGGGCAGGGAAACCAGCGTGAAACACCAAGCGTGCTCACTGTCCTGGGCCACACGTGTGCCCACGTGGACACCCACACGCAACCCTGGAATATGTGTGTGTGCGCAAATGCGCATGGGGTGCACACGTATATGCATCCCGCATACGTCTGTGCGTGGAATGCATGAGTACATGCACCCGCGTTCCCATGTGCGTGGGGTGCGTGCATATACGTGCCCCGTGTACGTACATGCATAGGGTACACATGGAAATGCACCACTGCGCTATGTACATGGTGCTCTTTTTTCAAGATCCAGTCACCTGTCCTTGGGTCAGCCTAAGAGTCCGAGCACAGCTCCCAACCTGTGACAGCCAGGGCCCAACCCTAATGTCCAGGGTCAAGTCTATTTTTTTTTGGCCAGTCTGTGTGGCTTGCAGGATCTTGGTTCCCTGACCAGGGATTGAACCCGCACCCTTGGTAGTGAGAGCTTGGA
Source organism: Lagenorhynchus albirostris (assembly GCF_949774975.1). NCBI lineage: Eukaryota > Metazoa > Chordata > Mammalia > Artiodactyla > Delphinidae > Lagenorhynchus > Lagenorhynchus albirostris. The sequence continues at coordinate 163,562,176 of NC_083097.1, read as the reverse complement.
GTCCTAACCACTGGACCGCCAGGGAATAACCCAGGGTCAAGTCTTCATCCATGCTGTTGGCTGTCTTTCCTATCCTCTGTCAATACTGAGATCTTTCACCTGCCCACCTGGCAGCCATGACCACTGAGGCTGGAGAGAGCAGGGGCCCCTTGCCCTACCTTGCTGGCCAGGATGCGGGAGACCTCGTCATCCACGGAGCCAGGGGCCACGGCCAGGTCAGGGTTGCTGCTGCTGATACTCTTAGAGCGGGCCAGGTAGAGGCTTGCGGGGCGGCCAGGGCCATGGGCCAGCGTGGCAGGCTGCAGCGTCACTGGAGGGGCCCCTGATGACAGAAGGAATATGCTCAGCCCCCTGCCCACCTGCCCTCATGACCCCCTGCCCCTTCCCAGTCAGCTGCCTTTGGCGAAGTCACTTTCTTTCTCTGAACCTCTAGATTCTTCACCTGTAAAATGGGTGTGATAATGGCTCTGCCTCACAGCAATTTTGGGGAGAATGAAAAACACTGAGAACGGTGCCTGGCACGTTATAAGTCTTAGTGCTAATTGTCAATTATTTAGCAAATGAAAAAAAAACCAACTTTATTGAGTGCTCAGTGTGCCAAGCATTTTGCATGGATTACTATGCCACTGACTACTACTAGCACCCCTGTGAGAGGCACTATTATTATCATCGTTTTATAGATGGGAAAACAGGCCCAGAGAGGTCAAGTCACTGGCCCAGAGTCACAGAGCTTGTAGGCAGAACTGAGATTCAAATCCAGACAGCTCTGCTTGAGTCCCTGCTTGCTGACTGCCTGAATCACATGCCACTCAAGTTTACAAAGACCACACCCCTGGGGCTGGGGCAAAAAGTTCTCTCTCTCTCTCTCTCTCTCTCCTGTAAATTGCCCAAACCAGCCAAAGCCTGTGCAGCCTCAGGACCTTTGCACATGCCCTTCCCTTTGCTTGGGATGCTCTGCTCCCAGGTATTTCCCGTGCCCCAGAATCTCCCACCAACACTCACCGCCTGGGAGGCTGGGCTCCGTGCCAGGCAGTCGGAAGGCATAGTAGACATAGGCAGCCAGCAGTGGGCAGTGACCACGGGCATCCTGGGCAGCCTCCAGGCTCCGGTGGACGAGGCTGACTACATGAGCCATTGCTTCAAAGGCTACACGACCCAGGTTTACTGCCGGGCAGAAGAGAGGTCAAGTTCCAGGTCCCAGGGCTTCCTACTTCCCCAGGGAAGAGACTTCAGGGTCCAAGGGGCTCACGTGGCCATCAAAAATTCAGGGGACTAGGGGACTGAGGGGCCATTTTTCAGATTGGAAAACTGAGACCAGAGAGATAAATGGGCTATGGGAGGTCACCCAGGACCAGGGGACCCAAGGCCCATTCTCCAGATGGGGAAACTAAGGTATGAGGCTGTGCCCGCGCACCGATCTGGCCGCCGATGACGGGGGGCCGCACGACCAGGCGTACGAGCTTGTCCAGTACGTGGTGGGAGAAGGCGACAAGGGGTTCAGGGCTGGCGAGTCGCAGGGCCACCAGGCTGGCCCGCAGCTCCTGTTCCACGGTGCTCTCGCTCAGCACGGCATCCTTGAGCCGGAATGGAAAGGCCCCTTCCTCCAGGACGTGCACCAGGGTGAAGAATTTGTCCAGGTAGGGGTCCTGGTGGGAGACCAGGGGTGAGCAGGGCGAGGCCAGGGCCCCCAGTCCAGAAAGGGCACAGGGGATCGAGTGCGAGGCTGAGTAGGCTGGGACACCGAGGCTTGGGATCAGTGAATGGAAAATACATGAGAAAAGGGACAAGACGGTAGATCAAGAAGAAAAGGAAAAGATGGGGAGTGATCACAGAAATAACAAGGGACAAATCGGGCGGGGGGAGGAGAGACCATGCAAAGGCCAAAGCTCCAGCTAGGACGGCCACTGGCACGGCCGCCCCCGCCTGCGTCAGCAGCTTCCCTGGAGCCTGGCCCCGCTGACCAAAGTCGTGTCCAATGGCCCGAAGCCAGGCCTCCGTGGTCAGCGGAAACTGTTGCCCAACCCCAGGGCCGGACTCCTGGGCTCTGGCCCCACCCCCTACCTGGGGGTGCACAGACGACACAGCCGTGAGCTCCACGCTGAACACACCCTTGTGGCCATCCACCCAGCGCATGCCCGGCAGCGCCACCTGCGGGAGGGACACACCAAGTGGGCACCGGCCGGCCCTCCCCACCGCTCAGGCCACCAGCCTCAGCCATTGCGACACTGTGGCCTGAGCACAGCCCCGCCCCGGGGAGCCACCTGGCACCCTGCCCCCGGGCCCCGCCCAACCCAGAGATGGGGGCAGATGGAGGGGAGCGCTATGGGGGTCCACCGGGCAGGCCGGAAGCCTGGGATGCTCACGGGAGAATGGAGACCCAGAGTGACTGTTATTGGAGGGCATGAACAGGAAATAGCATGATGGGAGGACTCCAGGTCCCCGGGGTGCAAATTAAAGGCTATGTGGGAGGGTGACAGAACATTCGCATGGGGAGGGGGTGCTCTAGGGACAGTGATTAGGGAGGCAAGCAGGGCTGCAAGTGGGGGGCTGCAGCGGGGAGGCAGTGGAATCTCACTATGGAACAGTGAGTGCAGAGGCAGGGGAGGGGGCAGTAACGAGGCAGGGCTAGTCGGGGACAGCAGATCACACAGGATTAATAATGGGGGTGGGTGTGACGAGGCAGGCAGGGGCCCCGGAGGCCCTAATGGAGGACAAGGCTCCCAGGGGTGTTGGTGGGAAGGAAAGCAGGGCACGAATGGGGGACTTGGGAGCACTGATGGGGGACAGGGTGCTAGCTGGCAGGGAGTCCAGAGCACGTACGTCCGGTGTGAGCACGGAGTAGCTGGGCGGGGGCTGATCCACGGACACAGGGAGGCAGAAGGGGCCGGTCCTCAGGCGGCCGTGCTGCAGCAGTGGGATCCACTGGGGAGAGGCTGGGGGTCAGGTATGGGGCCGGACAGGCGGCAGGAGGGCTGGGCATGGGGGTGCGGGCTGGCAGTGGCGGAGGGGAGCTCACAGTAAAGCCCACAGGAGTCTCCAGGGCCGTGCCTGGCCGGGGCTGGCAGCTGACGTGGTAGAAGGTGAACAGCAGGTGGTGGTTCTCAGTCACACAGGCCGGGAGACGCAGCTTAAATTCCTCGTAGAATTCAGGGGACCTGGCAGGGCCGGCTGGGGGTTCTGCTGGGGGCTGGGCTCCCCCTTGCCTGCCCCGCCCCGTCTGCCACATGTTCCCCCAGTGCTGCTGGGCCCCACTGTCCCTGCTCTCTGCCTCGGGTTCCCGCATTAGCACTCCAGGAGACGGCACCCCTCCCCCGACCCTGGCGCCCCTTCCTGCCCCACCGTACCCCCATCAGTCCCCCCGCCGCGACCCCACATACTTGTTATGGTAGACCACTGGTGTGAAGGCCTCGCGGGTGAATTCGCTGCAGCTGGACTTGCCAAAGATGACCTGGGGGAGCAGGGGCATGAGGGGCCGGTGGGGGACACCCCGCCCACCTCCCCCTGGGCCCAGCCACTGACCGGCAGGGCCTGGCTGGGGTCCTCGCCCGCCATGTACTGCACTCGCACAGTGAGGTTGCGCACGGAGCCCTGGCGGCTGCTGAAGTTGAGGCTGTGCGGGTACACGTACAGCAGGTTCCTGCGGGGGCAGGGGCATGTCCACGTCAGAGGGACAGAGAGCCGGGGGACGGCGGCCACACCGCTGGGGCACTGAGAGCCGGGTCAGGGACACGTATGGGCACCAGGCGGGAGATGTGACTGGCAGAGAATGGAGGATAGACGGGCACCCTCAGAGCACAGGCGGGGGAACGGTGTGGCAGACGGTGGGAACAGAGGGACTTCGGGGGTACTGAGGGTACACAGTGAGGCAGAGGGCAGGAGGCAGATGGGTGCTGAGGGCCAGACTTCCGAGAAGGTAGCCCAGGCAACCAGCACCAGGCCTGAGCCCTGCGCAGGTTGACCTGCCCATCACCCAGCTCAGCAGCCTGACCACCCCTTCCCCCAGAAGAGGCCACTAGAATTATATGGCGTGTCTCTCAGGCAGGGAAACCCAGGCTGGAGTTGAAGGCAAGGGCTGGGCTGGGGTCAGGGTTCTGTCTCCCTCCCCCAGGGTAACTCCATTCAAACCCTAACTGCCCCCTGGGCCTCAGTTTCCCTATCTGTCTAATGGGGGCACCAAGCCTCCCCAGCTGAGCCTTTGTAATACCAACGATGCTAAATTACAAAAATGTCAATGATTGCACCAAACACAAATGTGATAGCGGCTGGCTCTGTGTGTGCTGGGCTCTGTTCTAAGCACCCGACGTGAAATGACTTTTATTTCTCACCAGCAGCCTGTGGGCAGGGACTCACATCACACTCCATTTCACAGGGAAACAGAGGCACTTGCCCACAGTCATCCAGGGAAACAAATGGCAGTTAGCACTGAGCCAGGGTACGTGGAGGTCCTGGAGTCAGGCTGTGTGGCCCTGCGAGAGTCTCCACCATCTGTACCTGCTCCCTTAGCTCTTAACCAGGCCGACAAAAACTCCAGCATCACAGGCTCATGGGAGGATTATGAGACCAGCTACTATAACAGCAGTGGGACAGCTCTGGGCAAACCACTGGAACTCATAAAAGCTTCACTGTTACTGCCGTTATTGTTGTCATGCCTGTCCACAGGAGGGGAAACTGAGGCTAGGAGCCGTAGGGTCTCCCAGCGGGGCCTGGGCCTGTTCTCTCCGAGCGTCCCCAGCCCACACCTGGCCCCGAGCCCCAGCCAGCGTGATGCCAGCGTGGCCCGGCTGGACATTCGCCTGATGCAACTTTAGTGCCAGCCAGGCCCTTGCACAACACGGGGCACCCGGTTGGCCAGTTAACGATTGACCTGAGGTTAAGGGGGGTGTTAAGGCATAAAAGGCAGCAGCAGTGTTGCTGTGGCCACACCCCCAGCCCCCCAGTCATGCCCATGCTCATGCTGTGTCTGCTGTGCGCCCTGGCGATGGTGGCCCAGCCTGCCCCGGTGGCCCCCATGAGCGGCTCGGAGCCGGCGCAGCAGGAGGAGCTGACCCTGCTCTTTCACGGGGCCCTGCAGCTGAGCCAGGCTCTCAACGGCGTGTACAGGGCCACCGAGGCACAGCTGACAGAGGCCGGGCGCAGCCTGAGCCTCTATGGCCAGGCGCTGGGGCTCCTGGGGCAGGAGGTCAGCCAGGGCCAGGATGCAGCCCAGGAGCTACGTGCGAGCCTACTGGAGATGCAGGTAGACGCTGCAGTTGGGGTGTTGTGGGGCGGATAGAAGTCTATGGGAGAGTTATGCCTAGGGTGACCAACTGTCAGGTTTTCCCAGGACTGAGGGGGTTCCTGGAACACAGGATTTCCAGTGTTAAAATCAGGCCAGTCCCAGTAGGTCATCCTACTAACATCCACTATCTATTGATCAGATGGCAGAGGATGGTCTCAAGCTGCAGGCAGAAGCCACAGCCCAGGCGCTGGAGGAAGTGGCCCAAGGACAGCAGGTGCTGCGGAAGAAAATGAAGCGGATGGAAGTCCAGCTGAGAGGCGCTTGGCTGGGCCATGCCCGCCAAGAATTTGAGGCCTTAAAGGTAAGGGGTTCCCAGCCCTGGGGGAGTCAAGACCCTGATTCACAACCAGACCTCATTTCTGAACCTTTTGTCCCAGAGACCCCCCAAAGGGCAGCCTTCCAGCACCCTGGCCTCTACTCTGTGTGTCTCTGGGCAAAACCCATGTCCCTTCCCATGCCTCAGATTTCCCTATTTGCAAATAAGGGTGACAACTGATTTCTCAAAGCAGAGCCAGGGACTCAGTGCAGATAAAATCCTCAGTAGGGGGTGGCACATGGGAGTTACTCAATAAATGCATACTATTTAGAGAATTTCTTGAGTGCCCATGATGTATCCAGGCACTGTTTTATGCCCTCTAAAATTCCATGCTCATAACAACCCCACAGAGGGACTCCTGTTTCATCCCCATTCTACAGGTGGGGAAGTTGAGGCCAAGGAGTGGCAGTGACTTGCCGGGTCACACAGATGCAGTGGGGAGCAGGGGGGTCTGGGTGGGGTCGAGGGACAGGAGGTGAGGAGGCCCCCAGCTGAGGTTTCTGTCCTGACCCCACAGGCCCATGCAGACAAGCAGAGCCACATCGTGTGGGCCCTCATGGGCCACATGCAGCGACAGAAGCAGGAGATGATGGCACAGCAGCAGCGGCTGAGAGATATTCAGGAGAGGTGTGCCTGGTGGGGGGTTGGGGGTGCCAGGCAGCGGGATGGGGACCCCTGCTCCTTGGCTGAACCTCACCTCCCTCCCAGACTCCACACGGCGGCGCTCCCAGCCTGAGACCTGTCTGGGTGGAACTGAGGACCAGTCACGCACCGGGGGATGCTGCCATGCCCCACGCGGCCCCTGCACGGGGAGGAGCTGCCTGTCTGCTGAGGTCGGCCAGGGCGCTGGGCCCCACTTCCGGCCATGGAGCAGAGACGAAAGCAGGCAGGGACGCAGGCAGAGGACACGGACCGTCGAGGAGGGGTGGAGGAAGGACACGCCCCTTCATTCCTATCCATCCCCCATTAAAGCAGAGCAGTGGCATCTCAGGCCAGTGTCTGTGAGTGTCGGGGAAAGGGCATCTCCCTTTGCACGATGCCTGAATGCCCCTATTCAAGCGCCCGGCTGCCCCAGAGGCTGTACCTGTAGCTGGTGTGGGGGGCGTAGACCTCACGGGCGGGGAACTCCAGAATCTCCTTGGTGGGCCGACCCCTGGGGTCTGGGTAGGGCTTGACATGAAGCAGCTCCGGGGAGAGGCAGAAGTGGGGGTTCTCAGGGGCTGGGGAGATGTCAATCTTGAGCTGGGCTGGGGAGGGGGTAGTCAGTTTGCACATGCCTGGGAGCCTCGAGCCAGGCCCTACCTCTCTGGGCTTCGGATCAGGGCTCTGACTCTCCCACAACACCCTCTGGTGGCTCTATCCTTCAGGTGCTAAGGCTGAAAGATGGCCTCAACTCCCATGTCTTGCCCTCATATTTGATCAGCTCTGCCCACCACATTCCCCGTGACCCACTATCTATCTGTCTTATTTATTCTTTTTTTTGGCCGCACTCCGCGGCATGCGGGATCTTCCCCAACCAGGGATCGAACCCGTGCCCCCTGTAGTGGAAGCGTGGATTCTTAGCCACTGGACCACCACAGGGAAGTCCTATCTTATTCTGTTTCTCATCTCTGGGCCCCATTAGAAGGTCCACCCGTGAAGTCGGGGCTTTGCCTATCATGGTCCCCAGGGCCTGGCACAGTACATGCTCAGTGTGGGTTTGCTGAGTGACTGTATGAGTAACACGTCTCGTCTAGCGCGCGCACCACGCACCGGTCACGGGCCGCAGGCGCCGCAACAGGGATGTCGGGCGCCGCATGTCAGCCAGGAACTTGAAGAGGTCCTCATCACTGAGCCGCTCAGCTTCCTGCAGGGACCCGCCCTGGTGAACCAGGGCTGAGGGGCTTGGGGTCCCCGGGGCCCGGGCAGCCACAGGGGGGTAGCCCTTAGCCCCCTGCCCCCTGAGCCACGGCACCTGCTTAAAGAAGTTGGTGACAGTTAGCGTGGCTGGGCGGAAGCCGGAGAAGCTGCAGGCGTCGTCCCCGCTACTCGTCCGGTCCTGGGGCCCCCGACGGCGGCGGTCAGTCCAAGTGGGTCGGCGCTCTAGGGGAGACAGTGACAGTGATGGAGAGGGACAGAAATGAGAGAGAGGCAGGGAGGGGCAGAGACGGTGCGGACTCAGGTCTGGTACCAAGTCCGGCCAGCAGAGGGCGCCCCACCCCTTCCCCGGTAGCTCCGCCCCTGGCCCGTCGGCCCCGCCTCCTCACCGCCCTCCGAGTCCGAGTCCCGGTCCGACTGGCCCGCGCTGCTCACAATGTTGGCCAGGTGCACCGCCGTCCAGGCAAAGGGCATGCGGTAGCGGCCCAGACGGGTGCAGAACTGCTCAGCCGCCAGGCGCAGCTTCTCTAGCTTCTCTTTGTTCTGTGGGGAGACGCCGGAAACACACCCCACAATCTCAGTGCCCCAGGCCCTCTGAATCCAGGATCTGCCCTGCCTGGGGACCCCTTCACTACCTGGCCCAGCTTCCCACGCTTACCTTGGCTGTGTCCACCTCCTTCATCACCATGTAGGGCTCGCAGCACTCGCTGATGTCCCCCTGCTGCAGCACCTTCTCCAGCTGAGGGGCAGACAAGGCCAGTGAGGCACTGCTGGGACTGCAACCTCCCCAAGCCACACCCAACTTCCCTGACCCTCACAGCCTCCCACACATTCCGTTCCATCCAGCTAGGGCTCTCGGTTCCAACACCAACCATGGCTCCCACTGTCCTTGGGACTGAGTACTAGCTCTCAGCCTGGGCAACCAGCTACACCCTCCCCACCTTTTAAACCCGGCCCCAAACCCAAGACTCCATTTTTTCCCCCACATTTACATCTTTCTTTGTTAGTATAAACAGAGTCCACATCAAGCATGGCTCTGAGCCTGGACTCCAATCCTGACCACTGAGGGGCTATGGGACCTTGAGCACATTCCTTACCAGTGCTGTGCCTCAGTTTCCCCAACTGTAGAATGGGCCCCATGTCATCTCCCACCTCCCGGGGCTGCTGTGAGGACCAAAGACCAGAATCCCTGTGAAGCCTAACCGACTGGGAGCAGCGCCTGCCTTAAGGTGTTCAATTAATGTCATTAGCGTAACCTAATTGAATGTTTTGGGGAAGGAAATTTGAACTCACTCCCGGAAAAAGAAAATCCCAAACGAATGTGCCAACTAGGTCTTTCTTCCTCTAATAAACTGAAAAACTCTCAACTAAAAAAAATTTTAAACATCCACCCACATGTGCTGGGATGCCATTTCTCCCCAGGCTGCCCACTCATGGGTGTCGGCTGAGCTGTAACCTCTCCAAGGAAGCCCTTGGTGATTTCTCCCCACCTGGGTTGGGTCAGAAGCTTCCTCTGGGCTCTCACCCAGCTGCCTGTACTTCCCCCATGACAGCCCTGATCCCCCTTCTTAGTGACATGTCTGTCTTCTTTCATGAGAGTGGGGACCTCGCCTGCAGCCTTCACCATTATCACCCCCTTGCCAGCCCCAGTGGGTACCTTGATGACCAAGAAGATGTCGGGCGAGGGATAGGTCACGGAGAAGATGGCAGAGCGGGCCAGGGTGGAGATGGCAGGATGGGTGCCATGGGCCCGCAGTAGCCCCTTCATGGAGTCTGAGTTCAGGTCAAAGTAGAAGTTCTCCGAGATCTGGGGGCACAAGAGGCAGCTGGGCCACCACTTCCAGGAAGCCCACTACCCTGCAGCGAGGAGGGGGACTGTGAGGAAAGGGAAGAAAGGGGTTCCTACCTTCTTCTTCTCCCGCACGTCGTACAGGGCCAAGATGCCAAAGATGGGCTCGATTTCTATCTCGAACCTGCAGTAAACGGGGGTTCTCTGGCAGAGGATGACCTTGACACTCCCTCCTCCATACACCCCACTCCCTCTTGAGGTCCAGCCCAGCCTTGGTGCTTTGTGGGGGCGGGGGGCATCTGTTTCCCACTGGGTCACAGAGAAGCACCATTCAAGGGCTTGTAGGAAAGACCTGTCCCATTTTGCCAAAGGGGAAACCAAGGCACCGAGAGATTCCCTCCCCCACCTCCCCCACCCGCCTTCCTCCCTCAGTAAGTAACTCACACAGAGTCCCTCCTGCTGAAACCACGGCCCTTGTGCGGTTGGCATGGAGGCAGCTTTTGGCACATCAATCCCCCCCCACACCCGAGTCCCATCTTGAAATTCTCGACTCCTGGGCCTCCCTGCCTCCCCTCCCTGAGGTGTCCTCTACGGCTTCTGCCATCCTGGGCTGAGTCCCATCTTCGATCGCCGAAACAGCCCCCATAACCGCCTCCCTGTCTTACTCTGCCCTGCTCATTTCTACTCATCATCCACGTGCCTCCTAAGGAAACATCTTAAAACTTAAAATTTGGGACTACCCTGGTGGTCCAGTGGTTAAGAATCCACCTTCCAATGCAGGGGACGTGGGTTCGATCCCTGGTCGGGGAACTAAGATCCCACATGCCGCGGGGCAACTAAGCCCACGCGCCGCAACTACTGAGCCCGCACCACCATTAGAGAGCCTGCGTGCCACAACTTTGAACCTGTGAGCCACAACTAAGAACCCGTGTGCCACAACGAAAGATCCTGCATGCCGCAACGAAGATCCTGCATGCTGCAAAGAAGATCCCACATGCCGCAACTAAGACCTGATGCAGCCAAATAAATAAATAAATATTTTTTAAAAAAAGAAGGTAGTAAGAATAAAAAAAAAACCCAAAACTTAAAATTTGAGGCTCCTCACTGCCCTGCGTGGCCCTGTCCCGCCCACTTCTTGGCCTCAATTTTCCTTTCTCCAGACATCTACTGGCCTCTGTTTGTGCTGTATCCCCCACCTACAGAGCCCTGTGTGGTCATCCCACAGTTACACGGCCTTGCATACAGTAGATGCTTAATGAGTGTTTGTTGAATGACTGGATGAGCTCAGAGAGCCAGTTCCCAGCCCGTGTGCTTGAGGCAGGAGGCCCACCCGGGCCTCAGGCCAGATGGGACCTCCCTTTCCTGCCCCCATCCAGGCAGGAACTGAGAGTTGGGGAGGGGCAGGGCCGGGCTCAGGTCCAAGGCCACATCCTGTTTAGCTCCATTCCCACGAACGCTGGCTGCTCCCAGGGGGCGATGTGGAGGGGGCCTTGGGCAGCTGGAAGCCAGGCCCAGGGTCACCAGCGCCCCCTCTAGCCTGGGTCCTAGCAGCAGCCTGGGCGAGGGCCAGACTCTGGCCTCACAACTCGTGATCTTGGGCACAATGACCTTTCCACCCTGTGCCTTGGTTTCCCACCTGCACCCACATCGCATGTTGTGGTGAAGGTCAGTGTTAATACACATGGAGGGCTGAGAACTGAGCCTGACACACAACTGGAGCTTAGGATTGGCGGTTTTGAATAATGCAAAAGGGAGTCTTATTTTCCAGCCTGAGAGCCCACAGGTGTCCTCATAGGTCTCAGGGCTGCACACGGTAATGGCATAGCTCGAGTAGTGAGCGCCGAGTGTGTGCCACACCATAAGCCACATGGTCCCCCCCCCCAGGGACGGGTCAGCACACTCACTTAAGCGACAGACACTTGACCAGGATCCTCTGTCCAAAGTGCTCTCGGGGTGGCTCCGGGCGGCTGCAGCGTTCCACGGCCTCATCCTGCCAAGAGCCGAAGGGGCAGCTGGGAACACATCCTCCAGGAAGGGCTTGGAATGTGTGGCCTGAGACCAGCTCTACCCGCAGGCTGACTAAACTTCTTTCAGTCCCCTGCCTCTGAGCCTTTGCACATGCTGTTCCCACTACCTGGAATGCCCTTCTTCTCCCTTCCTCCTTGCCTGGCCGATACATGCTCATCGTCAGGTCGCACCTTAGCTGGAACTTCCTCCAGGAAGCCTTCCCTCACTCAGAGCCACTTGATGTTCCAGATGCTCAACAGGCCCTGCTGCAATGGGCCACATGGCTGGGACATTGTGGGCCATGTGAGGGACAATGACACACACCTCATCATGGTACTATTCTGGGTTGTCATTTCCTGGTATCTCTCCTCCCCTAGGCTGTGAACTCGGAGAGCAAAGACTGGCTCTATCTTGTTCGTGGCTGTATCCCCAGTGCCTGCTATATAACTGGCACTCAAACATCTTGGCTGGATCAACACAGAGGTATGTAGTAGGTACCTACTAAAAAGTGGTTGAATAGACATATACAGAAAGTATTTGATTAATGCTGACTGGACATATATAGAGACGTGTACTAGACACCCAATAAGTACTAGTTGAATAAAATATTGGGGTATACAGCAAGCATTCAATAAATGGCTGAATTAAAACACAGATGTATATACTAGGTGCCTATTAAAGTTAGTTGGATAAATATAGGTACACATGGTAGGTGCTCGATAAACATTAGTTGCTCAAATGCTGTTTAATTAAATAGAAGACTATACAGTAGGCATACAGTTAACATTGACTGAATAAATATGAATATACGGTAAATGCCCAATAAATGCTGGGTGGATAAATATAAGGGTATGTATAATAAATAAAGGTCATTGAATAAAAATATAGGGTACACAGTAGGTGCCCAATAAATGCTGAATGGATAAATATAGGGGTATATATAATAAGTCATCAAATAAAAAATAGGGTACACAGTAGGTACCCAATAAATATTGGTTGATTATATGCTGTTTGATTAAAGAAAAGATTATACAGTAGGCTTACAATAAATATTGGTTGAGTAAATATAGCAGTATATAGTAGGTGCCCAATAAATGCTGGGTGGAAAAATATAGGGGTATATAGTAGGCACCCAATAGAAGCCATTGAATTAAAGTATACATTGCAGGGTATACAGTAGGCACCCAGGAAATCTTGCTGGGATCATATACTGTGATACATGTCAGTTGGATGTGTATTGACCTCAGGGCCTGTGCAGGCTAGTGGGCACCCACCTCGTCGGGCGCCGGGTAGAGGGTGAGCAGGGCACGGGACCGGTGCTGCCGCCGCAGGGCCTCATTGCGCCGGTCCACATCCTCCGGGGCCACGCGCTCTAGCAGTGAGGGCAGCAATGAGTCGGCTGCCAAGTTCCTCAGGTCGAAGATGCCAGAGGCACCACTGCTTCGTGGGGTGTCGTCTGGGGAGCCTGAGGAGTGCCGGGGGTCATCCTGCCAGCAGTAGAGAATGGGCAAGCGCTGAGTGCCAGCTGAATGCATCTCCATCCTACTCAGGTGAGACTGTCCTCATGCCCAACCTACAGATGGGGAAACTGAGGGCCAGGGGCTGGGGTCACCACTACAAGGGTCACCTGAGGGCTCTGCTGACTCTCTTTCTAGAACCTTCTGTCTGGGGAAGCTCCCTCCTTTACTATTGTGGGGAGGTTACATCCCAGTCTGGGTATCACATGACCCTTGTCTGGCCAGTCAGAACAAAACAGGTACCAACCCCAGGGATTGGCTCCAAGGTCAGGATATGCCTGGGTTGGGCCAATGAGAGCCTTCCCTGGGACTCTGCTCACTGTTGCCAGGGGAGGGAGAGTTCTCACTGGGGCTGTCAATGGCCCAGGACCCTGCCTGACCTCCCAGACTCAGCTATGGTCAGAAGCAGACTACCTTGGTTCAAATCCCAGCTCAGCTCTGTGATCCTGGGTCTCTGATCCCAACCCTAAGGGCCTCAGTTTCCCCATCTACATTTATAAATAGTAACAAGGAAACAATAATTCTTGACATGATTATTACTGGTAAAAGTAGACACTCAATAAATATTGGCTGACAAAATACAGGCTCAAGACTCAACCAGGGATTGAACCCAGGCCATAGCAGTGAAAGCTCCGAATCCTAACCACTAGACCACCAGGGAACTTCCGTCTTTATCTGTAAAATGGGTGTTGCCCGATCTCACAGGATGAAAGATAAGGACAAGTATAAAACATTTAGTACACACTAAGCCCTTAATAAATGCTTATAATTGTTACCCTTAACTTTTCACTTACAGGGCTGATACATTTCCTTTTGGGTTCAAGGCTGTTTGGGTTATTTCCCATCATATGCGTTTGAGAGCTGGGGCCGCAGCCCATGCATGTACATATGCTTATAGTGACCCCTGCCCAGGGCTTCCTTACCGAGTCGTCCGGGCTGGACCTCTCATCCCCAGAAGCGTCCTGTTCGAAGACCTGGCGGGTGAGGCCCTTCTGCCTCTCTCGCTGCGTCTCTAGGGTGATGGGGCTGTATGCTGCACTCAGGTGCTGGTACCTAGGAGGAGGCGGGGCTTGGTGGGTATCAGGAATGAGGGCTCCCCAGGGCTCCCGGATGTGCTGACACACCTCCAAGGTCCAGATGATGCCTGCAAGGCCATCCACCCTCCCAGTGCTCTGCCGGAGAAGTCTGGCTACCCTTAAAGGGACGGTGGGTGGATAAACAGGAGGACCGGCAGCACACAATGGGCTCTTTTGGGCTCAGACCTGGCCTCTCTACCCTGAGCTGCCCCCGAGCCAGACCCACCTCCTGTGGGCGATTATCCAGTCCTCCGTGTACATCTCCAAGGCAGCCCTCACCTGGGCATCCAGCTTTCTGCACAAAATACAATCAGGGTAATAAACAGAGGCAGGGCCCAGTGTTAATCTTTCCAGTGGCCTGTGAGGTGGGGCCTGTCCTTCTGCCTGTTTCAGAGATACAGAGGTAGAGGCTCAGAGAGGGCAGAGGACTTGCCCAAGGTCACACAGTGGAGCCAAGAGTTGAAAGAGGGTATTCACGGGGGGCACAGAGGTAGGTGGAGTTACAGACAGGGAGGGTGTGGGGCTGAACCCACCCATCCTCGGGGATCCCAGGCTCCGTGGTGCGGCATTCCCGGGGCTGCAGCAGCAGCTCCAGGTCATCAGCTGGAAACTCGACCAGGTCCCGGAGCGGCCCAGGCTCTGCATCTGGCGGCCGGCTCAGGAGCACATCCTCAAAGTCCAGTGGCTCAATGACTTCAGTCAGTGGGACCTGAGTTGGAGCAGAGTGGCTGTGACCTGTGCCCCAGGGGGCTGGAGGTTGAGTGTGGACTTGGGCTGGCCTTGAACAAACAAGAGGGCGGTGGGAGCCATGGAGGGTGTTGGAGCTGGAGGGGCCCTGGAGGACAGTGACCTCAGCCACTCCACCCCCACCCCAGCTTGGCCGGCCCCGACCCTCTTTCCAGGCAGGAAATCACACCCTGTGCCTGGAGGGGCAGGAAACTCATGGTGGAAGGAAAGGTTTGTGGACTGCAGCAAAGAAAGAGACAACTCCTCAGGCCCTGGGGCGAGAGAGCCCCACCCCTCCCCACTGCAGCCAGAAGCACCTCCCATCCCCCAGACCGCCCTCCCCACCCTCCCCAGCTGGGTGGTCCAGGCAGCAGGAGTTGCGGGCCACAGCAGGCTGAACTTCTCCCCCACAACCCCGACCACCCACAGGGCTGTTCCCTGCAGAGAGGGGGGTCCACCACCCTCCCACTCATGCTCACTGGGGACAGGAATGGGGACAGTGCTGGGCCAGGACAGGGACCCCCTTCCCTGCCACAGCTGGGTCCCTCCCAGCCTCAGGGTCCTCACAGCAGCGGCGGGGGGGGGGGGCTCCCAAACACTCACCCCCAGGGAGCTGCTGCAGCGCCTGCTGGAGTGGGGAGAGCCACTGCGTTCCCGGGACACCTGCTTCCGCACCTCGGCAGCCACCGTCCTGTGGGGGACAGGAAGGGGGTAGTTGGGGGCAGGAGAACTTGGGCAGCGGGGCCCTGGGAACCGGGGCTTCAGAGCTGACAAGTTCATTCCATGAGAGGAAAATCCAGGCTATGGAAAGAAAAAAAATCAGGCTCCGGGCCAAGAGAACCCAGGCTTCAGGAGTCACAGATCTCAGCGTGTGGGCCCCAAGGCTGTGGCGCATACATCGTCCCCTTTCCTCCTGCAAGCACAGATAGAGGGCTGCTGCTGGGCAGGGCCTGAGGGCCACTGATTCCTGCGCGTCCTTCTTCCCCCTGGCCCCCAGGCTCTGAGTCCTGACCCACCAGGACTGGCTTCCAGGTCTGGAGAGAGGCCTCTACTTCCTCATCTGGAGGACCTCTGCCTCTCATCAGGAACGTGAGAACCGTTCCACCCTTGCCAGATAAGTCACTTCTGCCTCTGAACCTCAGTTTATCCATCTGTAGCTGCCCTGCTCTCACAGACCAGTGGAGCTGAGCAGGGGGCCTGGCATTCAGTGGGCATGCCACACACCCACCTTCTCAGGGAGTCTGAGACTGAGGCTGACTGTGTGTAAGAGGCCAGCATGACTCTCAGAGAGCACAACCCAGCCACCAAGGTCGGTGCCGTGGTCTTCATGGGCCGCCTGCATCTACGCTGACCTTCAGAGTCCCAGAGGATGACGGTGAAGGGGCAAGACCCACAGCGGAGGGGGCCAGCACGGGAATTTCGAACAAACCCTACAGGGGCAGGGATTCCCCAGGCTCTCAATTCCCTCAGCTGAGCTTGGAAGGAGAGGGAGCCATGCAGTTATCTGGGGGAAGAGTGTGCCAGGCAGAGGGAACAGCGAGTGCAAAGGCTCTGAGGCTGGGCTCTGTTCTCTGGGCCTGGAAATCCCTGCTCCCTGGGGTCTCTGTGAAAACAGGACTAGGGCTGTGTTTCCCTGTGGAGGCCCCAGCACTGGATCCCACACATAGTAGATGCTCAATAAATTTTTTTTTTTTGGCTGCGCCACATGGCTTGTGGAATTTAATTAATTAATTAATTAATTTTTTTGCAGTACGCGGGCCTCCCACTGCCGCGGCCTCTCCCGCTGCGGAGCACAGGCTCCGGACGCGCAGGCCCAGCGGCCATGGCTCACGAGCCCAGCCACTCCGCGGCATGCAGGATCCTCCCGGACCGGGGCACGAACCCGCGCCCCCCGCATCGGCAGGCGGACTCCCAACCACTGCACCACCGGGGAAGCCCGGCTTGTGGAATTTTAGTTCCTTGACCAGGGATCACACTCCAGTCTACGGCAGTGAAAGCACCAAGACCTAACCACTGGAATGCCAGGGAATTCCCATCAATACATGTTTTTTTTTTTTTTTTTTGCGGTACGTGGGCCTCTCACTGTTGTGGCCTCTTCCGTTGTGGAGCACAGGCTCCGGACACACAGGGTCAGCGGCCACATCTCACGGGCCCAGTCGCTCTGCAGCATGTGGGATCTTCCCGGACCAGGGCACGAACCCGTGTCCCCTGCATCGGCAGGCGGACTCTCAACCGCTGCGCCACCAGGGAAGCCCAATAAATGTTTTTTTGATGGAATGAGTGAATCCCTTCCAATCTCCCTCTTGGTCCAACTTGCGTAAATCTACTGTCAGTTGGGGGAAGCCCCTTATCTTTTAGCTGTGTGGCTTTGGACAGGTGGAACAACCTTTCTGGGCCTCAGTTTCTCTTAAAATCAGGAAGGCAAGGCAAGGCAAGGCAACGGCTGAGGGGTTCAGGCCTCAATCGCTCCTGCTTCCCTCTTTTCTCTTATGCTTGGAAATTTTCTTAATAAAAAGTTGTACCCCTGGGACTTCCCTGGTGGTGCAGTGGCTAAGACACCGTGCTCCCAACGCAGGGGGCCCGGGTTCGATCCCTGGTCAGGGAACTAGATCCCACATGCCGCAACTAAAGACCCCACATGCTGCAACTAAGATCCAGAGCAACCAAATAAATAAACATTTTTTAAAAATAAAATAAAAATAAAAAGTTGTGCCCCATAAAGCGCTATGTTGAGGATTGCAAATGTGGCCCACAAGCGTCCAGTGCAATGGATGTGTGAGGTGGGCCCAGGAAAGACAGGTGTGGAGTGGGGATAATTAGGAGCTTCAGCTCTGCCTGCGAGCCTCCGAACTCAAATCCGTGTGAGTCAAACAAAACTTGGCCACGACCCTGATCCAATGTGGGGCCTCCAATTTGAGACCCCAGCCTCATTCCTTCTCTGTCCCTGGATTCTATTTCTTTTCTCTGTCAACTGTCTCAGAGTCTTGCTTCCGTTGGACGGGAGGTGCGGGGAAGCGGGGAAGGGAAGAGAAGCTTGTAGGAAATTCAAAGAATGTTAAAAATGAGGGATTTGTGGAACTCCCTGGCGGTCCAGTGGTTAGGACTCCGTGCTTTCACTGCTGAGGGCCCAGCTTCAGTCCCTGGTTGGGGAACTAAGATCCTGCAAGCCAGGCGATGCTTGGGGGGAGGAAAAATTAGGGATTTGTCCTCAAATTCCCCAAGTCCAGGCCACTTCCTCTGGAAGCATGGGCACACAGAGGAGGATTGGGGGTGATTTACGAAAGATGCCGTATCAGGGAACCTGTCTGTGCCCTGGTCCCAGCTGTTCTGCAGCTGCTGCCCCAGAACAGGGAGGGGGGTGGGGAGGGCTGAGCCTCCAGCTTCATTTTGCCACGGGCCTTAGAGTGAGGCCCCCAGAGTGGGAGAAGGCTGGGTCCACAACGGTGTGGCCACGGGAGCCAGTTTACTGAGTCACAGAGCTCTGCACTTGGAGCTGGGCGAGCAGGGGTGAATGACATCTTTTCTCTGGACCTCTGGGCTCGGGACAGTACCCACGACTTATTGAGCTGTTCTGAGTGTAGGGCCTGGCACATAGTAAGTGCTCAATTAAAGCTAGCTGTCCCCACGTTGCCTCACAGAGCATCCTGGGAAACTGGAATTCCTGACCCTGCTTTGTATACCAAAGGTGAGTGAGGCTCAGAGAGGGGTCGTGAGGCACCCAGGGTCACACAGCAGAATGCAGCGGTGCCCAGAATTGAACCCTGGTCAGCTGGAGGTCAAAGTCCTTTAGCGCTAGGCATTCCATGACGGGGAGCAGGGCCAAGAACAGGGGCTCCAGAACCTGCCCCTTCCCTGTCCACACTCACCCGCTCCCCACTCCGAAGAGCAGTCCCATCCAGTCTCGAGGCTTCAACACCATCTAAACACCAACAGATCCTCAAATCTGCCCCATGACCGTAACCTGCCCTCCCATCATCCTCTCTGTCTCACTAAGGACAGCCCTACTCTCTTGGATGCTTGGGACCCACACCTGGGAGTCACCGTCAACCCCTCTCTCTTTCTCGCTCCCACATCAGATCTGCTTCAGATGTTCCCGTGGACCACATTTCAAAAAGGGAGGCGAAATGCTGAGCTGAATTTAGTGGGTTTTCTCAGGAAGGAATCTCAGCATTCAATGAGGGAAACTGCAAAGATCAGGTGGTGGGTTTTAGCTCTTGGTGAGATATATCCTTCTAAGGTGAAAACTCCACAACCCTATGTGCTACTAAAGAGATGCTCAGAGGGGAAACATGAAGCAGTGGCATCACTGGGAATTCATGTGAGACTGTGTACCTCCCCTCCAGGGCTGGCCAGATTAACAGAGGACTACTCTCACAGGGGAGGAGGATGACAAAACCAGAAACAAGAATGGCTTAAGCCTTGATGCTGTGTTCCCACTTCTGTAAAGAGTGAGGGAAGAAAATGAGTAAATATAAAACCATGAAGAGATTCCTCCTCATATCCCACCCTACCCCTCCTGGACTGACAGAAGAATTTAAAGGCAAATAATATGAGTGCCAGCAAGGATGCGGAGCAATGGCAACCCTCATCTGCTGCTGGAGGAACCCCTCTGGAAAACCATCTGTAAATTTACAGGCAGAGTTGAAAATATGCCAATCCAGCAATTCCACTCTGAGGCGTAGATACTCAGGAGGAAATACACGGCCGAGAATGTTCATGGCAGCTCTGATCATGACAGCCTCAAAGGGAAACAACTCACAAGTTCCTTGACCAAAGATGGAGAACACACAAGAAGCAGGGGGAATAGTATGCAGCAATGAAAAAGGATGAGCCAGACTACAGGCGGCAGCACAGATGCTGCCGACATTACGCTGCCACATAGGACTTGACATCCTGTGTGGTTCCGTTTATGAGATGTTCTAAACAGACAAAGCCAACCCACTGCAGATGGGAAGCCAACTTGGATGGAGAAACCATAATGTAAGTGAGGAAGAAACAGTACCTGCCACCAGCATGGCCGTTCCCTGAGGGGCAGAATCAAGTGCAGATCACCTTGAGAGGGGCCTGCTGGAGTGGGGAGGCTTGGGAAGGTAGAGACAGCCCGTCCTTTTTTTTTTTTTTTTTGGCGGCATCACACAGCATGCAGGATCTTAGTTCCCCGACCAGGGATTGAACCTGTGCCCCATGCAGTGGAAGCACGGAGTCCTAACCACTGGACAGCCAGGGAATTCCCAAGACAGCCCGTCTTGATCCGAGTGACTTTTCCCCTGGCACTTGTTTCATGATTACTCCTTACTTAAACTTAGCATTTTTCTGTCTACATGTCACCTGTTACAATTTTTTTAAAGGTAAAAAATAATCACCTACGCCTAAGCTCACGTCTGCAAATATATTTGGGGACAGGAGTGGGAGGAAGATATTTCCTGGAAATCCCACAGGTACTTTTGGAATTTCGTCAATGTATGTCTGGTTGCGCTCCCACCCCTCCAACAAAGCATTTCTTTAAATGAGAAGGGCAAACTGCCCCACATCAGACAACTGAGGGGCAAAATAATGACACTGCTCTCAGAAGCCTGGGAAGCATGAATGGACATCCTTGCGGACAGGAGAGGGCAGGAAGAGGCACGGTTTCCAAGACTGTTCTCAACTCTAGAGCCACACACTCTTGGGCTACTTCCCCCCCACGAGAGACCCTTGAGAGTGACCTAACCACTCTGGGTTTTGGTTTCAATAGTTATACCGATGTCAACGGGCTCTGGTGACAATTAGTGACATCTCAGATGGGGACCAGCATGCGATAAGCACATCAGAAGGGCTGGTCATGGGAATTCCGTGGCGGTCCAGTGGTGAGGACTCCAGGCTTCCACTGCAGGGGTCATGGGTTTGATCCCTGGTCGGGGAACTAAGATCCCGCAAGCCAAGCCACACAGCCAAAAAAAAAAAAAAAAAAAAAAAGTGCTGGTCGTTATCACCATTCCAGATTGGACTTTATTTTCAAGAGTACGAGTCAAAAAAAAAAAAAAAGAACATTATGTTGCATACAATACTATTTGTACGTGTTGTGTACGTTCATAAGAGTTTGTTGTTGTTCCTTCTGGCCATGCCTCACGGCTTGCAGGATCTCAGTTCCCTGACCAGGGATCGAACCCAGGCCCCTGCAGTGAAAGCGCCGAGTCCTAACCACTGGACCACCAGGGAATTCCCGAGTCTGTATTTTTAAGTTGTCCCCCCAAATCTTTGTTTTAAATGGACCTGTTCATTAGGAAACTGGGGGACTGTCTAATATTCAGATTAATATGGCATTTGTGGAATGAATAGTTGAATGAACAAGCAGATGAATATAGGCCTAGGTCTGAGCATGTAGATACCTGGGTGCCCACCAGTCTGCTGAGACCTTGTCAGAGGGTGGCTGGAAGACTTGAGCCATTTGCTTGTGGTTCACTGGGGCCCCAGGATCTTTCTCTGCTTTTCTTACCCTGAACTCTATAGAGCAACCATTCCCCAGGGCAAAACCCAGGGCCTCTCTTTCTCACTTGAGTGGACGCCAGGACCCAAGGACATAGGGACCGAGAGGCAAAAAAACAGACAGCAATAACCTCCCCAAGCTCAGAAACACCAAAGGTCCAAGAGACAGGAACGATTCAGACACACAGAGATAACAGAACATAAAAATTGCCCAACCACTATGCCCCAGACACCAGGTCACAATGTCCCTCCTCTGTTCCGAACTCTTCATGGCCCCCACCTCACTCAGGGTAAAAGTTAAACTCCTCCCCACAACCCACAAGCCCTGTACAACCTGCCCCCCTCCTCACTCTGCTCCAGCCTGACTGGCTTCCTCAGATGCTCTGTGAACATCTGCTCCTGCCCCTGGGCCTTTGCACTTGCCCTTCCCTGTGATTGGACTGCTCTTCCCCCATGTCTGGGCATGGACCCCTCCCTCACCTCCATCAGATCTTTGTTTAAATGCCACCTTCTCCTCCAGGGCTTCCTGACCCGCCTCCCAGATCTAAAATAGTCCTCACATTCCCCATCTCCCTTCTCTGCCTTGTATGTCCTGATACCACTTACCACTAACATATAATCTACTTTATCCTGCTTCTCCTCTGCCTCCCCCACTGTATCTGCCCCCAAGGGTGGGATCTTTTCTTGTGTCTCCGTCAGGGCAGGGCTGACTCTTTCACCTGGGGCTGATCAGGGGAGGTCCCTGCCCGCCTCCCGCCCCACCCCACCTCACCCCACCCCTGCCCCGCTGTGAGAGAAACACCCCCCACCCCAGCAGATTCTGATCCCACTATTGGAGGCAAAGACCCGAATGGGTGAAAGGCTCTTCAGCCCCAGAGAGTCTGACATCCCCCTCCCTGGTCAATCTCTTACAATCACCAGTGGCCACGGAAATGGATCCCCCAGCGCCTGGCGCCTGTCCCCTCCCCCCGTCTGCCCACCAGCTGGTTCCGTCCCCCGCCCCCACTCCTTCCATTCAATCACCATCCATCTCCAGAGCGTCCAGCCGGTGCTGGGAGAGCCTGAAGCAGGGCTGGGGGCGGGGGGACATTCACAGCTGTCCCCTGCCCCCCAGACAGCTGGGCACGGGACCCTCGCGGGGAGAAGATCACGGGAAACTTCCCGAGGAGGTTCAAAGGCCGCCAGGAGCACCATCCCTGTTCCCAAATCTCGGCGCCTGATGCGTCCCTGCCCCACACCAGGCCCAGAGGATGGGACGGAAAAAGCCCCCCAACTCCCACGCTTGAGGAGCTAGGGGGCCGGGGGAGGGGCCAGGAGATGGGTAGGACGCGCGGAGGGCGCCGGGCAGCGCTTTCCCCGCGCCGCCTCCTCCAGGAAGGCCCCCCGGGCACGCCCCCACGCGTCCCACCGGTTCCAAGGGAAGACCTCAGCCACCACCGCGCCCGCAGCCCCTCCGCGACCCCCAGCCCGGAACCCCCCGTCCTCCCCACCTCCCCACGCCTGCGCCCCCGGCCGGAGGAAGCGGGCCGGAGCTGGCCAAGGCGGAAGGAGCTTGAATGGGGGTCGCCCAGAAGAGGGAGGGCCGGGCCGCCCCGGGGCGGGGCTCCGACACGTGGGGGCGGCCCGGGAGGGGGCCCGGCGGCCGCACTACCTGTTGATCTTGTGCGCGAAGGCGCGGCGCTCGGCTACCGCCATGGTGCTCCGCGCGTCCAGCCGCCGGCCCCGCCGCTGCAACCCCGCGCACCGTCCCCGCCGTGGCCGCCGCCACCGCCGCCTCCCGGTTCTGGGCAGCCCGGGCTGGGCGGGGCCGGGGGCGGGGCCCTTCCGGGTGTCCCGGGCCGCTCCGTGCTGCCCCTGCTGGCCGGAGGGGGCGCGGGTGCCCCGGCCGCCTTTGCGGCCCTCGAGGCTGGCCTGGGGAAACTGAGGGGGGCAGGGGAGGAGAGGATACGGGACTGAGGCTGGGGGCCTCGGACTTCCTCCCGGGGGCTGCTCTTTCTGCCCTCTGGCTAGCAATCACTATAATCACCATAATAATTATAATCTCGAGTGTTTATTAAGCACGGCCCTGTAGTTCTGATATGTGGGAGGACCTATTCTTTCCGCCATTTTACAGATGAGTAAACTGAGGCACAGGGATGTTCAGGCGCTTACCTAGGGGTCTCCATGGGATGTGCCCCAGTCTGGGGTGAGGGCAGAGGAGTCCAGTTGGGCTCCGAGGCGCTAGGAGATGTGACACAGGACCCAGTGGTGGGACCTGAGTGAGCCAGTCTGGGAGGCTGGACCGGCCCAGCCGCCTCCAGTGCAAGGAGGATGTGCGGATGTCTTGGCCAGTATGTGGTCTAAAATCTCTCCCCAAAGGTTCCTCTACCAGCCCCAAGGCAGCAGTCTTAGTGGATTCTCCAGCCCCCACTCAGCATCTGCATATGCCAATTTCTCGCTCACCTCCCAGGCTTTGCATGCCCAGGTGCCTCCTCCTGATGGCCCTTCTAGCCCTGGTTAGAAAAGGGCCTAGGAACTGGGGGCTGAAGAATGCTAGGGCTCAGCTCTACCTCAGGGCCTTTGCATGTGCTGTTCCCATTCCTGTGTATGGGTGCTGTCATTATTCCCCCCTTTTACAGATGAGGAAACAGAGGCCCAGGACTTCCCTGGTGGTCCAGTGGTTACAACTTCGCCTTCCAATGCAGGGGGTAAGGGTTCGATCCCTGGTCGGGGAGCTAAGATCCCACATGCCTCAGCCAAAAAACCAAAACATAAAACAGAAGCAATATTGTCACAAATTTGGACCTCCCTTGTGGTGCAGTGGTTAAGAATCCGCCTGCCAGACACGGCGGGGCCCTGGTCCGGGAAACTCCCACACGCCGCGGACTAACTAAGACAGTGGGCCACAACTATTGAGGCTGCGCTCTAGAGCCAGCGAGCCACAACTCCTGAGCCCGCGTGCCACAACTACTGAAGCCTACGCTCCTAGAGCCCGTGCTCCGCAACAAGAGAAGCCACCGCAATGAGAAGCCCATGCACCGCAATGAAGAGTTGCCCCCGCTCAGCACAACTAGAGAAAGCCTGTGCACAGCAACGAAGACCCAACACGGCCAACAATAAAAATAAATAAGTAAAATTTTAAAAATATATATTGTAACAAATTCAATAAAGACTTTAAAAATGGTCCACACCAAAAAAGATCTTTAAAAAAAAAAAAAGAAAGAAAACTGAGGCCCAGAGAAGCAGAGTGACTTGCCCCAGTTGCCCAGTGGATCAGTGTCAGATCCTGAGCCCACAGGAGGGAGGCCTGGACTGTGGGGCCCCAGGCTCCTGAGGGCACAGGAGGGTGGCTCCCAGCCTGGCATGTGATATGCGCACACATGTGTCAGCAGCCCACGCACCTTCCCAAGTGGTCCAGCCACTTTGGCCCGGGAGATGCCAGGTGTAACCCTGCTCATCACGCCCTGGTGTGCCCCACCCCGGGTTACCCTTGCTGCAACCTGCAGCCTCCCAGGCTAAAGTCCTTGCCTCGCCTTTCAGTCTGCTGGTAGCTGCTGGGCAGGAAACGTGAAGATGAGCAAAGACTGGCGAGTTTCTCCACTCCTTTTTGCCTATTTCCAGTCCAGCCCCCATCATACCTGGTCTCCCAGCTCCCGCCCTCACCCCTCACAGTTTGTTTTCCCCTCGATGGTCAGAAAGAGCCTGGGAACACCCGAATCAGATCAGCTCCCTCCTCTGCTTAGAATCCTTCATGGCTGCCACCTCATTCAGAGTAAAAGCCAAAGTCCTCACTGTGGCCCACAAGGCCCTGCATGATCTGATCTTGTCATCTCCCTGCCATCCCCTCCTCCCACCGTCTTCCTTAATCATGCCACTCCAGCTGCCCACCTCTTCCACGTGTCTCTAAAGACTAGGGCGCAACTCCACCTCAGGGCCTTTGTACATGCTGTTCTCCTTCCCACACGTCGGTGCCATCACCATACCCCTTGTACAGATGAGGAAACTGAGGCTCAGGGACGCAGAGTGACTTGTGCCATTTTACCCAACGAATCAGTGTCAGATCTGTCATTCCAGATCTGTGGCCCAGGAAGCCTGACTCCAAAGTGGTTGTCTCTAAATACCAGCTGGGGGACTTCCCTGGTGATCCACTGTTTAAGAATCCGCCTTCCAATGCAGGGGACGTGAGTTCAATCCCTGGTCGGGGAACGAAGATCCCACATGCCCCAGGGCAACTAAGCCTGTGGGCCACAGCTAGAGGGCCCACACGCTGCGACTACTGAGCCCACGTGCTCTGGAGCCCACCCGCCACAGCTAGAGAGAAGCCCGCACGCTGCAACAAAAGATCCCACATGCCACAACAATGATCCTGTGTGCCTTAACTAAGACCCAATGCAGCCAAATAAATAAATATTTTAAAATAAATAAATAAATAAATACTAGTTGGGGGACTTCCCTGGCGGTCTAGTGGTTAAGACTCTGCGCTTCCAATGCAGGGGGCACTGGTTCGATCCCTGGCCGGGGAATTAAGATCCCAAGTGACGCTCAGGAATGGCCAAAAATAAAAAATAAAATAACAAAATAAAATAAAATAAATACCACTTGGATCCCAATCCAGGCCAGGCTGTGTGACCCAGGGTAAATCTCTCAACCTCTCTGAGCCTCTGTTTCCTCATCTGCTCAGTGAGGGGTGGGGTCAGCACTGAGCTTCAGGCCCTTGTGGGAGCTGATTCCACACAGGAGCCAGTGGGGGCTATGAGCCCTGTCTTAGTGGAAAAACTTCTTCAAGGAACCCTCCAAATAAAGGTTCTGCTCTAGCTACCTGCCCACCCTGGTGCCCGCCAGACTTGATTAACAAGGCAGTTCCTCTCCAGGATATGACCAGGCCTGACTCAGCCAGGCGGGGCTGGGGTGACCCCGGCAGCTGCTCAAACAGAGGCTGAGCTTGGTGGGGACTTTGGCCTCCTCTGGCTGGTGTGGGAGAACAGCCTGTGGGGTCTGATGGCAGCAGCTTGCGGACCTAGGAGGAGGGACTGCACTGGTCCAGGTGGTGAGTTCAGAGTAGGAATGATCACAGGCAGGGCTTGGAGTCCAAAAAGACCTGGATTCCAATGCTGGCTTGGCCACAGCCAGGCTAAGTGACCTGGATGAGGTGGGGGTGGGGCTCTCTGGACCTCAGTTTCCTCACCTGTGAAATGGGGATGTTACCTTCAGAGCCAACCCTGTGGGCCCATGTTCGGTGCCCATGAGATGTTGTCAGGAGAGCACAGAACCCGGGAGATGCTGCCTTTGTCCTATTGTTTTTCCTGCCGCTTCCGGAGCCGGGGGAGGAAGCTGGGAGCCGGCTCAGGGTGTCCAGGCCTGCCTTTGGGAGTTTAAGTCACAAAGACAAAGGCTGGGCCCAGAGAGGCCAGAGGGGCAGGCCACAGGCTTCCTGTTTTTCTTTGAACAGATGGCCAAGCCTCCTGACGCTTGTCTGTGTGGATGCTAATCCACGTCCTTAGTAATCACTTCTTATCCCTCCTGGTGACACTTCTGTCCAGTTTGCTCAT
Source organism: Lagenorhynchus albirostris (assembly GCF_949774975.1). Classification (NCBI taxonomy): domain Eukaryota; kingdom Metazoa; phylum Chordata; class Mammalia; order Artiodactyla; family Delphinidae; genus Lagenorhynchus; species Lagenorhynchus albirostris. The sequence goes on along the minus strand of NC_083097.1, from coordinate 163,535,617 downwards.
TTCCAGTGCTCTGGTCACATTCCAACGTCTGGGAATTTTTCTCCAGGGGTCCCAGACACCCAAGGGGTCCACAAATAGAAGTGGGGGGGGTCCATGAATTTGGAGGGGAAAAACTTGCATCACTCACGCCTGCCCCTGCTCCTAACGTTAACAGTCATTAGAGCTGCTACCGGGCCTCGGTATTTAAGTGTGAGGAAAGTTGTACAAATTCCATCACAATTAAAGCATATTTTGATAACTGTATTGCATGTAATGGGTTTGTAATGGGTTTCCTTTACCATCTGAGGTGTTTTATTTTAGGCACTTACAAACGTCCACTGATAAGGGCCCACGGCACAAAAAGGTCCCCCTACAACACGCCTTTCCCTGCCTAAAGCCTGCTGTGGCTCCCCATTGCTGCAGGAAGGAGCCAAGCTCCTCCCTGTGGCCTACAGACTCCCTCATCTGCCCCATAAGACTGCTCCCCCTTCCTTTTCCCACCTCATTCATTCACTCCAGCAGCATTTATTGAGCACCTGCTGTATGCCAGGCATGGGAAGGAGGTAATGTCAGTGCTGAGACCTGAAGTTCAGGCTGAGTTGGGGAGGCAGGGAGTTCTAGGCAGACGGACCAGCAAGGCAAAGATGGAGAGGAGAAGTAGAAGTCACCCGTGTGCAGCGCAGGGAGGAGAGGATGAGACTCATGGTTGGTGAGTTTGTGGGATCAGGTCCGGCAGGACCTCCCAGTGGGGGCCTGGGCATAGCCCAGCGGGTAGTTGGGGAACCCTGGAGGGGTGCAGAGCAAGACAGGGGCACCCTCTGGTTTGTTTCAGGAAGATCTGATTCTCCTGTCCGGACTGGACCCTACAGTGACCTTTTCTCCTCTCAAGTTCCCTGTGTCACCTGTCCCACCATTGAAGCACAAGTGTGAGTTGGCTGTAAGGAACTGGGGCACACGTTGCAAGAACTCTCTCACCGACCGACCAGGGCTCTGGGGGACACCTTGCCTCTGTGAGATGGAACCTATGAGGCACATTCACCAGATGAGCCAACTAGGCTCAGAAAGACTCTGGCGACCCAGCTGAGAAGTGGTGGAGTTAGGACTTGAACCCAGCGCCACCTCTTGCATGAAAGCCGTGCCCTCCATCCTGTGGCATTTCTTCCTTAGCACAACTTTTTGGAGCAGGCGGCAATGACTTCCACAAAACTCTATCTTCTAGGTGGAACAAGTTTTCTCAGGCCAGCAACTTCCTGTATCTTTACCACTGCACCTTGCAGTGGTTACGTGCTCCGATGCTCGGGTTCAAATCCTGCACCTTGGCTATGATGCCAGCCTAAAAAGACTCGTTTCACGCTTATTAGAATGGCTAAACTAAAAATACCGACAATATCAAGTGCAGATGAGGATGCAGAGAAGCTGGGCCTCTCAGATGCTGCTGGTGGTGAGACAGGCCGGGACCCGGGACCCTTTGCTGCCGTGCTTGCACCTGGACAAACGCCTCCTCCAGCAACAAAATACAAAGAAACTATAAGGGACTAAAAACAACTGCATGCATGGGCAGTTGGGGCAAATTATGGACAAGATACAAAAAGGCCAAAAACCCACACAGCACAACCATGGGGGTGGACAGACCGCCTAAGTCACCCCTCCAGGGAACCTGTTACTTGTTTTTGCTCCCTCCTGCTGCAACAGGAGCCCCAATAAAGCCTTGCCTGAATTTCTTGTCTGGCCTCTTATCAATTTCTATCGATTAAGGAGGCCAAGAACCCTGGCTGGGAATAGTGGGAATGCAAAATGGTGAGCCACTCTGGAAAACAGTTTGGTGGTTCTTAAAACACTAAACATGCAACCACTGTACGGCCCAGCAATCCCACTGCTGTGAATTTAGAAATGAAAATTTATGTTCACACAAAAACCTGTATGTCATTATTTACAATAGTTTTATTCATAATCACCAATAGCTGGAAACACTCAATTGTCCTTCAATGGGTGAATATAAAACAAACTTGGGTCCATTCGTACAATGGAATATTCTTCAGCAACAAAAAGGAACAAACTACTGATACAGGCAGCAAAGCTTTACGCCCAAATGCTTTATGTTGCAGTGAAAGAGGCCAGGCTCAAAAGGCTGCATGTCGTATGATTCCAAATATATAACATTCTCAGAGAACAGACCTCTAGCATGAGAGAGCAGGTCAGTATTTGCCTGGGGCTGACTACAAAAGGCCAGCATGAGGGAATCTGAGGGATTGTTTCGGAGTTTTGGAGCTCACTGGCAGGACAGCGGATGATGATGACCCAGTAATCAGAGCTGTCGTGGGGGGAATGCCAGGCACTGAGGCACTGAGGGGGCCCTGATGCAATGTTTGACCCAGCCGGAGGGCTTCTCAGAGGAGGGGGCATCTGAGCTGAGACTTAACAGGCTGTGCTGGAGTCCGGCAGGTGAAGGACCTTCCAGGCCATGGGAACAGCATGAACAGAGGCCCAGAGGAGAGACATTCAGGAAACCGGGTGGCGTTTATTTGACTGAGTATAGAGATTTTTTTTTTTTTCTTTGAGATTCATCCTTTTTTTTTCTTTTTTCTTTTGGCTGCTCAGCATGACTGGCGGGATCTTAGTTCCCCAACCAGGGATTGAACTGGCAGCCTGGGCAGTGAAAGTGCAGAGTCCTAACCACGGGACCACCAGGGAATTCCCTCCAAAATGCATATGTTGAAGCCCTACTTCCCAGGACCTCAGAATGGGACTGTATTTGGAGACAGGGTGTTTGTTTGTTAAAATTAATTTTTATTGGAGTATAGTTGATTTACAATGTTGTGTTAGTTTTGTGCTGTACAGCAAAGTGAATCAGTTACACATATACATACGTCCACTCTTTTTTAGATTCTTTTCCCATACAGGTCATTACAGAGTATTGAGTAGAGTTCCCTGTGCTATACAGAAGGTCCTTATTAATTATCTAATTTATATATAGTAGTGTGTATGTGTCAATCAGAGATAGGGTCTTTAAAGAAGTCGTTAAGTTAAAAAGAGGTCCAGGGCTTCCCTGGTGGCGCAGTGGTTGAGAACCTGCCTGCCGATGCAGGGGACACGGGTTCGAGCCCTGGTCTGGGAAGATCCCACATGCCACGGAGCAACTACGCCCGTGAGCCACAACTACTGAACCTGCGCGTCTGGAGCCTGTGCTCAACAAGAGAGGCTGCAACAGTGAGAGGCCCGTGCACCGCGATGAAGAGTGGTCCCCACTTGCCGCAACTAGAGAAAGCCCTCGCACAGAAACGAAGACCCAACACAGACAAAAAATAAATTAATTAAAAAAAAAAAAAAAGAGGTCCAGTTAAGACAAAGCCACCCCAGGGTACAGAGGTGCCATGGGTAAAGAAGAGAATCTCAGAGGACCTGGGATTACCAGGCCACCTGGAGCGATGCAGACAGAGGAGGGGGTGGTCTCCAAGGGGGCAGGGCCAGACCTCAGAGCGACAGAAGCCACTGTGCTTGCTCCAAAAACCCATGAGGAAAAACTTCCGACGTGGGAGGGAAGGGTCCATGACAAAAACCTGCTCCAAGGGTTCAAGCCACAAAGCAAGGTCTCAGCCTGTTTTCTTTAAGGCCACAGAGGAAATAGTTACTAGTTCAGGGATGGGCTGACCTGACCTCAGCCTTTCGGGCTGAGCTGTGGGTATCTTCTCTCCACAGCTTCTCTCTACACTCCCATGGATGGACAGCTGACCTCGGGCTACCCTCAGCCTGCAGTTTCTGCTTACCTCCAGCTCAGAAGCAAAAACTATACTTAAAAAAAAAAAAAAGCTTTGGGACATCCCTGGTGGTCCAGTGGTCAAGACTCCATGCTCCCAATGCAGGGGGCCTGGATTCAATCCCTGGTCAGGGAACTAGTACCTGCACGCCGCAACTAAGACCTGGAGAAGATAAATAAATAAATAAATAAATAAGTAGCTTTACTGTGGGGGAGGGATAAATTAGGAGTTTGGGATTAACATATACACACTACTGAGTAGATATATGTGTATGTATAACTGATTCACTTTGCTGTACACCTGAAACTAACACAACATTGTAAATCAACTATACACCAATAAAAATTAAAAAAAACCCAAATGCACTACTGTATATAAAACAGATAACCAGTAAGGAGCTACTGTATAGCACAGGGAACTATACTCAATATTTTGTAATACCCTGTAAGGGAAAAGAATCTGAAAAAGAATACATATATATAACTGAATCACTTTGCTGTATACCTGAAGCTAACACAACATTGTAAATCAATTATACTTCAATAAATTAAATTAATTTAAAAATAGCTTTATTGAGATATAATTCACATACCACACAATGTCCCATGTAAAGTGTACTCCAGTGGTTTTTAGTATTTTCACAGATAAGTGCAAACTTCATCATGGTCAGTTGTAAAATATTTTCATTACTCAGAAACTCCCGTACCCTTAGCTCTCACCCTCTTGTCTCCTGTCCCCTGTGCCCATCCCCTGAGCCCTGTGTAACCACTAACCTACTATCCTGGACTTCCTATGACTGGAATAAAATAACATGTGGTCTTTTGCATCTGACTTCTTTCACTTAGCATAATGTTTTCAAGGTCCATCCTTGTAGCATGTGTCGGAACTTCATTTCTTGTGTGGCTGAATAATAAATATTTCATTGTATAGATATACCCCAATTTGTTCATCCGTTCATCAGTGGATGAACTTTTGGGTTGTTTCCACCATTTGGCTATTGTGAATAACGAACGCGTCTCTGAACATCTGAGTACAAGGTACTTGTGTGTGGTTAGGACTCCGAGCTCTCACTGCCGAGGACCCAGGTTCAATCCCTGGTCCGGGGAACTAAAATCCCACAAGTTGCGAGAAGTACCCCCCCTCCCAAAAAGGAAAAGTCAGCAAAGTACTCGAGTGGACGTATGTTTTCATGTCTCTTGGGTGCATATCTAAATGGGTCAGATGGTAATTCTATGTTTAACCTTTTGAGGAACTGCCAGACTGTTTTCCAAGGTGGCTGTGCCATTGTACATTCCCACCAGCAGTGTATAAGGGCATCTATTCCTGCACATCCTCACATGAAAACTCTCCTTGAGCCCATTTTGCAGATAAGACTCAGGTATACTGAGGCTAAGCATGGATCAGGATCCCACAGTCAGTGAGGGGCAGTGCCAGGTGTGGCACCCAGATCTTTAGACCCCAGACACAAGGGTTTTCTCATTTCACTGAAGCTTGAATAAAGAGTTGATGGGTCTTTATTGAGCTCCTACTGTGTACCAGGCACTGAAGACATCCAGTGAACAAAGCAGACAGGAATCCTTGCAACTGTGAGGAGTAGGGGCATGGAGAGGACCTAGATTATTTAAAATAATGTTACTAAGTTTAATATAAGGTAGAAAAATTTGGAGGAATATATGGGATTAAAAGGAACTCTTTTGGGACTTCCCTGGCGGTCCAGTGATTAGAAGCAGTTTCACTGCCAAAAAAATAAGTTGGGGGGACTCTCTTTTTCTAGGTGGCTATCAATTTTTACAATGTTTGGGTGTTTTTACACTAAGCATAGGTTATTTTTTTATGCTCTTTTTAAATTGTGGTAGGATATATATAACACAAAATTTGCCATTTTAACTATTTTTAAGTGTACAGTTCAGTGGTGTTAATTACATTCACAATGTCATGGGACCATCACCACTATTTAATTCCAAAATTTTTTATCGCCCCAAACAGACGTTCTGCACCCATTAGGAATAACTTCCCTGATACCAATCCTGGTAACTTTTATTCTCTCTTCTGTCTCTGTCAGTTTGCCTATTCTAGGTATTTCTCTTTTTAAAAAAAAAATTTATTGGAGTATAATTGATTTATAATTTTGTGTTAGTTTCAGGTGTACAGCAAAATGAATCAGCTATATGTATACATATATCCCCTCTTTTTCAGATTCTTTTCCATAAAGGCCATTAAAAAGTACTGAATAGAGTTCCCTGTGCTATATAGCAGGTCCTTATTAGTTTCTTTCTCTCTTTTTTTACAATTTATTTTATTCAAGTGTAGTTGATTTACAATGTTGCGTTAATTTCTGGTATACAGCAAAATGATTCAGTTATACACATGTACACATTCCTTTTCATGTTCTTTTCCATTACAGTTTATCACAGGATATTGACTACAGTTCCCTGTGCTATACAGTGGGACCTTGTTGTTTATCCATCCTATATATAATAGTTTGCACCTGCTTATCCCAAACTCCCAGTCCACCCCTCCCCCACCCCAGCTATTTCATATAAGTGGCATCATAAGCACAGACTATTTTTGTGATGAAAAATGGCCAGACTTCATTTTGTTTTTAAATACTTGGTGCCAGCAGTCACACCTGCCCATATTAAACACACAAAAGGTGTCAAGGGATGCCTGTTGGGTCTTCGGGTGTTAGAAGGGCTGCAGATGAGGGGCCAGAGGCTACCCCTGGCAGACTCTGAAAGCCAGGCCCAGGAACAGGAGGTGAGGATGCAGATGTAAGGCTGGACTTCCAAAGGAGACAGCTGTGGGCTCAGAGTCTCCTTTGCCTCATGGAAGCCTGAGAGCTCCCTGGCCCAAGGAATAAGGGGGTCAGACCGGAGTCCACCAATAACTGACCAAGTTGCTTTGTCAGGTAGCGATATCCCCGTCACCCGATGTTCTCAGAAAGAAGTCAGGTCCAGGGAATTCCCTGGTGATCCGTGGTTAGGGACTCTGTGCTTCCACTGCTGGGGGCCCAGGTTTGAGCCGCGCGGCGTGGCCAAAAAAAAAAGAAAGAAGCCAGATTCAATGTTGTAATTGTCTGTTTACACATCTGGGTCCCCAAAATATCTGAGTTTGGGATGATAGGGACTGCGTCTGTCTTATTTGGCACAATGGTGGGCATATACTGGGTGTTCAATGGATGTTCTTTGAATAAAAAATTGAATGAATTAGAGAGTGGGGAGATGCCACCCATCAGAAAGGAGACTTGACTTTGGACCCAGGAGACAGGCCTTCACATCTCCTCTGTGTGGGCTGGGGCACAGGGCTTCTGCCACCGTGCCTCTAGTTTCTTATCTGTAAAATGGGTGTAGTAAGAGCACCTACCTCCAAGGAGGGGAGGGAAGAATCCAGACCATTTTTCAAGCACCTGACATGGAGTAAGGGCTACGGGAAATGTCTACACCCACTCTCTCAGGTCTTTTAAGAGAGAACCACAGAAAACAGTCTGAACCCAGACTGAAAAGGAAATTCCTGTGCTGGGTGGGACTGTTTTCCATGACCCCTGAGGTCCTGGCTAAGTTTCGGGTCAGAGCTGTTTTTTTGTTTCTGCAGATCATCTCTCTCTCGCATGGTCCAAGATGAAGTCGTGGTTTCCAACATCCCTGCCAGGCTCAGCGAGGAGCATCCGCTGAGATGGTGAGAAAACCCTCCCAGGAATGCAGAGGCCTCGGCCGAAGAGGCAGCCTGTCCTCCAGTGCCACTGCCCCGCCCCCAGGCACCTTTTACAAACAATCAAAACATCCCTCCATTTTCTAAACAATTTCTTCTGCGTGCCAAAGGAATCCATGTTCACTCTAGACAATTTGGGAACATTTTTCAGAAAAGACTACATAAGAAAAAAAAGTTGCCCAAAAGCCCACCAATGCAGACATTTTTGTGAATTTCCTCCTGGTCATTTTTCCCTACAGAACAGTCATCTGTGCGAATTTTTCAAAAGTTGGGATTGTTCTGAACGCACGACTTTGGGAACTGCTGTGTCCTCTTGGCAACATGACGGGATTTTTCTGTGGGTTTTCCCCACCGTTGACCCTCCAAGGCCATGGTGGATTCTGTACTTTAAGATAAGATTGGGGACTTCCCTGGTGGTCCAGTGGTTACGACTCCATGCTTCCATTGCAGGGGACCCGGGTTCGATCCCTGGCCAGGGAACTAAGATCCCACATGCCATGCATGGTGTGGCCAAAAAAAAGATAAGAAAGACTGTATATTTGTGGGCAGATGGGTGGACAGCAAAACATCTATGTGGTGGTTAAGACTGAGGCCCTGGGGTCAAATTCTGGCTCCCGCCACTTTCGGACTCCGTGGGACAGTTTTAAGCTTTGTGCCTCAGTTTCCTCATCTGTAAAATGGGGATATATTACTCCACTTAATCTCACAACAACCCTGGCCCCCACAGTGAGTCAACAGCAGAGAAAGATGTTCTTAAGGATGACACCGCACTGCCTTCCCAGCAAGTTATAAAAATCACACCTTCAGTGCTACGTTATTTATATAAAATCACAAAACACTCATTCAACGCTGTCTGCTTTGCCATGATTCATTATATCCAGCCTACATGCTCTATGGAGCTTTCTGTATTTGTGTTCTATGTCCTCATTAAAAAAAGATTGTTTAAATAAATTAAATGGCAAACAGCACAAATGAGTTTGGAGCAAAAAACAGATGCCATTACCAGATTTCTTTTTTTTTTTTTTTGCGCGGGCCTCTCACTGCTGTGGCCTCTCCCGTTGCGGAGCACAGTCTCCAGACGCGCAGGCTCAGAGGCCATGGCTCACGGGCCCAGCCGCTCTGCGGCGTGTGGGATCCTCTCGGACCAGGGCATGAACCCGTGTCCCCTGCATCGGCAGGTGGACTCTCAACAACTGCGCCACCAGGGAAGCCAAACAGATATTTTAAAAAATTAATTAATTTTATTTATTTTTTGACTGCATTGGGTCTTCATTGCCACACGAAGGCTTTCTCTAGTTGCAGCGAAGGGGGGCTACTCTTCATTGCAGTGCACGGACTTCTCATTGCAGTGGCTTCTCTTGTTGCAGAGCACGGGCTCTAGGCGTGTGGGCTTCAGTAGTTGTGGTGCGCGGGCTCAGTAGTTGTGGCATGCAGCCTCAGTAGTTGTGGCTCACGGGCTCTAGGCACCCAGGCTCAGTAGTTGTGGCGCACGGGCTTAGTTGCTCTGTGGCATGTGGGATCTTCCCAGACCAGGGCTCGAACCCATGTCCCCTGCATTGGCAGACGGATTCTTAGCCACTGAGCTACGAGAGAAGTCCCGTTACCAGATTTTTAATTTTTTTTTAAGTTTCTCACTAATTTTATTTTATTTTGGGAGGTATTTTTTAAAGTATTTTAATTTAATTTAATTTAATTTATTTGGCTGTGTCAGGTCTTAGTTGCGGCAGGCAGGATCTTCGTTGCAATATGTGGGATCTTTCATTACAGTGCTCGGGCTCTTCATTGTGGCACATGGGCTTCTCTAGTTGTGGTGTGTGAGCTCAGTAGTTGCGGTGTGTGGGCTTAGTTGCCCCGTGGCATGTGGGATCTTGGTCCCCCAACCAGGGATCAAACCCACGTCCCCTGCATTGGAAGGCAGATTCTTAACCTCTGGACCACAAGGGAAGTCCCAGTACTTCTTTTCTTATTGAAGTATAGTTGACTTACAGTATTATATTAGTTTCAGGTGTATGACATAGTGTATTATATTAGTTTCAGGTGTATGACATAGTGATTCAATATTTTTATAGGTTATACTCCATTTAAAGTGATTACCAAATAATGAACTTTGTTTTTAATTAATAGAATTTAGTTTTTCAAAGTTTTAGGCTTACAGAAAAATTAAATGGAAAGTACAATTCTCACATATCTCCTCTGTCCCTGCTCACAGTTTGCTTTATTATTAACATCTAGCATTAGTGTGGTAAATTTGTTAAAACCGATGAACCAATATTGATACATTATTATCAACTGAAGCCATAGTTCACGTTAAGTTCACTCTTGGTGTTGTACATTCAATGGGTTTTTTTTTTGTTTGTTTGTTTTGTTTTGTTTTTTGCGGTACGCGGGCCTCTCACCGTTGCAGCCTCTCCCGCTGCGGAGTACAGGCTCTGGACGCGCAGGTTCAGTGGCCATGGCTCACGGGCCCAGCTGCTCCGCGGCATGTGGGATCCTCCCGGACCGGGGCACGAACCCATGTCCCCCGCATCGGCAGGCGGACTCTCAACCACTAGCACCACCAGGGAAGCCCCTCAATGGGTTTTGACAAAGGCACAATGTCTTGTATCCGCCAGTACAGCGTCGTCGTGCAGAACAGTTTCACTGCCTTAAAAATCCTCTGTGCTCCCTGTATTCCTCCCCCCAACCCCTGTCCCTACCCCAATCCTGAATCCCTACTACCCAATGATTTTTTCTTTTTTTTTTGAGCCTTGGAACATGCGGGATCTTAGTTCTCCCACCAGGGATCGAACCCCTGCAGTGGAAGTATGGAGTCCTAACCACTGGACAGCCAGGGAAGTTCCCCAATTATTTATGTTTTTAATTTTTAAAAATATTTATTTGGTTGGTTGCACCAGGTCTTAGTTGCGGCTCGCCGGCTCCTTAGTTGCAGCATGAGGGATCTTTAGTTGTGGCATGTGAACTCTTAGTTGCAGCATGCACGTGGGATCTAGTTCCCTGACCAGGGATCAAACCCAGGCCCCCTGCATGGGAGTTTGGAGTCTTATCCACCACGCCACCAGGGAAGTCCCTCACCTAATGATTTTTACAGTTTGTATAGTTTTGCCTTTTCCAGAATGTCACATGGTTGGAATCACACTGTACATACCCTTTTCAGACTGGCTTCTTTCACTTAACAATATGCATTTAAGCTTCCTCTTCAATCAATTCTGTTCCGCAGAAATATTGTCTGAATTAACATATAGCCTCTTTCTTTAACCGCCAGTCACAACCAATCCCCTGTTGATGGAATGTAGGTTGCTTCTCCCTTTTCACATTTATAAATAATGGCGTGGTGAACATCTCTAGAGCCACAGTTTTGGGCTTCCTTAGGAGAGATGGAATTGCTCGCAACTGCAGATTTCAATACCTAGTGCCAAACTACCCTTCTGCTAGATGTACCAATTTACACCCTGCTTGACCCTATATTTTAATTGGATAGGTTTCCAGGGACTTATTTGGCCTGGAGTGCTTCCCAAATCTGATGTAAAATGACCAAGTTTTTATTTATTTATTTATTTATATTGGGGTATAGTTGTTTTACAATATGGTATTAGTTCCTACTGTACAGTGAAGTGCAGTTCCCTGTGCTACACAGCAGGTTCTCATTAGTTATCTATTTTATACATATTACTGTATATATGTCAATCCCGATCTCCCAATTCATTTCACCCCTCTCCTTAGCCCCTTGGTGTCCATATGTTTGCTCTCTACATCTGTGTCTCTATTTCTGCCTTGCAAACAGGTTCATCTGTACCACTTTTCTAGATTCCACATATATGCGTTAATATACAATATTTGTTTTTCACTTTCTGACTTACTTCACTGTGTATGACAGTCTCTAGGTCCATCCACGTCTCTACAAATGACCCAATTTCGTTCCTTTTTATGGATGAGTAATATTCCATTGTATATCTATGTACCACATCTTCTTTATCCATTCATCTGTCGATGGGCATTTAGGTTGCTTCCATGACCTGGCTATTGTAAACAGTGCTGCAGTGAACATTGGAGTACATGTGTCTTTTTGAATTATGGTTTTCTCTGGGTATATGCCCAGCAGTGGGATTGCTGGGTCATATGGTAATTCCATTTTTAGTTTTTTAAAGAACCTCCATACTGTTCTCCACAGTGACTGTATCAATTTACATTCCACCCCACGCAGCTTGTGAGACTTTAATTCCCTGAACAGGGATGGAAACCGGGCCCTTGGCAGTGAAAGCGAGGAGTCCCAGCCACTAGGCTGCCAGGGAATTCCTGTGAGATGTGTTCTCCTGGGGGGTTCTTTAAGCTTTGTGGCTTGTTTCCTTCGCAGTAAGAAGAAGAGGTAGCCGCACCCACTGCCATGAGAGGGCAGTGTCTGGGGGAAGGCCTGACACAGACAGAAGGAATGGTATGTATCCCTAAGATGGGAACTGCTGTGCTAGAAAGCTCTAGGAGATGCCATTTATATGCTTTTAATGGGAGCAGCGGCCCCTACAGTTGTGCAAGGAGGCAGCTCCAGAATCGACACCACCAGCTGCTGAATCATTCAGGGCAACTTGGCAGTTCAAGTTCACAAGTAAATCTTCCTCCATTTTAGACGAAATTCAACAGCTATGCTGATCATGACTTTGCATTCTTCCCAGAAGGTACAAACATATCCCTTGGCCTGTACAGGCTAGAGCAGGGTCCTGCAAGATCTCAGAGACTGATGATAAAAAGAAGTGGAGTGAGTATGCCGTGTCGCTGCCTAACTTCCCTGCCTGGTTGATGAATGACCCTCAGTCTTGAATCTCAGCACGCTGGCTTGGCTGTGGGCCTGTCTCCTGGCTTGCTAGAACCAACAACACAATGACAGGTGGATAGAACCCAGCAAACCACGAGGAGACGTGTGTCAGACAGTGAATGATAGCCTGGAAGGCGTGTCAGCAAATCTACCTGAGGAATTCAAATTATAACCGAAGTGAAATGAAAGAGACACACTTGGTTCAAATCCCAACTCTGCCATTTGTTCCCTGGATGAGCTTGTGGAGGTCAGACCCCCCGCTCTGGCCTCAGCTTTCACATCTATAAAATGGGCATAAAAGTAATTCCAGCCTCACAGTTGAATGTCCAGTAGCTTGGCTGGGCAATGATTTCTCATCGTGAGGCAGAAGGTTTGCCATAATAATCAGATGATGTGGAAGGCTGGTCACTGCATTAGTTTGCTCGCTCAAGAAGCATTTATTGAGCACCTACTGTGTGCTAGGCACTTTTCTGGGCTCTGAGGACACAGCAGCGCTTTGCAGGGCATGAGGAAGACTTGGCTTTGCTCTGAGTAAAGTGGGAGCCACGGGGGAGTGGTTCTAAACAGCGGATGAACCCAAACGACTCAGGTGCTCACAGGCGCCCTCTGGCGGCCGTCGGGGAGGGGAGGAGCCCGGAGACGAAGGAAGAGGCTACTGCACTGGTCCAGGTGAGCGAGGTCAGGGGATGGACACGGAAAGTGGTGGAAAGCGGTCGCGTTTCGAAGGATCTTAATGGTGGGTGGACCCCGCCCTCCATTTCCTCTCGAGGAAGAGGAATTCCAGACACTTAGATATCTAACCATCGTCCTTTCTGAACCTTTCTTTCTACCGGCGGCTGCAGCCGGGTTCTACCTGCGGGGACATCCTTTGGATATCTCAGTCAGGTGGCTGTCTTGGCTGAGGGGGCCACAACTGAGATGCCTACCTGACCGGCAGGTTGCTGGAGGGAGGTGGAGGCACGCCGGCAAACTGGAAGTTGACCCTATGCCCCACCCAGGAAGAAAAGAGCAGGTACTCAGCTCAGCGGCAAGTGGCCACGGGGCGCGGCGTGGAGGAATGGAGGAGGGCAGTTCCAGCATGGTCACATCTCTGGATTTTCCAAGAGAAACTCCAAATCGAGATGTTCAATTGAAAATGTTTTAATTTTTTTTTAAAAGCCCAGGCCACCAGCAAGATCTGAACAGCATCCCTATTCTTAGAAAAGGACCCCTCCCTGGACCCTGGACGTGGACCCTTTTCCCAAACCTTTTGCTTCTCACACACACAGGCAGCTGCAATACATGCTGTCGGCTACCCACTGTTTTCTGCTTCTGTTAGTTTCCTATGGCTGCCATAAATTAACATAAGCTTGGTGGTTTAAAACAATAAAAAGTTATTCTCGCACCTTTCCGGAGGCCAGAAGTGTGAAATCAAGGTATCAGCAGAACTGAGTCCTTTCTTACCTCCTCCAGCTTCTGGTGGCTCCTGGCATTCCAAGCTTGTCTTCACGTGGCGTTCTCCTCTCTGCGTCTGTGTCCAAATCTCCCTCTTTTTTTTCTTTTTTATTAAATTAGGACACAATTACCCTAAGCCATTGGGTTTAGGGCCCAAACCCACCCTAAATCCAGAATGATTTTATCTCGAGATCCCTAACTAGTTACATCTGCGATGATCCTCAAATAAGGTCACATTCGAGGCTCCAGGTCAAATAAATTGAATTCGGGGTTGGGGGGAGGTCACTATCCCACCCACTACATTGTCCAAAGTGATCAGAAAGGGATGAAATTCCACAGGAGCTGCAGGAAATGTGTGTTGACATCATTCACTTCCCTCTTTCCCACCCGGAGGCCTCTATCCCCTCTCCATTTATTCATTGTATTATTATTTGTTACTGTGGTAAAATACACACGACAAGAAATTTACCATTTCTAACCATTTTAAAATGTCCAGTTCAGGGGCATGAAGTACGTTCCCATTGTTGTGCAACCATCCCCAACACCCATCTTCAGAACTTTTTTTTTTTTTTTTTTTTTGCGGTACGTGGGCCTCTCACTGTTGTGGCCTCTCCCGCTGCGGAGCACAGGCTCCGGATGTGCAGGCTCAGCGGCCACGGCTCACGGGCCCAGCCGCTCCGCGGCACGTGGGATCTTCCGGGACCGGGGCACGAACCCGCGTCCCCTGCATCGGCAGGCAGACTCTCAACCACTGCGCCACCAGGGAAGCCCTCCAGAGCTTTTTCATCACCCCAAACTGAAACTCTGTCCCCATGAAACACTGACTCCCCATTCTCCCCTCCCCCCAGCCTCTGACACCCACCATCCTACTTTCTATGTCTAGGAATTTGCTTCCTCTAGGGACACCCTGTAAGTAGAATCACATAGTATTTGTCTTTTTGTGACTGGCTGAGTTGTGTCTTCAAATTCTTATGCTGAAGTTTGAATCCCCAGCATCTTAGAATGTGACTTTATTTGGAGATAGAGGCTGTAAAGAGATAATTAAGATGAAATGAGGTCACTGGGGTGGGCCCTGATCCAGTATGACTGATGTCCTTATAAGAAGAGGACACACACAGAGGGGAGACTGTATGAGGACACAGGAAGAAGACAGCCAGCCGCAAGCCCAGGAGAGAGGCTTCAGAAGAAATCAGCCCTGCCAACACCTCGATCTCAGACTTTTAGCCTCCAGAATTGGGAGAAAATAAAAGGGTGTTGGTACTTTGCTAAGGCAGTCCTGGCTGACTAATGCACTTGCTTATTTCACCCAGCAAATTTCCAAAATTCACCTATGTTGTGGCACGTGTCAGAATTTCCTTCCTTTTTAAGGCTGAGTAATACTCCACTGTATACATACACATTCTGATATTCATTCATCCACTGATGGACACTTGGATTGTTGCTACCTTTTGGCTATTGTGAATAGCGCTGCTATGAACATGGGTGTACAAATATCTGAAACCCTGCTTCCAATTCTTTTGGGTGTATATACCCTAGGCGTGGAATGGCTGGATCATATAGTAATTCTATATTTCACTTTTCTATTTTTACTTTTTAAATTTTATTTATTTATTTATTTTGGCTACACCGTGTGGCATTCAGGATCCTGATTCCCCAACCAGGGATCGAACCTGTGCCCCCTGCAGTGGAAGGGCGGAGACTTAACCACTGGACTCCCAGGGAAGTCCCACGTTTGACTTTTTATTTATTTATTTATTCATCGCTGTGCGTGGGCTTCCTCTAGTTGCGCCAGCAGGGGCTACTCTTCGTTGCAGTACACGGGCTTCTCATTCTGGTGGCTTCTCTTGTTGCGGAGCATGGGCTCTAGGTGGACGGTCTCAGTAGTTTGGCATGTGGCTCAGTAGTTGTGGCTTGCGGGCTCTAAAGCCTGCGTTCTAGAGCCCGCACTCTGCAACAAGAGAAGCCACCACAATGAGAAGCCCTCGCACTGCAACGAAGAGTAGCCCCGGCTCCCCGCAACTAGAGAAAGCCTGCACGCAGCCACGAAGACCCCATGCAGCCAAAAATAAATAAATAAATAAATAAATTTAAAAAATTTCATATTGGAGTATAGTTGATTTACAATGTTGTGTTAGTTTCAGGTGTACAGCAAAGTGATTCAGTTATATATATATACATATATCCATTCTTTTTCAGATTCTTTTCCCATACAGGTTATTACAGAATATTGATTAGAGGGACTTCCCTGGCGGTCCACTGGTTAAGACTCCACACTCCCAATGCAGGGATCCCGGGTTTGATCCCTGGTCGGGAAACTAGATCCTGCATGCTGCAACTAAAAAGATCCCGCATGCCACAACTAAAGATCCCACATGCCGGCACCTTAAAAAAAGAAAAGATCCTGCAGGCTGTCTTGAAGATCCTGCGTGCTGCAACTAGGTCCTGGTGCAGCCAAATAAATAAATAAATATTTTTTTAAAAAAAGAATATTGAGTAGAGTTCCCTGTGCTATACAGTCCGTCCTTGTTGATCATCTTTTGTGTGTGTGTATATGTTAATCCCAAACTCCTAATTTATCCCTCCCCCCACCCCTTCCCCTTTGGTAACCATAAGTTTGTTTTCTATGTCTGTGAGTATGTTTCTGTTTTGTAAATAAGTTCATATGTATCATTTCTTTAGATTCTACCTATAAGTGATACCATATATTTGTCTTTCTCTGTCTGACTTCACTTAATATGATCATCTCTAGGTCCATCCATGTTGCTGCAAATGGCATTATTTCATTCCTTTTTATGGCTGAGTAATATTCCATTGTATACATGTACCACATTTTCTTTATCCATCCATCTGTTGATGGACATTTAGGTTGCTTCCATGTCTTGGCCATTGTATATGTTTGACTTTTTTTTTTTTTTTTGCGGTACGCAGGTCCGCCACTGCTGCGGCCTCTTCTGCCGCGGAGCACAGGCTCTGGACGTGCAGACCCAGTGGCCATGGCCCACGGGCCCAGCCGCCCTGCAGCACGTGGGATCCTCCCAGACCGGGGCACGAACCCGCATCCCCTGCATCAGCAGGCGGACCCCCAACCACTGCGCCACCAGGGAAGCCCATGTTTGACTTTTTTGAGGATCTATTCCTTTCTACGTCTGGAGCTAAACCTGTGGCTAGAATGGGGCTTGAAAGGATATTCACAATTTTCAAAAGATGACGATTCTGTGCCTGAGGGCTTGCGCATGGCATGGAAAGCTTTACAATGACTCTGGGAAGCAGACGTTATCATTATCACTGTTTGGCAGGTGAGGAAACCGAGACCTGGTCATGTGAGTGCCAAGGCTTAAGTCATTTGGCCAATGAGGGGGGATTCTAGGATCCGAACAAACCAAATGTTAGGGCCCAATCCCCTGACCATAAGGCCTCCCTCAAGATTTCCCAACAAGTTCCATCTATCTGTCATTGTTTGGGGAAGATCAAAATGTTTCTGCTTTAATCCCACTCCTGGGCATATACCCAGAGAAAACCATAATTCGAAAAGATACATGCACCCCAATGTTCATTGCAGCGCTATTCACGATAGCTAGGACACGGAAGCAACCTAGATGTCCATTGACAGATGAATGGCTGAAGAAGATGCAGCACATATATACAACAGAATATTACTCAGCCATAAAAAAGAGTGAACTAACGCCATTTGCAGCAACATGGATGGATCTAGAGATTGTCATACTGAGTGAAGTAAGTCAGACATAGAAAGACAGATATCTTATGTTATCGCCTATATGTGGAATCTAAAAAAAACGGTACACATGAACTTATTAACTTATTATAAGAAATAGAGTCACAGATGTAGAAGACATCTACAAACATATTCTTATGGCGGGAGGGAGGTGGGGAGAAGCATAACTTGGGAGATTGGGATTGATATATACACACTACTATATATAAAATAGATAACTAATAAGGACCTACTGTATAGCACAGGGAACTCTACTCAACACTCTGTAATGACCTATATGGGAAAAGAATCTATAAAAGAGTGGATATATGTATATGTATAACTGATTCACTTTGCTGTACACCTAACTAACACAACATTGTAAATAAGCTATATCCCAATAAAAATTATATAAGAAACCTGTTTCTGCTTTTATGGAGCTCAGTGGTTGATTTCTTATTTTTTTTAAATTAGGGTGAAATTCACATAACATCAAATTAACCACTTTAAAGTGTACAATTCTCTGCCATTTAGGACATTCACCATGCTGGGCAACCCCAACCCTATCTAGTTCCAAAACATTTTCATCACCCAAAAGGAAACCCTGTCCCCAGAAAGCAGTCAGTCCCATTCCCTCCTCCCCCAGCCCCCAGCAATGATAAATCTGCTTGTCTCTTTGGATTTGCCTATTCTAGACATTTCATATAAACAGTATCAGATAATACGTGGCCTTTTGGGTCTGGATTCTTTCATTCAGCATGAGGTTTTGAAGGTTTATCCATGTTGCAGCGTGTATCACAGCCTCATTCCTTTTTACGACTGAATAATATTACATTGTATGGCTAGATCACTGTTCGTTTAAATATTCATTTGGTCCATACACACGGCTCTGTACTTTATTTCTTCACTTAAGAGACCATCACTTGGAGCTCTTCTCATTTTGATCCCAAATTACCTTTGGTACTTCTGCCTTCATTTTCTCAGCTGCAGAATATTCCTTCATCTTAGCTCAGGCTACCATAATGAAATAGCACAGTCTGGGTGGCTTAAAACAATTGGCATTTATTTTCTCACAGTTCTAGAGGCTGGAATCCAAAAATCAACCTGCCAGTTCTAGAGGCTGGAATCCAAAAATCAACCAAAAATCCAATCAATCAACCTGGTTTCTGGTGAGGTCTCTCTCTCCCTGGATTGTAGATCAATATGAATTTCCGGGGGCGGGGGGTGGCGCGGCACAGTTCACTCTGTCACACCTTCCTATGGTTGGACCATGCCATATTTAACCAGTCCCCCTGGGAAGGGCATTTAGGTTATTTCTAATCATTCGCCAACTCAAACTAGGCTTTAGAGCAAGTGCTGGCAAAACTACAGCCTACTACCTGTTTTTGTAAATAACATTTTGGCGATGTGGTCACGCCCATTCGTTTACATATATTTACCTGTTGCTCATTTACATACTGTGTATGCTACAACAGCAGAGTGATGACTGAGAAATAGACAAACCAGAAAAGGTTTGTTAACTCCTGGTCTCTATGTGTTTGAATACATCTGTAGTAGAAATTCCTAGAGGGGGAAATCTCCCCCATCAACCCGTATACTTAAAAAAGTCCCATTTGCAGTTGTTACAGTCTCCGCTTGAGACATTACACAAAATCTCTGAAAGCTATTTATGAACTTTTCAGTAGAATGGGAACAACAGTCTTGGCCACCGTGCTGGGACCAGCCACCAGGTTAAGAAAGGAAATTATAACCCAAGACCCATACACTAAAAGTAGGAGGCCCTTGAGTGCTGCCTGCACCCACTGGCCTAGTGGCCATTTGTGCCTGAACTCTCACCAGGACCTCCAGTCCTCCCAGTCCTATGGGGTCAACATTCCTGACACACTCTGCTCTGTCTGGATCATTGCTTCCTGGGTGGTACTTTCTGGCTGAGTATTTTGAATATCAGCCAGAATCTTTCGGTGCTCCTTCATTTACTCCTCTCCTTTCATGAAGCTAAGACTTTGCTGGGCTGAAGGAGTAGAAATTCCAGATTTTTAAGTAGAGAGAAAGAGAACCTGGGAGAGCAGTGAGTCTCCCTTGTAGGACGGGGGCCTACCTGTCACATCCCAACCCACAGGGCCTCAGCACTCAGAGTGAGCACAAAGGCTCAAAAAATAAATCAGAATGTAAAAAAGATGAAACAAATGGAATTATAAAAACGGTTAAGCCAAACAAAAAATCTCTAACAGTGAAACTGCTGTCTGCCTCCTTTTCAGTTGGCAGCAATGATTGTCACTATGATCCTCTACTGTCTTGTCAAAGATTTCACCCCATGATGCTATAACCTAGTGACACCCATACACCCATCCCTGTTGAGGGATGAGGTCCATGGACTGACTGGGAGGCCCAGAGCAAGGGAATGATGTCAAGGAAGTCGACCAGCCTCAGCATGAACAGGCACCTTTCCTTCCTGTGCTCCAGATATTTCTGTTGGATGGTGGATTCTGATTTGTCACCTCCTCCGTCAATGATTGTTACTAAAATAACTTAAACCATAAAATGCCTCTTTGTCAGGGATGGATCCAGGTTTTGTGGGGCCTACACATACAAATATATCAGTGCTACAAATTTTACATGAACAATAGACCTGTTGAAACTATCTCCTGAGTCCCTTGTTGTTGCTATTGATGACAAATACATCATTTTAGGGACAGTTCATAGACTAGTATGGGCTATTGATATAAATATTGTGTGTGTTTAAGACTCTGTTTTCCTTTTATTTTTTTAGATTTTTAAATTCATTTTTTATTTTTTTTTATTTGACACTCCGTTTTCTTGGAGATCGTGCTTTTTAAAAACTTCTCCTGGGGCTTCCCTGGTGGCGCAGTGGTTGAGAATCTGCCTGCCAAAGCAGGCGACACGGGTTCGAACACTGGTCTGGGAAGATCCCACATGCCGCAGAGCAACTAGGCCCGTAAGCCACAATTACTGAGCCTGCGCGTCTGGAGCTTGTGCCCCGCAACGAGAGGCCGCGATAGTGTGAGGCCCGCGCACCGCGATGAAGAGTGGCCCCGGCTTGCCGCAACTAGAGAAAGCCCTCGCATGAAACGAAGACCCAACACAGCCAAAAATAATAAATAAATAAATAAATAAATAAAACTTCTCCTAAAACACACGGAAGGAGACCAAGCATGTGGAGAAATACGTTAGGACTCTCGACACACCTTAAGCCCTGTAATTAAGGAAATACTGGAGTGACGCTTCTTTTATTCTACAATGGTATTTCTCTTTTTTAAAAAAATTATTTTATTTTATTATTTTTTGGCTGTATTGGATCTTCGTTGCTGTGCGCAGGCTTTCTCTCTAGTTGCGGCGAGCGGGGGCTACTCTTCGTTGCGGTGCGCAGGCTTCTCACTGTGGTGGCCTCTTTTGTTGGGAAGCACAGGCTTCAGCAGTTGTAGCACGTGGGCTCAGTAGTTGTGGCTTGAGGGCTCTAGAGCGCAGGCTCAGTAGTTGTGGCATACGGGCTTAGTTGCTCCGCGGCATGTGGAATCCTCCCAGACCAGGGCTCAAACTCGTGTCCCCTGCATTGGCAGGCGGATTCTTAACCACTGCACCACCAGGGAAGCCCTACAATGGTATTTCAATGTCCTCCTAATCATTCTGTGGAGCCCCTTCGAGAGGTATTTTTCACTGTTTTCTAGAACCTTTGAACAGTTACTGATAAATTGCACTGGTTTTCTGCATGCTTTTTTTTTTTTGGCCAAATGTCTTGAATTTGCCAGATCCCTGCACTATTCTGTCTCTCCGCATCAATTCAATGGGTGCGTATTGGGGGGGCTGGGGGTGGTTCTTGCCCCTCCATTTCCCCACACGCGAGGGCTGACCGGCGGCTCCGAGGAACGGAGACACATTTGGGTGTGTCTGACTGGGAGACGCCAGGGTCTGGGTGCACGTGCTTCCGCTGATGGCCGCCAGGGGACGCGAGAGGCCGGGACCTGGGCCTCTGCCTTGCCTCGAAGCCGAGACGAGGCGGCCGCGGGGCGGGGCTGCCACGGGGCGGGGCTGCCTCGGGGGCGGGGCTGCCGCGGAGGTGGGGCTTCGGAGGGGCTCCTGACGCCTCCGTCATTGGGTCCTTCTTTTCACAGTTCCGCAATGGCTGTTAACTTTTGATGGGAGGCGCTCCACCGCGCCCCTACGTCCACATCACTCTCTGCCTCCCACTCTCCCCGCCCTTATCCGTCCTTCATTTTCCCGCCCTCCTTTATGCCACCCCTCCTGTCCTGCTTTGCTCCCGCTTTCTCGAATCCTTTGCGCCCCCATTTTCGGGCCCTCAGCCTCTATCTCTGAGGCTCCTTATTTCAAGTGACCTTTTAGAGAAAGATGTGGAAGGACACACTCCTAGCTGTGAACGTGACCTGTGGTCACGTTCAAATGAGACAGCCACGCCTCCATGAACATCTTGCTTAGTTCTACATGTTCCAAGAAGCAGGCAGTTTTACAAACATTCATTACATTAATTCAAGTGGAAAGTAATTTTTTTCCTTTGAGTTGTTCCCTGGGGATCACAGAAGATCGTGAAAACCCTGAGCCCTCCAGGACCTGGCCACAGACATGCTCCAGCCTGGGGCTGGACAGAGGAGCCCAGAGTTGGACCTGGGCGGGTGGGGGCAGGGAGACAATGAGGGCTAGTGGCTGCAGAAGTTGGGCCTGGGGACCCTCAGTGCCCGCATGCATATTTTTTTGCCCTGAAATGCCCTCTGTGCCTCTGTTGTCATCAAGAAAGGCCCAGTGATCAATGACACATGAGCTTAAGGACTATATCTTCATCAGCTGTGGCCAAAGCAAGCCTCAGATGCAGAAAGTACAGGCTTTCAGGTGGGAAGGGGTTGGAGGTTCCTACCTCTGTGTCACTCCTGGAGCTCCAAAGGCCAACCTTGGCCCTGCTTCCTGTGTGGCGTCGGGCAGTCACTTTGGCCTCTCTGAGCCCTGTGAGAAGGATGAGCCAAGTGAGCTAACGTGTAGGCAGGGACTTGGGGAACATGATGGCTTGTAGCCAGATCCCTGCTTCATGGAACCTCTTCATTCACTCCACAGCGGTTTCTTGAGCACCACTGTGTACAAGGCTTTTGGAACAAAGCCATGAGTAGGACAGTCCAGGCTCCTGTCCACTCGGAGCCTCCAATCTAACGGTTGCATCAACCACACTAGTAGCCAGTGCTGAGCACTGTGCCCACAGGGCCCGGGTGGCATCTGGAGGCGTACCAGGGTGGCACACTGTGCCTCTTCTCCACCCCTGGTGTGGCTTATTTGGAGGGTGGAGGATGAGGAACCAGTAGGGCGCAGTTTGGGGCACCTGCTTCCCTGGCACTGGGAACCTTGCTCCAGCATCTGATTGTGATATGATAAAGGCTGTGACGGAAGAGGGGCAGCCTCTGGGACCCCTCCCCGGCAGAGGATCATGCAGCCAGGAGAGAGAGGGCTAGAGCAAGGCAGCTTTGGTGCCCCCGACCCCAGACCTCTACCATCTTGGGAAGCAGTATCCCAGAGGTTTAGGAAGAGGCTGACTTAAATGGGCTCCCCAGTCTGGCCGACATGGCTGAAAAGGCACACTCCGTATTATTCCTTGAAGAAACTGTTATCTTTCTTCAACGGTGTTATGGCTGTAAGTATGTCACAACCTGGGCCCTGGGGATTTGCAGCCCTTCCTCCACAACTGGCTCGTTCAAAGACAGAAATAAGTTGATCCAAATTCACTGGCATCCGGATCTGTGGTCCCCAGGGAAACAGGATGGATGTAGGGCAGACTGACAAGAAGGACGCACCGGGAACAGGCGTAACCTCCATTGACCCAGAGCTGCTGAAATCAAGCAGAAGAGCGTGATCTGGGGGACCTGGGGTCCATGGCGGAAGAACTTGGCTCTAAAGAAAATCCTGCAGAAAGCTAAGCTGTTAAGGAAGGCAGGAGGGAATGGTTCTTCTCTTGGTCCTTTACGGTTTTCAAACCATTTTTTTCTTACTATAAAAGTAACCCAAAATATGCACTGCTAAAGAAGTAATTGCTTTTAATAGTGAAACAGTATGAGGAAAGGCCGCCAGGAAAGAGAAGGAAATTAACTATCACTCTTTACCTGTGGCTGTATCATTTTGATGGGAATTAAACAAGATAATGCATTTAAAGGGGTGATACGTGTCATCAGGACATGGCTCAATAAATATCATCATTATATCCTTCCAGACTTTTCTATGTAACTTTTAAAAACAGCAAAACAAACATGGGATGCTAATGCTTTACAATCCTCATTTTTTTCTCTTTTAAAAAATTGTAAGTTTTTCATCCTTTTAAATAGACTTCTTTAAGAGCAGTTTTAGGTTCACAGCAAAATTGAGCAGAAAGTACAGAGATGTCCCATATAAGCCCTGCCCCTGCACACAGCCTCCCCTCCTGTCAACATTCCCCATCAGAGTGGTACATTTGTTATAATGAACCTACACTGATATCATTAGAACCTAAAGTCTATAGTTTATATGAAGGTTCACTCTTGTACTTATTTATTTATTTTCTTGGCTGGGGTGCGTGGCATGCGAGATCTTAGTTCCCCGACCAGGGATTGAACTCGTGTCCCCCGCAATGGAAGAGTGGAGTCCTAACCACTGGATGGCCAGGAAATTCCTGGTGGTGTACATTCCATGCTTTTGACTAGCGTATCCACCATGTCAGCATCGCATGAGTAGTTTCACTGCCCTAAAAATCCTCCGTGCTCCACCCATCAGCCCTCTTTCCCCGCTAAGCCTTGGCAACCACTGATCCTTCTTCTGTCTCCATCGTTTTGCCTTTTCCAGAATGTCGTATACTTGGAATCATACACCATGTAGCCTTTTCATATTGGCTTCTTCCACTCAGCAATATGCCTGGAAGTTTCCTCTATGTTTTTTTCCTGGCTTGATAGCTCATTTCTTTTTAGTGCCAATATTCCATCGTCTGGATGTGCCACAGTTTATTTACCCATTCATATGCTGAAGCCCATCTTGGTGGCTTCCAAGTTTTGGCAATTATGGAGAAAGTTGCTAGAAACATCCATGTGCAGGTTTTTATGTGAACATGAGTTTTCAACTCCGTTAGATTAATACCCAAGGATGGTGACTGTTGACAATCTACTTTTTTAAAAAAAAATTTAGGCCTTAAAAACCTTTTTCTGTATCAATAAACATTCTCCTACCACAGAAGTCAGCAAAGTACAGTCTTGTAAATAGATAGATAGATAAAATTTATTTGTAAATAAAATAAATTTGTTTATAGATTTTGTACAGCTGCTTTTCCACTACACCAGCTATTTCATTTCAACCGAGACTGTATGGCCTGCGAAGCTCACAATATCGGGTGCTTTTGCAAAAAAATTTGCCACCCCCCGTCTTACAAGCATCATTTAACATAACTGTCTAGGGACTACCCTGGTGGCGCAGTGGTTAAGAATCTGCCTGCCAATATAGGGGACATGGGTTTGATCCCTGGTCCGGGGAGATCCCATGTGCTGCAGACCAACTAAGCCCGTGTGCCACAACTACTGGGCCTGCTCTCTAGAGCCCACGAGCCACAACTACTGAGCCCGCGTGCCACAGCTACTGAAGTCCATGCACCTAGAGCCCGTGCTTCGCAACAAGAGAAGCCATCGCAATGAGAACCCCACTCACTGCAACGAAGAGTAGCCCCTGCTCGCCGCAACTAGAGAAAGCCTGTGTGCAGCAACGAAGACCCAACAGAACTAAAAAATAAATAAATTTATAAAATAAAAAAAACTCTCTAGGATTCCATTGCGTGGCCGTACCATAATTTACCTACCCAATCTATGTTATTGGTTACTTCAGTTACTTCCAACATTTTGTCCTTAATGAACGTCCCTGTGCATCCTGGTTTTGAGGCACACATGTGACTATTTTCCCTAGGTTTAATGTCTAGAAATGGAATTTCTAGGTAAAAGATTTTACCATAAAACCTTTAAGGTTTTAAATATGAATTGCAAAATGTCCTCCTGCCACGACTAAGATGACCAAGAAAAGAAGGAATACTGGTCGTGCCAAAAAGGGCCGCGGCCACGTGCGGCCTATTCACTGCACCAGCTGTGCCCAATGCGTGCCCAAGGATAAGGCCATTAAGAAGTTTGTCATTCGGAACATTGTAGAGGCCGCAGCCATCAGGGACATTCCTGAAGCGAGTGTTTTTGACGCCTATGTGCTTCCCAAGCTGTACGTGAAACTGCATTACTGCGTGAGTTGTGCCGTTCACAGCAAGGGAGTCAGGAATCGTTCTCAGGAAGCCCAGAAGGACCGAACGCCTCCAGCCCTATTTAGACCTGCTGGTGCTGCCCCACGACCTCCACCAAAGCCCATGTGAGGAGCTAAGCCCTTAAAGGCTAAAGAAATACTGTTCCCTGGAAAGACAATAAAGTGGAAATTATATTTAAAAAAAAAAAAGATATTGTGAGCTCACTCTTAGCTCGTTAGCCTTTTGTCGTGTTTTTTCGTGTGTGTGGTGTGAGGTAGGGGTCTGATTTTATTTTATTTTTTTCCCATTTGGTGACATACTGTTGCACTTACCAACTGGTCCATCCAGTCCTCCTCTGTCTATGCTAGTTTCCATTATGCTAAAGTCTGTTCTGTGTACACTTCTTTGTTCCATTGGCCCATGTGTATATCCCCCACTAACACAACACTATTGTAATTGCCATGCAGCACAAGTACATGTTCAGATACATGGGGTATGAATATTTCAAGCATGATCATGCAAATAGCATGTCACAGATTTTGCATGTCTTACTCATTCTCATATATAGCCTTGGCCAAATGTCTCCCCAGAGTCCAGCTCCGAGAGCCCCCATTCCCACTTCCCTTAAAATCTTGTCTGAGCTCATCATCCCACCCAAAGTTGAATCTGTATCCAGCATCTTTTGTTTTCCTTCCTCCACTGTGTTGCTGCAAAACTACAGCAATTTCAGTTTGGGGGTTTCAGGGAGATTCTTGCTCTAGCCATCTCCCAGAGCATAAACAGCCCCGACTGTTAAAGCAACCACCCTCACTTTCCTCCTCCCTGAATCTCCATCATCTCTCATTTTCTTTATTTCTTTTTTATAAATTTATTTATTTTTGGCTGCGTTGGGTCTTCGTTGCTGCGCGTGGGCTTTTTCTAGTTGTAGCAAGTGGGGGCTACTCTTCATTGCAGTGCTTGGGCTTCTCATTGTGGTGGCTTCTCTCGTTGCGGAGCACGGGCTCTAGGCTTGTGGGCTTCAGTAGTTGTGGCTCGCAGGCTCTAGAACTCAGGCTCAGTAGTTGTGGTGAACAGACATAGTTGCTCTGCAACATGTGGGAATCTTCTCGGACTGGGGATTGAACCCTTGTTCCCTGTATTGGCAGGCGGATGCTTAACCACTGCGCAACCAGGGAAGTCCTCGTTTTCTTTCTTAATTACTTCAGCAAAGATTTATTGAATAGATGCTGTGTCTGCAAGATTTCGTTTTCTCTTCAGTAGAATGTGGACACGATTTTATCCATGTTTTAACTCGGAGGAATCAAAGAGTACTCTCTCTCACACCCCACGTCCAACCCACTGGCAAATCCGATCGACTTTACCCTCAGCGTCTGGTCCATCCAAAGCTGATGGCGTTGGGAGCCACGAAGGGTTCAGAGCAGAATCATGCCCTGACTCAGGTGCTCACAGGCGCCCTCTGGCGGCTATGGAGGGAACAGAGTGTAGGGGGGACCAGGGTGGAGGGACTGTATTGGTCCAGATGGGAGATGGTGGGGGCTGGACTCGGTGGGGCCAGGAGCGGGTAAGAAGTGGGCAGATTCAGGATAGACTCTGAAGATGGAGCCAATAGGACTTGCCAACACCTGGATATCTGTCCTCTGGACGCTTCAGTCACCCAGAGGTTGGGAAATATTATTTTTCTTTTTGAAAAATATTTATTGAGCTTCCCTGGTGGCGCAGTGGTTGAGAGTCCACCTGCTGATGCAGGGGACACGGGTTCGTGCCCTGGTCCGGGAAGATCCCACATGCCGCGGAGCGGCTGGGCCCGTGAGCCATGGCCACTGAGGCTGCCCGTCCGGAGCCTGTGCTCCGCAACAGGAGAGGCCACAAGAGTGAGAGGCCCGCATACCGCTAAAAAAAAAGAAAATTATGTACTTGGTTGCGCCAGGTCTTAGTTGCAGCTGGTGGGCTCTCTTTTTTGTTTTTTTTTTTTTTTGGTGGGCTCTTTAGTTGTGGCAGGCAGGCTCCTTAGTTGTGGCATACAAACTCTAAGTTGTGGCATGCATGTGGGATCTAGTTCCCTGACCAGGGATGAACCCAGGCCCCCTACATTGGGAGTGCAGAGTCTTAACCACTGAACCACCAGGGAAGTCCCGGGAAATATTATTTTTAAATTATTTTTTATTTTTGGTCACGCAGTAGCCGCGTGCGAGATCTTAGTTCCCCGAACAGGGATCGAACCCAGGCCCCCAGCAGTGGAAGCACAGATTCCTAAACACTGGACCGCCAGGGAATTCCCAGGAAATACTAATATGAATAGGAATTCTCAGAATCTGATACAAGAGCCACATGTCTGCGGTCTCACAACTGCCTTCATGTTTCTCCCCGTCGACTGTGGGGACCCCGATGTGTATCCACTGTGCTTTCCTGCCTCTCTGTGTCAAGGCCAGATAAGCCCAGCCATCGGCTGGTCTGGCAACTCAAAGTCTCAATTATCAAAGAGATTTTAATGATAATGGTAATAATAATAGGTATAGATAGAAATAGATGAAAGGGGAGACAGGAGCTGACCTTCCTTTGACCCCCCCCAATCTGGTCTCTAGAAGCTCCACAGAACCCACTGAGACCCCCCTGAGCTGGTCCCACCCCTCCGTTGTGCAGATGGGGAAACTGAGGCTCAGGAGGGAAGCAGCTTTTCCTCGATGGATAACTTGAAGTCCCCCCACCCCCGCTTACAGCATTTCCCACTGTTTCCCACCAGGCATGTGAATTTCATCGGCAACATGAGGCATTCTCCCCTGGCCCCCACCCTCCTGTCATCCGGTATCTCCCCTTCAGTCTGGTCACCCCTCCCCGCAATTTGTATTTCTGAGGTTTCTTGGCCCTTCCTCTGTTTTTCGTTTTGCTTTGTTTTGTTTTTCTTGACCTTGCAGCACGGCTTTAGGGATCTTAGTGCCCCGACCAGGGATCGAACGGGGCCCTCGGCAGTGAAAGCACTGGGTTCTAACCACTGGACCACCAGGGAATTCCCTCCTGCCTCTGTTTGGTGCCCCGCACTGTCCCTCCTGCCCTTCCGTCGGCCGCTGCTGTCTGCACACACCGCTGGAAGTCGCCTCTTAAGCCTCCCAGACTCTCAGAAAGTGGTGGCCGTGAAATGGGGTTCCAGCTATTTTTTTTTAAATGAATTTATTTATTCGTTTTTTGGCTGCGTTGGGTCTTCGTTGCTGTGGGGGCTTTGTCTAGTTGCGGCGAGCGAGGGTTACTCTTCGTTGCGGTGCACGGGCTTGTCACTGCGGTGGCTTCTCTTGTTGCAGAGCATGGGCTCTAAGCACGTGGGCTTCAGTCCTTGGGGCACGCAGCCTCAGTAGTTGTGGTGCACGGGCTTAGTTGCTCCGTGGCACGTGGGATCCTCCCGGACCAGGGCTCGAACCCGTGTCCCCTGAATTAGCAGACGGATTCTTAACCACTGCGCCACCAGGGAAGTCCCTCCAGCTATTACTGATAGCTCCTAAGAATATCCCACTGCCAGCATCCTGGACAACATTCAGGAATGCGACACCTGGAAGAAATAAAATAACACCCCCCACCCCCCTCCCCCCGGCGTGTGTTCTTTCAAAATGGAGAGGCCACGGTGGCCTGGGGATGGGGTGGAAGGACTCTCAGCAGGCTCCCACCCCCCCCGACTCCCCACCCTGTGTCTTCCCGTGTTTCTCGGTCATGGTCATCATTCTCATCGTGGAAATCACTGTCGCCACAGTGGTCCTTGCCTTCTTCCCGATTGTAAGTACAGCTCGGCTTCTCTCAGTCTGCATTAGAAATAAACAGAATCAATAGAAGCCCTGCCCCTCCCCCCGGGAGGCTCCCACACTCGCCAGGATCCGGTGATGGTGGGAGACTAGTCTCCAGAGATAGGGCGAAAAGCTGGAAACCTCAGCCCTGCCTTCAAAGCCTCCCCTCAAGAAACTGCGGAGTGAATTGGACCACCTCTCATTTGGGGGAGTAATGGGAAGTAATTGCTGGGGGAGGAATGGGAAGTAATTGCTGGAGGAGTAATGGGAAAAGCTGTGAAGTTTCTTGGGGTTTTGAAATGAGTTCAAAATAGAGGGCTATTCAGCAATATCTATCAAAATGAAAAAGCACGGACACTTTGACCCAACCATCTGGTCCCTAGGAATTATCCAAGGATATGCTTGGGGCGGGGGGAGTTTATAATGTATAATAATCCACACAAGGGAGTCTGATGCAGCTGGAAAGAAGGAAGGAGGAGGCTCTATATGCAGGAGATGGTACATTCTCCAGGACATAGTGCTGTCCCCGTTTGCGTCCCCCCAGAGGCTCACCCTGAGAAAAGGATCTGAAGGCTCATGGTTTATTTGAGAGGTGATCCCAAGAAGCACCTGTTGGGGACAGGGGCAGTGAGGCAGGGAAGGGAATGTAGCCCCTAAAAGCTGACACTGTGGGGCTTCCCTGGTGGCGCAGTGGTTGAGAGTCCGCCTGCCGATGCAGGGGACACGGGTTCGTGCCCCGGTCCGGGAAGATCCCACGTGCCGCGGAGCGGCTGGGCCCGTGAGCCATGGCCGCTGAGCCTGCGCGTCCGGAGCCTGTGCTCCGCAACGGGAGAGGCCACAACAGTGAGAGGCCCGCGTACCGCAAAAAAAAAAAAAAAAAAGCTGACACTGTGTGCAACTGGGCTGTCCTGGTGGGGGATGTCGGGGACGCAGCAAGGAGCACGCCATCTATTTTCTCCACCCAAGCGACTGGGGAGCTGCAGTATTAATCCAACACCTCCCATCAGTCAGTGCTTAAGGGCTGCTCCCAGGGCGCATGCGTGCGGAGAGGCCACTGCAAGAACCTCGGTTGCTGGGGGCTTCCCTGGGGGTCCAGAGGTTAAGACTCGGAGCTTCGACTGCAGGGGGCGCGGGTTCCATTAGTGCTCAGGGAACGAAGATCTTGAATGCCGCAAGGCGCGGCCAAAAAGTTAAAAAAAAAAAAAATAGAACCTCGGTTGCTGGCAGCGGGAAGCCGGGCTCCGCGGCACAGAAATAAGAGAAGCCACCGGGATTTGAGCAGGGCACCGAGAGCCACTGCTACTCGTGTTGCGAACAGCCGGATGCAGAACAATGAGAATAGAATAAAGCAAGGGGGACAATAATGAGGATATACTTTGCTTTGACACACATAGCATACGTCTTTGGAGACACTGGAAACCATGACAGTCGAGGTGGTGAAGTGGGAGAAACTTGTCGGCTGGGAGAAAAAAGTGGGAGGGAGACTTTTCATGGTTTACCCTTCTGTGATTTGTGAATTTTGAGCCGTGTGACGATTTCACCTCTTTGGGGAAAAAATGGTTTTAATTTAGACCTCTATTTAAAAAATAGAAAATTAAAGTTGCCCCTTTTGTGCAGAGAGAAATTCAGTTGCTGAAGATGATATTCAAGTCCCTCATCGAGTTGCAGCCATAACGGGGGCGTAGCA
This sequence comes from Lagenorhynchus albirostris, assembly GCF_949774975.1. Taxonomy (NCBI): domain Eukaryota; kingdom Metazoa; phylum Chordata; class Mammalia; order Artiodactyla; family Delphinidae; genus Lagenorhynchus; species Lagenorhynchus albirostris. The sequence goes on along the minus strand of NC_083097.1, from coordinate 163,504,526 downwards.
AGCGTGTGGGCGATTCAAAAGAGCAGATGATTCAAAGCCGTTTGTGAGTTTGGATACAACCAGATGTGCTGGGCTCCAGACCCACGCTCTACCCTGTGTCCCTCTCTCGGGGGCGATGGTAGCCTGAGTTCGTCCTCCTCCAGCGCAGACCCATGGCTGGGGGAGGGGCCATGAAGGAAGCAGAAGGGAAGCCCCCACCTCCCTCCTGAGTCCCCAAGAAACCTCACCAAATGGGGCACCTTGCTGTTTTCTGTGCTCACCGCTCCCTGTTTCATCTCTGAGGTTAGAGAAGTGGCCTTGGAGCACAACTTTGTGACCCTGAGAATTACAGAGGTTACAACAGCTGGATGACTATTCCCTGGAATGGAATTTGGTCATGGAGAAGATGAGATTCACATCCTTTTGTTTTGTTTGTTTAATTTATTTTTATTGTAGTAAAAGATATATAACATAAGTGTATCATCTTACCATTTTTAAGTGTTCAGTTCAGTGGCATTAAGCACTTTCCTATGGTTGTGCAACCATCACCACCCTGCATCCCCAGAACTGAAACTCTGTCCCCATTAAACACTAAGGCTCCTTCCCCCAACCCCCCATACCCACCATCCTACATTCTACCATTCTCTAGGAATTTGACTCCTCTAGGGACCTCATATAAGTGGAATCATACAGTATTTGTCTTTTTGTGTCTGGCTTTTTTCACTTAGCGTCCTCAAGGTTCATTCGTGTTGTAGCACGAATTTCCTTCCTTTTCAGGGCCGAATAATATTCCATTGTATGGATGGACCACATTTTATTTATCCCTTCCTCTGTCAATGGATACTTGGGTTGCTTCCACCTTTTGGCTATTGTGAACCATGCTGCTGTGAACGTGGGTGTACAGATATCTCTTCGAGTCCCTGTTTTCAGTTCTTTTCGGTATATACCCAGAAATGGAACTGCTGGATCATCTGATAATTCTATGTTTAATTCTGGGGGGAATTTTCATACTGTTTTCCACAGCAGCTGCACCGTTTTACATTCCCATCAGCAATGAAGGCACAAGGGTTCCAGTTTCTCCACATCCTTATCACCACTTGTTATTTTCTGTTTTTGTTTTTTGATAGTAGCCATTCTCATGGGTGTGAGGTGGTGAGACTTATATCTTGAGTCTTGGTGTTTAAGGAGCAAGACTGGCCTCCATGGTGTCATCTAAGCTCTTGAGGCAGATGGTTGAGAAGGATCTTTGAGGCGAGGGAGGGTGTGGAATGGAAAAGCCATTGCCTGTTTCTAGGAGTGTTTTCCATCTGAGTCTGGGGCCCAAGAACTGCTATGGGGTGAAGTTCAGGCTTGGGAGGGGGCACACTATGGGTAGGGGACTTGCCTGCATCCCCGTTTTGGCTTCTGAAGCTTGAGGTGGTAGAAAGTACTTCTCATTCATTCATATAGTCCTTCCACTAATCTTTTTTAAAAAAATTTAAGTATAGTTTCTTAAAATATTTTTAAAATATTTATTTGGTTGTGCTGGGTCTTAGTTGCAGCAGGCAGGCTCCTTCGTTGTGGCTTACCGGCTCCTTAGTTGAGGCACACAGGCTCCTTAGTTGTGGCATGCGAACTCTTAGTTGCGGCATGCATGTGGGATCTAGTTCCCTGACCAGGGATCGAAACCAGACCCCCTGCATTGGGAGTGTGGAGTCCTAACCACTGTGCCACCAGGGAAGTCCCTATACCACAGCTTCTTTATCCGTTCCTCTGTTGATGGACTTTTAGGTTGCTGTCCTTCCACGAGTCTTTATTGAACACCTACTATGTGCTGGGCACTGTTCAGGGGTCTGGGGACAAAGCAGGGCACAAAACAAAATCCTTGCCCTGTGTTGCTGACACTCGAGTAGGGAGATGGAGAAAAAAACTCTAAGTAAACATTGGTGGCAGGGATCTTAAGTGCCATGAAAAAGAAAGCAAGGCAGGGAAAGGGCAGAGAGAGTCAGGATTTTGTTTACTTGTAGGTGCTATTAGTCACCTATTTTCAGCACATAGTGGGATGGCCTGTCCTAGCCTTTTTGTAGTTAGTTGGGGATCATGTGATGAGTTCTGGCCAATGAGCTGGGAGGAGAAGTGATGTGAGTCACTTCCTGGCCAAATTATTTAATTACCAGTGTAGGACCCTCTGGACCTTTCTTTCTTTTTTCCACAATAGTGGAATCATCTGGATGGTGGCTGCTTCACAAGCCTGAGTCCCTGAGAGACTTTGATAAATGGGGTTCCCCTGCCGGGTTGGTATGAGCATATAGTGTGAGACAAACTGCTGAAATTGAAGGGCTGTTTGTTACGCAGCATCACTTAGCCTGGCCTGACTGATACAGGGCTGGTGGCTAACTTAGAAAGAGGGGTCAGGGCAGGCCTTCCTGAGGAAGAACACTTGAACAGAGACCTGAATGAAGTGAGAGAGGGAGCCGTGCAGACATCTGATAGAACAGCATTCCAAAAAGAGGGAACAGCCATCTAAAGGCAGCAAGGCTGATGCTTACTAAGTGTGTTTAAGAAACAGAGAGGAGATCGGTGTGGAGCTGAGTGAGTTCAAGAGAGAGCAGGGAGATGAGGACCTGAAGGTGACAGGGCAGATCATGCAGGGCCTTGTGGGCCACGGTGAGGAGTTCAGCTTTTACTCCCAAGTAAGATGACAGCCATGGAGGGTGCTGAGCCATGATGGGGTGGGGAAAGGGAGGCATTTAGCGCAGGCATTGGGATATCGTGACTACTCTAAACAGTAGCCATGGTGACCATGATTTCTAGTGTTTTTATTATTTTGAAATTTGAAAGGGAGTCTTCAAGTGTTTATTCTCTTCTCTGCAGCTAAAGGGCTGTGGCATGAAGGACTACACAGATTTTCCATCCTTCGAAAGGATGACTGGCCACACCTACCCCAGGGGCCGCTATAAATCTATCGGGACCATGGCCTGCGACGGGCACAACGTGTCTGCAGGTGTCATCCACCAGGAAGTAACTTGACATTTTGTTAGGTGTCTAGGTAGACCCCTAGGGCTGGGGACTTTTATGAAAATTGCATTTTTGCAGGAATCCCAGCGATGTTGACCACAATTTCAGCTCATTTCGACCACACAGCCTAGAGTTACCATCCCCATTTCACAGATGGGGAAACTGAGGCTGGGGAGGAGAGTGGTTCAAGGTCACATGGCTTTGGTAGAACCGGGATTTGATCCATGTTCGCCTGTGTCCATTGCCTGGGTCACACTGCCTTCCTCACAGAGAAATCAAATTGCAGCAATAATGGTGGAAAATGATTGTTCTGTAGATAGTGATGGCTGCCACACGACTGGGTACTCATTCAGTGAATTCAGTCTCCATCGCACCCCTTGAGGTGGGGACTGCCCTTCTCCCATTTTACAGATGAGGAGACTGAGGCACAGAGAGGATCCCATAGCCAGGGAGGGGTGGAGCTCGGCTTCAAACCCCAGCCCTAGCTTCCCCACCCCTAACTTCTGCTGCAGGGGAATAAACACATGGGTCTTCCTTGAGAAATAAGAGTCATTCCTTAATTCATCCCTTCACGCTGAATGTCTCTTGCTGGGTGAATTGGCCAGAGTGAGTCCCAGGCTAGGGCCTCAGAGAGGGACGTGGCACCACACAGTGACCCACTGTACCCTGTACAACCTGCCTGTCAACCTCCCATTCACCCCCTCACTCATTCCACTCTAGCCACACTGACCTCCACACTGCTGCACAAATACAACAGGCACATGCTTGCCTCAGGGCCTTTGCATAGGCTGTATTTTTTTTTTTTTTTGGCCTTGCAGCTTGGCTTGCAGGATCTTAGTTCCCTGACCCAAGACTGAACCCGAGCCCCTCGGCAATGAAATCACCAAGTCCTAGCTACTGGACTGCCAGGGAATTCCCATGTTCTTTCAGCCTGGAATGCTCTTCCCCTAAATGTTTTCCTACCTCATCTCTTTCAAGTCTGTGCACAGTTGTCACTTCCTCAGTGAGGCTGTTCCTGAACCCCTATCTATAAAACGATGCCCCCCATTCACCATCACACTCCATCTCCTTACCCTGCGTTAGTGTGCCCAGCGCTTAATCACCACCTGACAAAGTCATTGCTGTACCTGCTTATTTTATTACTTGTTTTTCCCACTCAACGGTCAGCCCCACCAAGGCAGAAATGTTTTCTCTTTTGTACATTGCTGCGTTCCCAGTGCCGGTTTCAGTGCCCAGCACACAGTGGACACTTAAAAAAAGCCTATTAAATGAAAGGGGGCACTGAGCCCTTTGAATACAAGACAACTCCAGCTTCCAGAAGAAAGGGGAGTATCTCAGTGGCTGCAGGAAGGGAAGGGAAGGTCCCATCACCTGCAGGTGGCTGTTCTGCTCATTCACTGTGCCTTCTCTTAATCTCTCTGAGCTTCAGTTCCTTCACCTATAAAACAGAGAAAAGGCTAGTACCCACTTTATGGGATTATAGTGAGAAAATACATGAAAATGGCGAGAAGGTGCTGGATACTCGTTAGCCCTTTTGTTCATACGTAAAGAGGACTTAGATGTAACTAATGGTTACTGAATGCTGGTTATGTATCAGGCCACTGCTGTGTACTTCATGTAGATTCTTTCTTCTAATCCTCACAAAAATCTTGTGAGGCAGATCCTATTGGTCCCATTTACAGCTGGGGAAACTGAGGCACAGAGAGGTGTAGTGACTTCTCCAAGGTCACACAGCTAGCAATAACTTGGGACATCTGATCATATTCTTTTTTTAAAATATATTTTTAAAATTTATTTATTTATTTAAGTTTTGGCTGCGTTGGGTCTTAGTTACAGCACGCGGGCTTAGTTGCCCCTTGGCATGTGGGATCTTAGTGTTGATGGGGACTTGGAATCCAGGAGTCCCTAACCAGGTTCCGTCTGCTTTGATGTTTGTATCTGCAGGGCTGTTTCCCTAAGCTCCTGAAAATAACCAAGACTCAGAGCATCAACCTGAGCGGAGGCTCTCTGGGGGCGGCAGTGATACAGGTAAGGTCCAGCTCCTCTGGGACACACCAGGCTCTTTTGTTGAGCACCTACTGTGTGCCAAGCACTGTTAGGGACACCGGGGACAGAGCAGCGAGAAAAGACAAAATCCCTTTTGGGACTTCCCTGGCGGTCCAGTGGTTAAGACTCCGTGCTCCCAATGCAGGGGCCACGGATCTGATCCTTGGTCAGGGAATTAAGATCCCGTATGCTGCAGGGCATGGCCCCCCAAAATTATATATATATATATATATATATATATATATATAATAATAAAGACAAAATCCCTACCATGGTGGAGCTGACATTCAGTGGGGGGGATGGATGATCACTTCAGTTTAAGATACCAGCTGGGAAGGAAGTAAAAGAGGGTGACAGGATAGGTAAGGGAATCAGGGATGGCCTCCCTGGTGACATTTGACCAGTGACTGGAGGAGGTGAGGAAAAGCCATGTGTGTATATGGGAGTTGACAGAGGGAAGAGCTGGTGCAAAAGCACTGAGGCAGCAATAAGCATGGCTTTCTCAAGGACCAGCAGAGAGGCCCCTGTGACTGGGCAGGGTGAGTGAGGAGGATGGTAGGGGGAGACGAGGGCAAGGCCTTGTGGGCTACAGAGGGGCGTGGCTTTTATTCTGAGTATGATAGAAAGCCATTAGAAGGGTGTTAACATTCACTTTTTCACTCTACAAACCTTACTGAGCACCTACTGAGTCCAGGCACTGCTGTAGGCACTGGGGATACAACAATAAACTAAACAGACAAAAACCCTTGCTCGCATGGGGATGATATTCTAATCAGCAGGGAGAAACAAAAAATACGATTTTTTTTTTTTTTTTTTGGCTGTGCCGGGCGGCTTACGGGATCTCAGTTCCCCAACCAGGGATTGAACCTGGGTCACAGCGTGAAAGTGCTGAATCATAACCACTAGACCACCAGGGAACTCCCAAAATATGGTTTTGTTAAATTAGAAAATTTATTGCATGATAGTGATAAGAGTTAAGGAGAAATATAAAACTGGGAAGAAGATAGAGGAGGTAATTTTAAGCAGGGTGATTTCGTTACTGTTTACCTATAAAGGGGGCAAGGCATGAAGGTGCTGGGGGCCTCAGACCTAATTCAGGTGAAGTAAAACTTACTCCAGGGATATGCCCTGTCCACCCAGCTAATGAGTCTGGCTTACACTTATGTGGTAGGAGGCCTGTGTGGGAAAGTGCTGGGGCTCTGAACTCCAGCCCTGGTCATGTCACTCACTAGCTCTCTGACAGAGCATCAGGACCATGGCCTCCCTCATTTGTAAAATGGACTGCCCAATTGTTGTGAGTCATTCATGAGGGGCAGTATGTCAGAGGCTTTGCACAATGCCCTACCCACAGAAAGCATGAAGTGATTGTGGGAAGTTATTGTCATTAAGTCTAGGGAGGTCCTGCCCAAAGCAAGGATCACAGGAAGGCAGTGGCTGAAAGGTGATAAGGTCTCATGCACCAGTAGAGATGCTCAAAGACTACTCATTATAGCAACACTATTCTCATTCCTGAGCCTTGTCTGAGGGGGAATCTTTGCTCAGAGCCCAGCCCAGATAGGCCCCAGGGAGAAAAGAATGAACATGAACTTGGGAAGTAAACGGAAGTTGTTTTCAATTCAACTGGTCTTGATTTTTTACACCATCCAGATTGTAAAAACAGAATGAAATATGATTTGTAATACACAGAATGGATAAAGCAATAAATAACGGCAGAATATTGCTCAACTTTAATAAGTCAGGTTTCCCTTTTTTTTTTTTTAAGAAGATGTTGGGGGTAGGAGTTTATTAATTAATTAATTTATTTTTGGCTGTGCTGGGTCTTCGTTTCTGTGCGAGGGTCTTCTCTAGTTGTGGCGAGCAGGGGCCACTCTTCATCGCGGTGCGCGGGCCTCTCACTGTCACGGCCTCTCTTGTTGTGGAGCACGGGCTCCAGACGCGCAGGCTCAGTAGTTGTGGCTCACGGGCCTAGTTGCTCCGCGGCATGTGGGATCCTCCCAGACCGGGGCTCAAACCTGTGTCCCCTGCATTAGCAGGCAGATTCTCAACCACTGCGCCACCAGGGAAGCCCCCAGGTTTCCCTTTTGAAAAAGAGAAAATTCTCATCCCAAACACTAGCCTAAGCAAGCAGGGGCTTCAGTGGCTGCACACAACAAAGACTTTGTGGAATTAGTTCCAGAGCGTCACTGAACAAGGAAAACAGCAGCAGCAACAAGCACAACCAGCAACACAGAAAACCCTGCGGAGTAGGGGGAAGGGAGATCAAAGTTACCACGTTATATTTTGTAAATGTCCAGTTTGCAACAAAAAAATTACAAAGAAACAAAATGCAAAGAAACAAAAAAAGTGTGGCCAGTGTACAGGAAAAAAACCCATCAGTCAATAGAAACTGTCCTTGAGAAAACCCAGATGTTGGCTTTACTAGACAAATACTTTAAATTAGGTATTATATATATGTTCAAAGAATTAAAGGAGACTCTCTAAAGAACTAAAGAAAAGTATGAGAATGATGTTTCATCAAATAGAAAAGATTAACAGAGACAGAAATGAGTTTTCAAAAGGAAGCAAATAGAGGGCTTCCCTGGTGGCACAGTGGTTAAGAATCTGCCTGCCAATCCAGGGGACACGGGTTCAAGCCCTGGTCTGGGAAGATCTCACATGCCGCGGAGCAACTAAGCCCGTGCGCCACAACTACTGAAGCCCATGCGCCTAGAGCCCGTGCTGTGCAACAAGAGAAGCCACAGCAACGAGAAGCCCGCGCAGCACAACAAAGAGTGGCCGCTGCTCATGGTAACTGGAGAAATCCCACGCGCAGCAACGAAGACCCAATGCAGCCAAAAATAAAATAAATAAATTTATATTTAAAAAAAGGAAGCAGATAGAAATTCTGGAGTTGAAGTGTACAAAAATTGAAATGGAAAATTCGGTAGAATGGCCCAGCAACTGATTTTAGCTGGCAGGAGAAAGAATCAGTGAACTTGAAGATGAGTCAATTGAGATTATTCAGTTGAGGAACAGAAAGAAAAAAGAATGAAGAAAAATGAACAGAGCCTCAGGGACATGTGTGACACAATCAAGCGTACATACATATGTGCAATGGGATTCCAGAACAGGAGGAGGGAAAGAAAAAGACAAAAAGGATACTTGAAGAAATAATGGCCCCAAACTCCCCAAATTTGATGCAAAACATGGATCTATGCATCCAAGAAGCTCAATGAACTCCAAGCAGTATAAACTCAAAGAGATCCATGTCTCAGCATTGTATAATCAAACTGTAAAAAGAAAAAGATGAAGAGAGACTCTTGAAAGCATCAAGATGGAAGCAACTCATCATGTACAACAGTGGTCCCCAACGTTTTTGGCACCAGGGACTGGTTTCATGGAAGACAATTTTTCCACGGACTGGGGGCAGGGATGTTTCAGGCAGTAATGTGAGCGATGGTGGGGGGGGATGGTTCAGGCGGTAATGCAAGTGATGGTTCAGGTGATAATGTGATGGTTCAGGCAATAATGCGAGCTATGGTTCAGGTGGTAATGCGAGCGATGGGGAGTGGCAGATAAAGCTTTGCTCGCTCTCCTGCTGCTCACCTCCTGCTGTGCAGCCTGGTTCCTAACAGGTCCGCAGCCTGGGGGTTGGGGACCCCAATGTACAAGGTATCTTCAATAAAATTAATAGCTATTATCTCATCAGAAATCATGGATGCCAAAAGCAATGGGATGACATGTTCAGAGGCTGAAAGAAAAAAAAGTGTCAACTAAGAATTCTGTATCCAGCAAAACTATCCATCACAAATGAAGGAGAAATTAAGATATTCCCAGATAAACAAAAACCAAGAGAATGAATTACAAACAGACCTGTAAGACCTACAAGAAACACTAAAAGGAGTTGTTCAGATTCAAATGAGAGGACAGAAAACACCAATTGGAATCCACATGAAGGAATAAAGAGCACTGATAAAGATTACATAGACAAATATAAAAAAAGTATACATTTAAATTTTTTTTAAAAACTAGACTTCCCTGGTGACACAGTGGTTAAGTATCTGCCTGCCAATGCAGGAGACATGGGTTCAAGCCCTGGTGCAGGAAGATCCCACAGACTGCGGAACCTCTGTGCCACAACTACTGAGCCTGCGCTCTAGAGCTCACGCTCTGCAACAAGAGAAGCCACCATGATGAGAAGCCCGTGCATCAAAACAAAGAGTAGCCCCCACTCACCGCAACTAGAGAAAGCCTGTGCGCAGCAACCAAGACCCAACACAGCCAAAAATAAATAAATAAAATAATAAATAAATGTATATAAAAAAGCTATTCTTCTCCTACCTCATTTACAAGACAATTGTATAAGGCAATAGCCATAAAACTGTGTTGACAGGGCTTCCCTAGTGGCGCAGTGGTTAGGAATCTTCCTGCTAATGCAGGGGACATGGGTTCGAGCCCCGGTCTGGGAAGATCCCACCTGCCGTGGAGCAACTAAGCCCATGAGCCACAACTACTGAGCCTGTGCTCTAGAGCTAGCGAGCCACAACTACTGAAGCCCGCATGCCTAGAGCCCGTGCTCTGCAACAAAGAGAAGCCACTGAAATGAGAAGCCCACGCACCGCAGCGAGGAGTAGCTCCCACTTGCTACAACGAGAGAAAGCCTGCATGCGCAGCAACGAAGACCCAACGCAGCCAAGATAGATAGATAGATAAATAAATAAATAAATTTATTTTAAACAAAAAAGAAATGTCTGTTGCTTGTAAACCACCCAGTCTATTCTGTTACAGACGCCCCAATGGACTAAGACACCCAAGACAATTAACAGTCATTCCTTGGCATCACTCAAACCCCAAGCCATTGTCAGCATGTCTTTTTACACTCGGTTTCTTTGAATTGGGTCCAACAATGTCCACACAACACGTTTTTCATGTATCCTAAATTCCTTTTATCCTAATCCAGTAGTTACAGAATTAGAAAATGCATTAGAATACTCTGGACGTTCTGTTAAAGCACAGGTGTCTGAACCTTACCCCCAGAGCTTCTGATTCAGGAGGTCTGGCAGGGGGCCCAGGAATCTGCATTTCTAACAAGTTCCCAGGCCATGCTGCTGGAATGGGGAACACATTTTGAGACCACTGCTCTAGATTCCTCCTCTTCTTCTCCAACCCCACCTACCTTAGATTTGTTGCAGAAAAGGTGTGGAATGTTGGGTAATGCAGTACCGTCTGGATTCGGTGCTTGCTTTTCTGTGGTCCCTTTATCTTGTTCCTCTCATCCCCATATTTCCTTTTCATCTCTTGTTCTCAGCTTTGGCTGTACATTAGAATCCCGTGGGAGCTTTAACAAAACATCGGAGCCTGCACTGCATCTCCCATCTCCTGATTTAATCAGACTGGGTTGTGGCCTGGGCATGGAGACTCTTACATTTACCCAGGTGGTTGCAAGGGGTGGCCATGATCACGGCTGAGAATCAATAAACAAAGAGCTTCATCCAAAGATCATAGTGGGCTGAATCAGTTCTTTCACTGGAGATTGCAAAATGGTGGTTTAGCTAATTCTTCCATCTTTCTTTTGGAGGGATTTTTAAAGAGGATAAAATGGGCACATGTCAAAATTGCTATGCTGCAATCATCTCCCAAGTCTGGCAGGAACACACCTAGTTTTCTTTGGAACCAGCCCGCCTCTCAGGTTTCCGTCTGTACACCAGGGGCAGGCATGTGATCCCAGCGGGCCAGTTGGCATGTTCCATCTGTCCGACCACAGTCATTGGTTCAGGCATGGGCATGGGACCCAAACTGGCCAATGGGACTTGGTTTTGGGACTTTGGATACGGTGACAGGGAGAGAACAGTTCTGCCACATCTCAGCTGGTTCAGAAGGGACTGCCTCATGGGAGCAAGGCTGCAAAGAGAAGGCATGGAGAATCCTGGGACAGTACACAAGTCCTAGCTGACTCTTGGACTCTGCAGTTCATGCACTCACTCAACAAATATCTGTCAATGCCTGCTCTATGTCAGAAATAAACTATTTTTAAAATAGAACAGAGGGACTTCACTGGTGATGCAGTGGTTAAGAATCCGCCTGCCAATGCAGGGACACGGGTTCGATCCCTGGTCCAGGAAGATCCCACATGCCGCAGAGCAACTAAGCCCGTGCGCCACAACTACTGAGCCTGCGCTCTAGAACCCTCGAGCCACAACTACTGAGCCCACGCGCTGCAACTACTGAAGCCTACGTGCTCTAGGGCCCGCGTGCTGCAACTACTACGCCCACACACTGCAACTACTGAAGCCTGCGTGCCTAGAGCCTGTGCTCCACAACAAGAGAAGCCACCGCAATGAGAAGCCCACGCACCGCAACGAAGAGTAGCTCCCGCTCGCTGCAACTAGAGAAAGCCCGCGCGCAGCAACGAAGATGTGACGCAGCCAAAAAAAAAAAAAAAAGAACAGTAACAGTGTCATAGATACAGAGAACAAACAGGTTGTTGCCAGAGGGGAGGGGGGTGGTGGGAGGAGAGGAATAGGTGAGGGAGATTAAGAAGTACAAATTTAAAGTTGCAAAATAAATGAGTCAGGGGTATGAAATGTACAGTGGGAGGAATATAGTCAATAATTGTGTAACTTCTTTGTATTGTGACAGATGGTAACTAGGCTTATTGTGGTGATTATTTTGAAACGTATAGAAATATCAAACCTATCAAACCGCTATGTTGTGTAACAGGAACTAACATAGTGCTATAGGTCAATTACACTTCAAAAACAGGGAATTCCCTGGCAGTCTGGTGGTTAGGACTTGGCGCTTTCACCGCCAAGGGACCGGGTTCAATCCCAGGTTGGGGAACTAAGATCCCACAAGCTGCTGGTGCGGCAAAAACAAACAAACAAAATCATAGAAAAAGAGATCAGATTTGTGGTTACTAAAGGCAGGGCATGGGGGAGGGGGAATTGGATAAAGGCAGTCAAAAAGTACAAACTCCCAGTTATAAGATAAAAAGCACTAGGGGTGGACTTCCCTGGTGGTGCAGTGGTTAAGAATCCTCCTGCCAATGCTGCGGACACGGGTTCGAGCCCTGCTCCGGGAAGATCCCACATGCCGCGGAGCAACTAAGCCCGTGCGCCACAACTACTGAGCCTGCGTGCTAGAGCCCGCAAGCCACAACTACTGAGCCCGAGTGCCACAACTACTGAAGCCCACATGCCTAGAGCCCGTGCTTCGCAACAAGAGAAGCCACCGCAATGAGAAGCCCGTGCACCTCAACAAAGAGTAGCCCCCGCTCGCCGCAACTAGAGAAAGCCCGCATGCAGCAACAAAGACCCAACGCAGCCAAAAATGAATAATAATAAAAAAGTACTAGGGATGCAATGGACAACACAATAAATATAATGAACACTGCTCTGTGTTATATATGAAAGTTGTTGAGAGTTAAGAGTTCACATCACGAGGAAAAAATTTTTTTCTATAATTTTGTATCTATATGAGATGATGGACGTTCACTAAACTTAGTTGATCGTCATTTCATGATGTACATAAGTCAAATCATCATGTTATACACCTTAAATTTATACAGAGCTGTATGTCAATAACTGGAAGAAAAAGAAGAAATGAACTGTTTTTCCTGTTTCTGACACCAAATGTGTGGGGATTTTCCACACCAAACAATTCTCTGGGGGCACCAACAGACAGCCCTACAGTTCAATTCAATTCTGACACTACCCCGAGTTAGTGCAGACCCCACAGTTTAAGGGCTCAGTCCCGCAAGACCGGCTCCACCTAAGATGCCGGTCACCAGTATTAGGTCCCCAGGGCACCCATACTTCTGTCTGACGTGGCTACAAAATCAGGGGGTTCCCGCAATCCCCCCTCCCTTTCAGGTTTGATCATTCGAATAACTCACAGAACACAGAAAATCCTTTACTTACTGTTACCAAGGATATAGCTCAGATGGGAGTGACAATGTTTTTAAAGCATATTTATTTATTTGGCTATGCCGGGTCTTAGTTGCAGCCCACGGGATCTTCGCTGCGGCGTGCAGGATCTTTAGTTGCGGCATGGGGCTCTTCATTGCGGCACACATGTGGGATCTAGTTCCCTGACCAGGGATTAAACCCGGCCCCCCTGCATCGGGAGCTCGGAGTCTTAACCACTGCACCACCAGGGAAGTCCCGACAATTTGCTATTAACTCAATCTCCAGCCCCTCTTTCCTCCCTGGAGCTCCATCCCAGGGGTTGGGGCTGATGGTCTCAACCCTCTAATCATGGTTTGGTCTTTCTGGCAATCAGCCCCATCCTGAAGCTACCTAGAGGTCTCCAGCCTAGCTTGTCTTCTCATTAGTATACAAAAGATGCTCTTATCACTCTGGATATTACAAGGGTTTTAGGAGCTCTTTGCCAAGAACCAGGGGCAAAGACCAAAAATTGCTTTTTTTTTTTTTTTTTTTCGGAGCAGACAGGAAAGAGCTGGGTGCGGTAGTAAAAAATTTAAAAATCCCTGCTTTTGAGGTGCAGATATTACAGTGAAGGAGACACTTGTTTAAGTTAAATTAGTAAATTACATAGTATTTTAGATTCTAGGGGCTGCTGGGAGGAGGACACCAGGAAAGGGGCAACAGAAATGCTGTGGCAGGGTTTGCAGTCCTAAGCCCGGTGTTGGGGAGGAAGGTGGGTCAACAAGAAGGTGAGATTTGTGCAAAGACCTGAAAGAGGGGGTGAATGAGGGGAGCCATGTGACTCCAGGCAGAGGGAACAGCCAGTGCAAAGGCCCTGAGGCAGGGACCTAGTGTGTTCAAATAGCAGCAAGGAGGGGCAGAGCAAGTTTGGGGGGCAAGTGGGAAGAGTGACAGGGCAAGTGACAGGGAAAAGTGAGGTGACAGGTCAGATCATGCAGGGCCTCGTGGACCCCGGGGAGGACTTAGGCATTTACTCTGAGTCAGGTGGGAGCCATGGAGGGCTCCCACCAGAGGGACGTGACCTGACTCAGGTACTCACTGGCGCCCTCTGGCTGCTATGGGGAGGACAGACCTTCTTACTAGAATTAGTTGAGGCAACATCATCCTCTTTGCCCTTCATGCAGTGGAACTTTCCGGGGCCAAGGCGGTGACCACGAGGCCCGGCTAGAGGCAGCCCTAGACCTGAGCCTCCCTGTCCTGATTCGGGTTCTGCAGCATCACACATGGCCCTCGCCCAACTATCTACTTGACTGTGATTTAACTGTCCTCTTCCTGGAGGACATTTCACTAATGGCAATAAAAGAACAACTGCATCTGGGCGTTAACAACTTTAATTTTTTTTCTTGTGGAGAAAAGAGCACATCTTTATAAGTGGACATCCAAGAATGGCTTACACAGGAGAACCACACCCAGAATATAAATGATCAGGTCCAGAGCTCTCTCTATAGTGTGTTTTGGGATCATTGGGGAGAAGCCAGTTAGGGGAATCAGCACTTCAACACTGAGATCAAATTTCACCACTTACTTGTTTTTTTTTTTGTTTTTTTTTTTTCCAGTGGGGTAGGAGAGAAAGATACAAGAACATGATCCCCAGAGAAGCCAAAGAAAGAAAAAGAAAAAAAGCATAACTCCAGATGGCAGTCATGGCAATTTCCCACTGAAATTGCCTGTGGAAGGACAAGTTGCTGAAAGCAAATGGTGAGAAGGCACAGCACAGATGCAGGATACATCCTCAAGTGACGTCCCCAGATGCCAGCCTCCCTGGAGTTGGGAAGCTGTTTTCCCACAGCCTTTGGCTTAATTTTTGTTTGTAAACTCAGCAAACTCCCATTCTCTCCTAGTGATCTTTGAGGACATCAGTTTCAGTTCCTCAGAGACCATCAGGAGTTAAAGCTCCCCCCTAAAACCTCACAAAATAAAAACTTACGTTATTTTTAGAAGAAGCAAGAAAAATTCTCCTACGTCATTCCCAGTCTTAAGAGAGCCCAGAGGCAGCTGTCTCAGTTACTACTTGAAGCTGAACTGGTGAAAAATCTTGTGTAAACAGAAAGCTTAGGCCAGGTCAGGTACAAGATACAGCCAGAGCTGTTTTTTTATCACACGGGAGATGACAAGTCAGCTTGTCCCTCAGATAGTGACACTCTGAACCACCATTTTTTTCTGGCAGCCGTTTAAGGAAAATGAACTGACCAACAGGGTCTTGACAGGCCATGGTGCATCTTAAGAAGCCTTTTTCTAGCTGCTTTACTTTCTCTTTTATGTTAAAGCAATTAACATTTTTTTTTAGCAATTAACATTTTTTTTTTAGCAATTAACATTTTTGACTCCCACCCCAAACCTTCAGATACTCTCTCATGGTGCATTTCCAAGAACTTGTCCTTTTCATCACAGTACAGTTGTTGGTATACAAAGATATCCCCACTTTGAAGCTCTAAGGACAGCCCATGGTTTGGGGGTGAACAGGGCCCTCTAGAAATAAATTCAATCTCCAGCTTCTATAAAAGTAAGAACTACATTAAACTTGAACCAGACCTTCCCCACTCTTGGAAGGAAGCAGCAGAGATCCTTAAGCTTACAGGAAGTCATTTTGGCGCCAGGGGCTGGGAGACTGGACAAACCATATGCTTGGCCACTCTCACAGTGTCTGTCAAGTTCTGGAGTGTCAGTGTTCCAGGGTAGAAGAAGGTCTCATGTCACCAGGTTTGGACTCTGGTGGGCAGGAAGGGCCACTGAACTGAGGATGGGGCTGGGGGGTGTATGTGTCAAGATGCAGATCCCCAAACTGCACATCATCTCTCAGCAGGAGCCCCTGGTAGCTGGGGACCCCAAGCTGGTTGGGCTCCCCACTAGTGCCTCAACCAGGGAGCCTGGTTCCCCGCCCATCCCCCATCAGCCTGCCACTCCCAAGCTGCACCTGTGAAATGCAAGCGGCCACAGCAGTTACCCAACCCTGCCTTCTCGCCCCTCCAGCCCAACCCCAAAGCATTCTTTCGAGTGACTCTTCCATTAGCAGAGAACATCACTGGACCCTAGCGATGACATGGCTCGGGAAGCCAACGCTGCGTCTTCAAGCTTTTTCAAGTGGAAGGGGCCAAAGTCCTTACATGGAGAGCAACCAGCCAGCACAGGAAAACAGGAACATTGCTCAATTTCCTTTTCTAGCAGGATGTCGGATGTGGAAAGAACCTTGCTTAAACCATTACCAGCCAAACAGGGCCCGGAGGAGGCAGGTCTGGGCAGGAGAGCCCAGGCTCCTGACTCTGAGTTAACTTCTGGTAGAAAGTCCCCAGCAGGAACGCCAAGGGTTGGGTGATTCTCTGCCCGGCCCCATGTGGCCCATAGTTCCAGAATTCAATTCTGGATCAGGGATGAAGTGGATAAGCTGAAACAGTGGCAGGGTCGTGGGTGACGTGGAATTCTGGGGAAGCTCAGAAGGCACTTCTGCGGTCCCTGAAGCCAGGCTGGGGAACGGGGGATGTGGGGGGGGGGTCTGACTCCCTCTTCTCTTACAATGGGAAAAGCTGCTTTAATACTGCTTTCACAGGCAGAGGATGTGCAGGCCTGAAAGGAGGGTTCTGGGAGGACTAAATCACCACCCTGCCTTGGAGCCTCGAGGTCTGAGAAGGTTCACAAGCAGACTGGGTGACCCTGAGAAAGGAGCCGCCTTCCACATCTCCGGGGATGAAGTATGAGAATCCCCGCTGCACGAGGGAGAAGAAGAACCATCTTTGGCCAGCGCGTGAACTCCAAACAATGCCCGACAAAGAAACGGATGTGGATAAGTGGTTCTAGCCCAGAAGGCACTGTGGATGCCGCTCCACCAGGCGGGATGGGAGACGCTGCCCGCACTACCCCCATGAAGACGCCCCATCCCCAGACTCTGCCTGCAGTGCGGAGTCCCCAGGGTCTGGAGCCTGTGAAAGGGGCTGCTGGGGCAGGCTGGTGGCCATGGCCAGAGAATGCGCCATGCGGGAGTTGGCAGGGGACAGGGGGGATGCGGCTGATGGGAGGGGAGGGGGCGCCCTGAGCTCGGAAACAGCCCTTGTGGCTCATGCCTCAGTCACTGTCCCTGCCGAGGCAGGAGGGGGTGGGCGGGGGTGAGGGATCATCTCTAGCAGGGGCAGCTGCTGGTATGCGGGAGTGGGGTGTCCCCCAAGGCCGGGCCTTTCCCATTGCTGCCCGGGCTGGAGCTGGGTTCCAGGGACTCATTCATCTTCTCGCAGATGACATCCACCAGGCGCTCGAAGACCTGCTTCACGTTGATGTTCTCCTTGGCGCTGGCCTCAAAGAACTTGAAACCTGCAGGGGCATAAGATGGGAAGAGCTGTGAGACCCTGGGGGGCAGAGCCTGGACTGTAGCATCACCCGAACCTGGGTTCCAAGCCCAGTTCTGCCCTTAGGGCAGCTGTGGGACCTTGACTGAGGGCCTTAGTCTCTCTGAGGCTCAGTTTGCTCTTCGGTAAAGTGGGCACAACGATGCTGCTGCTGCTGGTAGAAATCTGTGACAGCAGCCCTTGCCTGTACTACCTTGCGTATCTCTTTGTCACAAGGCAGTGGCAGCAAGAGTCCAGGCAGTAACATTCTGGTGTCCAGCGGATATGGGGGTGCCCCTGTGTAAGTGGGGCTCATCTTCTATTCAATTTCTGCTGCATAGGAAGGCACAGCCAGGGCGCCCACAGAGCCAGATATTTACGTGGACCTTTTAAATGGAGCCAAGTGTTTCACATGTCCTGGAACATATGTTCTAGGTCCAATAAAACAGAGGACTGAGCACCGGCTGAGGACTGGCTTCAGCCCAGGGGTTACCAGTTTGCAACCTCTGTCACCCAGCGAATGGCAGGTTTCAAAGAGTTTGTAGAGAGCGTACAGTGCACACGGTTCCTGGCCTACAGAATGCACTAAAAATGATAACAACAATAATAATAATAATAGGCAGTGCTTACATCATGCTTACTACGCAGCAGGCAATTTTTCTAAGCCCTTTACATAAATTAACTCATTTAAGGATGCTCTAAGATTTATACTTTCTTTTTTGGCCACACCGCACAGCTTGCAGGATCTTAGTTCCCCAACCAGGGACGGAACCCATGCTCCCTGTAGTGGAAGCGTGGAATCCTAACCACTGGACTGCCAGGGAAGTACCTATACTATTATAGCCCATTTTACAGATGGGAAAACTGGGGCACACAGAAGGAAAGTCACTCATGTAAATTCATACAGGGAACACAACCAGGCTGCCTGGTTGGAATACTAATAGATTAAACATTTCTAGTGTATCACCTTGGGCCTCGGGAGGGAGGGCAGGCTGGCTGATTCCCTTTGGGGAAGGGGATGCCGAGGTAGCTTTGAATATATTCTTAGCATCGTAGTGACCATCATAACTTTTTCTCATTAAAAAAAAGTTTATCCCTCTTGGAAAAGGTGAGAGGTGGTACAGATGCTTTGGGGACTTGCCCAGGGTCCCTAGGCTATAAGAAGTGGCCCACCAACCTGCAAATAAGGGAATAAATGACAGACCTTCCTGCACCCTTAAAAGGCTGGTTCAAGCTCTGCTTGCTGGGAGCTGTCCCTGAATGGTCCCCAACGTGTTCCCATCTGCCATCCCCAAGGTAGGCCAGAAATTCAGAAAAACGTCCACCGTATTACACACATCGCAGGGTAAACAGTCCTCTATCCCAGCACTTGTCATTATCATGCAGCACTATAAAAATGTCATTGTAATTAGTTACGTGTGTAATTATCCATTTACTATGTCTCTGCTACTGGCACACCAGTGCCAAGAGGACAGGATTTCTGTCTGCCTTGTCCACAACTGCAGCCCAGTGCCTGGCATAGAGCAGATGCTTGGAAACCACTGACTGAATGATTGATTGAACAGATGGATGGACGGATGTACAGATGGATGGATGGATGAATGGATGTGTAGATGGATGGATGAATGAATGGATGTGTAGATGGATGGATGGATGGATGGATGGATAGCTGGAGGGACAGATGAATGACAGAGGCAGGGCACAAAAACAGATCTCTAGTCTCAGTCTGGCGATCATCAATGTCACCCCTCTGTCTTCCTAGGCAATTCTGGCATTTCCTTAATTGTGTCTGGCTCTGCCTCAAATAATCTGAAGTTTTTTTTCTTTTTGAATACTTTTTTTCTGGTTATAAATACTCATTCACTGGAGAAACTAGAAACTACTGAAAAATATCAAGAAATATAGAAAAGCTGTGTGTAACCTCATCACCCAGAAACAATTACTATTGGTGTTTTGATATTTAGTTTTCCACTCTTTTTAAAAATACAAATACATAGGGCTTCCCTGGCGGCGCAGTGGCTGAGAGTCCGCCTGCCGATGCAGGGGACACGGGTTCGTGCCCCGGTCCGGGAGGATCCCACATGCCGTGGAGCGGCTGGGCCCGTGAGCCATGGCCGCTGAGCCTGCGCGCCTGGAGCCTGCGCTCCGCAACGGGAGAGGCCACAACAGTGAGAGGCCCACGTACCGCCAAAAAAAAAATATATATATATATATATATATATATATATATAAAAATACATAATCGTTGGGGTTCGGTTTGTAGGGGTTATGTGTGTGTGTGCACATGTATATGCCTTTTTTCTTACAAAATTGGGATCAAATTCTATCTCCCACTTTGTCCTCTAATGTTTTAAATTTAATGCCCGAGTGGGAATCTCCCCTCACACCAGGCACTAGATGTTTTCTGCAAGAAGGTGTGGGCAGGGGACTTCTCTGGCAGTCCAGTGGTTAAGACACCGTGCTTCCACTGCAGGGGGTGCGGGTTTGATCCCTGGTTGGGAAACTAAGATCCCACTTGCTGCGCAGCCAGAAAAAAAAAAAAAAAAGGAAGGTGTGAGCAGCATTCTCAAGTATTCTAGCCCACGGCCGGCCACCAAAAGCTGACTCCCCAGCACACCTGTTAATGAGACCCAGAATGAGGTTCCCAGAAGACACAGAGGACAAGGGAGCAGGTTAAGTGGCACCACGAGGGAGCAGAGTCAAACCCTAAACGGAGACATTCCACAGAATGAAGACCCAGTTTCTCCAACAAACGATGGCAAGAAAAAAAAAAGAGGAAGAGGACCGTTATGGTCCAGGGGTCTGCAAACTTTTTCTGTAAAGGGTCAGATAGTAAATCTCTTAGGTTTTATGTACAAGCATCAGCAATAGTTCCCAATCATGCTAGCTAATGCTTAGATGCAATCTACACGTATGCCGGACCCTGTTAGAACTGCTTCACACGTCATAACTCATTTAACCCTCCTGACAACCTGATGAGGTGGGGCTGTTATTATCTGCATTTCACACATGAGGAAGGGCAAGCCCAGAGAGCTGAAGTCACCGGTGCAAGATCACAAAGCAATCGAGAAATAACAGGAGTTAATGTTCAATCATGGCCAGCATTTGCTTAATCTTTCTAACAGCCCTATGAAGTAGATGTGGTTTTCACCTGTTTCCTAGATGGAGAAATGGAAGCACAGAGAGGGTAGGTGAGGTGCCCAAGGTCACACAGCTAGTAGGTTGCAGAAGGGGATTCTAGCTCCAGAGTCTGGGTCCTTAACCTGCCCTCCCCCAGAGAGGTTACAATGCCTCCCGCAAGGAAAGTCCTGGGGAGGGCCTAGAATACTCCAAGATAAGATTTTCTTTTAGCTTAAACTTTGAATTGATAATCCATTTACCTGATTCAGAAAGGTAGACTGAAAAGTCCCCCTCCCACTCTGGTGCCCTGGCCTGCCAG
This sequence comes from Lagenorhynchus albirostris, assembly GCF_949774975.1. Classification (NCBI taxonomy): domain Eukaryota; kingdom Metazoa; phylum Chordata; class Mammalia; order Artiodactyla; family Delphinidae; genus Lagenorhynchus; species Lagenorhynchus albirostris. The sequence goes on along the minus strand of NC_083097.1, from coordinate 163,483,827 downwards.
GTCTGAGACACCCAGGTCACCACTGTTACTAGATCCTTCTGTATCCTTCCAGAGTTCCTTTAAGCAAACATAAGTATAATATCCTTATTCTCACCCTTTTTATACACTAATGCAGGGGTTGGCAAACTTTGAGCTGCAGGCCAAATCTGGCCTGTCACCTATTTTTTTTTTTTTTTTACTGAAATACAGTTGATTTACAATATCATGTTATCAAGTTAGTTTCAGGTGCTGTTACCTATTTTTGTAAATAAAGTTTTATTGGCAGACAGTCATGCTCATTCATTGATGTATTATCTATGGCTGCTTTCAGGCAGAGCTGAGTGGTTGTGACACAGACCCTAGGACTGAAAACATTTCCTATTTAGCCCTTTAAGAAAATGTTTGCTGGGGAATTCCCTGGTGGTCCAGTGGTTAGGGCTCCACGCGTCCACTGAAGGGGGCATGGGTTCAATTCCTGGTTGGGGAATTAAGATCCCACAAGGAGCAAAAAAAAAAAGAGAAGAAAAGAAAAGAAAAAGTTTGCTGACCACTGGACTAAAGGAAGAAGCCATACTCACCTTTCTGCAGTTTGCTTTTTCCACTTAACCATATACCCGGAGACCCCAGAACATAAAGAAGGTCCTCATCCTTTCTTACAGCTGCGTAGTATTCCACCATGTGACTATAGTTTATGTGTAGCTGCTTCCCCCACCGTGAAACACTTGGGAGGTTGCCAAGGTTTCCCTCCACTAACGGTGCAGCAATTTGATATACCCGCCACTTCCCACATGGGAAGTGGATGTCTGTAGGATAAATTCCCAGAAATGGTTTTGCTGCGTCTGGGTTCCCAGGGCAGTGGGGCGGTAAAGGGTATCTGTGGGTGAATCCTCTGAAATGAAATGCAGCAGGTGGTATACAAGTGGATATTTTTCTGGGCAGATCTTCAAAGGGCAAAGGGTTGGTGACAGTGGTTGGACCTGGGACTCAAGCACAGGGTTGGAGGTTTGGTTCTGGGAGGTCCCAGGCCTGTGGCCCAGGCTGGGCACTAACCAAGGTCGTCAGCGAGCCTTTGGCCTTCCTCAGTGGGCACGACACGCTCGTCCTCCAGGTCACACTTGTTCCCCACGAGGATGACTTGAGCGTTGTCCCAGGAGTAGGTCTTGATCTGCGTGGCCCTGTGGAGTTTGAGGGGCTGTGTTAGGCCAGAGATTAGGGTCAGGGGGAGAGGGCGAAGGTCAGGGGGTCAGTGGTCAGCAAGCACTCACCAGTCCTGCACGGCGGCAAAGGACTCCTGGTTGGCGACGTCATACATGAGCAGGAAGCCCATGGCTCCGCGGTAGTAGGCTGTGGTGATTGTACGGTAGCGCTCCTGGCCTGCCGTGTCCTGGGCACACACTGGGGTCAGGCGTCTAGAAGCCACTCTATTCCCCACCCCACTCCTGCAGGCCCCTGTCTGAGGCTCCAGTCTCCCAGCCTTATAGCCCCAGTTTGATGAGCAAGACATGGATCTGCCCTCACAGCCCCCCGGTCTAATGGGAGAAACATGGGCCTGCCCGTGTAATCTCTAGTCTATTGGTGGAGACATGTCCCCTGTCCTTGAGGGGTTCCGGTCTGAAGGGTCAGTGGCCTTTCGAAGACTTGTAAGCCCTTCTGACCTCATCTCCAAGAACCAGCTTCATGACCACAAATAAGAACCACGTGAAAAAAAAAAAGAAAAAAAAGAAAAAAAAAGAACCACATGGGCCAGAGGCTACCACCTTGATGCAGAGAGCCTGATGCTCGTTACCATGACAATCATTACCAGCAGGCGCTTTGGGAAAAAGAGCATGGCTCTGAAGAGGCTCAGTGGGGGCCTCTGGGCTTGCCCCGAGAGGGTACCCAAACCTCTTCTCCATTGGTCACCAGGTCTTCTAACCCAACTTGGGTTAGTACTGTCTCCCCCTCAGACCCTACAGGGCAGGGCACATCCCCCTCATCCTGACGAATTCACCTCATAGATAATAACCCCTGCTCCTCTTCACACCTACTCCAAGCCCCCTCCTCGACTCTGGACACTTGTCCTCACCCAGACCCTCCCCACAGCCCTACACCCTCGCCCGGACTTCGCTGGAGGAACCCCAGCCCCTGCCTGGCCAGCAGACCCCCAGACAGCCGCCTGGCCCACCCAGATCTGCAGCTTGATCCTCTTGTCGTGGCGGTAGACGGTCTTGACCTTGAAGTCGATGCCCACAGTGCTGACAAAAGCGGGCGTGAAGGAGTCGTCAGCGTATCGGAACAGAAAGGACGTCTTGCCCACGCTGCTGTTGCCGATGAGCAGCAGCTTGAACATGTAGTCGAAGTTCTGGTCTGCTGCATCCCGCTGGCCCGTTGGGGGATCTCCAGCTGACGCCATCTTGGCACGGAGCCTCCTGGGAGGGGAGGGCTGGAGCCCTGTAGGGAAAAAAACCCACCAGGAATGGCTCCAGTGTCTACACCAGACCTGGACTCAAATCCCCGCTCTGCCACTTGGAAGCCAACAGACCCTGGATGCGTCACTGGCCCTCTCTGGGCCTCAGTGTCCTCTTCTGGAAAATGGGGATGTTTGTCAAATGCAAGGGCCCAGGTTGGGGGTGCCCCATCTGGCCACGGAGGAACCAGACCCTGCGGAAGGTGCAGGTGTGGACTTTGCCCCAGGGTGAGCAGCTGGTGTGGCCCAGGTGTGAGCTGGGAGGAGGGGGGGTTGCCAGCTGGATAGAGTCCCCCTCAGGGCCTGGGTGTTGACTTTGGCAGGTGTTGGCCACCTGCCTGCCCCCACCCAAGCCAACTTTAACTCCTTCCCTGATCCCCATGGGGAGGGGGCTTTCAGTGGATACACCCCAGGTTTAAAGCCCAGCTCTACCACCACATGGGTACTGCCACCTTCTGTTTGTCCAAGGGGCCGGGCCCAGTAGGGCTGACTCACCCCAGCCCCGGCTTCAGCCCACGGAGGCCAGAATGACGGTCCTCAAATGCAAGACCACCCTCAGCCACCACCACGACCCCCTGGTCCTGCCTTTCCTGGCAATCTGTCCCCACGGCTGGGCTGCTTCATTTGGATCCAGCTCTCCCCCTCAGCCCTCATGGCCTCAGTTTCCCCAGCTGTTTATGGCTGCTCCCTGAGCCTCACAGGGAGGTTCCAGAAGGCCTGGGTGAATGGGAACAACCAGCATAGGAACCCCTGGCAAAGCCATTTCTCAACTGCCCCGCGGGGCTTTTTTCCACTTTAAAGGAGGACCCAACTAGCCCCCCTTTCCTGCCCAGCCCTCCGCCCCACCCCGTGTTCCGGGAGAACGAGTTTGAGGAGGGGAAGAGAATGGCAGGAAGCCCTTCCCCATGCAGGGCAGGGCCGCCGGTATGGGGGCCCCCGCCCCGCCCCATCCCCCAGCCTCAGCCCACCTGTCAGCCGGTCCCACCTCTTTCTGACAATCTGCCGACTCTCCCTCAAGCCTGCCACTAGGTAAGGGACCCCGGAGGGCTTGGCACTGTCCCCCGTCACTAGATGTGGGGCGCCCCAGCAGGTGCAGGGGAGCTCAGGAGCTTCTTGCCATCACCATATGGTCCCATCTCTTGTCCCCGGCTGGGCTGTCTGCCCCGCGCGCGCCCCATTAACGCTCCCCGATGAGCCCAGCTGGGTGGGGGCAAGGGAGGAGGCGTCCCCCGCTGCTTGCCTTTGTTCCCCAGGCCCCGGGCCTCCCCCTAAGCCCCTGTCCCCCCCAAGACCTGCTGAGACGCGGAGGCGCGGGTTGGGGTGCGCTCCCTCCGACGGGGGTCACCTCGCGTGCGGACGCCGCCCTCAGACGTTCCGCCTCCGAACTCGCTGCGACCTGGCACTGGCTGCGACCCGGACCCCGCAGCCGCAGCCGCCACCGCTGCCCGCAGCCACCCGGATCCCGCGCCGGCCCCGCCCAGGCGTGGGAGGAGGGGCCCCTCTTGGGGAAGGGCGGGGCGGGACCGGGGCGGGGCCTGTGGAGACCGCGGATTGGGGGGCGGGGGCGGGGGCGGGGCTGGAAGTCGCACCGCGCGCGCAGCTATCAGTTCCCTGACAATAAATATTTCATTTTCACTAACCATACGTGGAGCTCCTACTACGTGCACAGCAGCTAAGCTAAGGAGCTCCTACTACGTGCACAGCAGCTAAGCAGCACGGACTCTGGAGCCGGGTTCGAATCTCAGCTCCACCACTTTCTAGCCTTGTCGCTTTGGACATGTTAACCTCCCTGGGTCTCATTTTCCCCATTCGTCACGTGGTCGATAACGAGGGTACCCACCTCACAGGGTTGTGTAAGGGTTCTGATCTGAGTTAGTGTTTGTAACATGCAGCGCCTGACCTAAACTGGGCTAGAGCCTTTCCCAAATACCCTTAAGGGCCCTTAGAATTAACCACCACCACCACCCCCGCCCCCCCCACCAACACCCCCGCCTTTTACAGATAAAGAAACTGGAGATCAGAGAGGGGCAGACGCTTGCCTGAGGCCACACAATTTGGCAACCAGGCCCAGCTGAGGTCCCAGACTTTTCTTCAAGCCAACAGAAGAGAATCTGCAGTTATAACAGTTCAGGCTTGGGACTTCCCTGGCGGTCCAGTGGTTACGATTCTGTAATTCCACTGCAGGGGGCACAGGTTCTATCCCCTGGTTGGGGAACTAAGATCCCACATGCCATGAAGCGTGGCCAAAAATTTAACACAAAACAAAACAAAACACAGTTCAGGCTTTGTTGGGCTTCAAATTCCAACAACTGCGCCTGAAGCCACTTGCTGAATTTCTCTGCGCTCCCATTGCTTCATGGAACAATGTTAGCCACCTCTAAGGGCTGTTGTGGACAAACTGAGATGATGTGTATCAGTCAGGAAGGGATGGCATATGCTCAGTAACAAGTTGCCCTATAGTCATTATGGCATCTAACATCCAAGGTTTGTTTCTCTCACACCGGTCATTGCAATGAGGGGAAGATGTGGCGAATCACATACTGGCTTGTATACTTCTCTTTGGAAATGACTTTGCTCACACTTCACTGGCCAAAGCAAGTCACATGGCCACCCCCGATGTCAATGGGGTGAAAAATATGATTGTCCTCTAGGGATCAGAACCAGCTGTTGTTACAATAATACATGATCTGTGCAGTGGTTAGCACCACACCTGGCACACAGTGGGTGCTCAACAAATGGGCACCAGTATAGGAAGAGCTTAAGGGCTGCAACAGCTAACTCTCCAAATCATCATGCCACATGAATAGGGAAACGGAATCCCTCAGCTCTACCCTTGCCTGCCCCTCCCCCTGCTTCCCAGTTAGAGAAAAGTGACAGCAGTCATTTCCAAAGAAGTGTTTATTGACATTTGGGGCCCCAGCAGAGACAGAGAGTCAGTGGGGGCTAGAGGCTCCTGAGGCCCAGGGCGAGGCCTACAAGATGAAGCCCATTGCTCAGGAGGCAGCCCAGATTGCAAATGGAGGATAGGCCATGGTAGCGGAAGAAGATCTGGCGGAGGGCACTGTACTTGGGGTCCTGCTCCCGCAGCTGACGATAGGGGTCTGAGCCCTGGTGGCTGCCCAGCACCTCCCCGCCCAGGCCCCGCTCCTTCTCCATGGTCTGCAGGGCCCACATGGCGGCCGTGGTGCGGGGTTCCAGCCAGCGGGCGTTGATGGTGGCCAGCATGAGGCTCAGAAGCAGCAAGCAGAGCTGGTAGGGCGGCAGGAGGACAAGGTGAGCTGTGCCTGGGAGACAGCAGGGGCCCTAGGGTGGGTCCTTCTGCATCCTCAAAGCCCAGAGGGGAATGGGGGACAGGATTGGGTCAAAGCCAGGCCTCCCCACTCCAACCTCAAACCCAAACAGAGCTCCAGCTCTCATACCCTGAAACCTGCAGCTCCTAAGGAAAGGCACCACCACTATCTCCTCTCTCTACCACTGTCTCCTCTCTCTCCCCCAAACCTCCTAAGCCTCCTCTCCTCTGATACCCTGACTGGAACTTTCCAGAACACAGCCTGTCTCCTACCTTCCTCTGTTCCCCCAAACTGAGGGTATCTCAGGGCAGAGCCTCTCTTCCCTGAATTGGGACAGAGCACCATAACTGTCCCCTCATTTCCCCAAAATAGAGAGCCTAAGAGAGGGCCCATCTCCTTTGTGGCCCCAGCCTAGACCCTAGAAGCTGACATTGGGTCCAGAGGGAGTGAATTAAAAGTCCTCGAAGTTCCAATTACCCATAATCCCTCCTGTGTCTGTGGGATTATTGAAACCCCTGTCAGGCCTCACCTGCCCACATCTGAGGGACATAATGGGGGCAGGGGGAGGGCAGGATAGAGAAATATGAGATGCACAGATGGTTCCTTGCCTTGTGGCTGGGAAAAATGTGTGGATGAGGGTGGGGGACTGTAAATTCCCAGTCAGGCTGGTTTTTAAACACTGAGCTGGGGTCAGTGCCCCAGCCCAGCTGAGTCACCACAGCTTGGCTGCGGGCCCAGCCAGGGGAAGGAGAGGGAGCAACAGCCAGCAGAGAGACACTGCGGAATAGTCAGGGCTGCTGGGGATGGTTGTGCAGGCTGTGCACTGCTCAAGGGTATCCAGAACCCAGCTTTGTATACACCAGGAAGAAGGGGCAGTTTGGGGGGTTTCGTTTTAATTCTCACAAAGGTGTAGCCATAGGTGCTCAGTGTGGTCCTGGGAATGAATCTCCAGAGGGTAGTGGAGCTCAAGCTGTCATACCTGGCTGGCCTCCCAGAATGTGAGCTGAGCCCCGGCACGCTGTGAGGCCAAGATGCAGAGGTTGACGAAGGCACAGCCCATGGAGATGTGAAAGTAGAAAGGGAAGAGTTTGCTCTGCACCAGGCCGAAGGTATGTCGGGGAAGGCCTCGGAAAAGCAGGAAGCCTGTGGGGTGCAGGGGACCACATGTCTGTTAGGACACTTTCAAGTCCCCCTCTCATCCCTGTCCCCACCTTAGGCACTCATGATATCCAGGCCGAGGGTCCCTACCTGAGACGAAGGTCACCCACATTTGCATGCCCCAGGCCCCTGACAAGACCAGTAGATGAACCACCTTAGTCAGGCTTTCCGCGTTCCCACCTTCCTCCATCTTGCGGGCCTGGGAAGGAGGCACCAGGTGGTCAGAGTTTTACCTTTGCCCTGTGGCCTTCAGACCCTGTGAGCCTGCACAAGGCCAGGGTCATGGTCTATTCAGCAGAGATCCAGGGATAGTAGCCCAAGAATGGCGGTGCGGAAGACCCATAGCACTTCTGTGATGTCCCCCGACTCCATCTCTCCAAATGTCAGCCCTCAAGATCTTAGGCTCTCTGGATCCCAACATCCATGCCACCTCTGAGACCCCCAAATTTCAGCCCCAGCAGCTCAAGCTCGAAGCCCTAGATCCTCAGAGATCACCCCAGTGACTCCCAAATATCACCCCAGGAACCGAGTTCTGATATCAAAGACTACTCCTTTCATGACAGGATCCCAGATATCACTATGAAGATTCCCAAAGCACCTCCTGGAGACGCCATCTAATCCTGAGAAACCCTAAATCTCATCCCGAGGACACCGACCCCACCACTGGACCCGGGCCTCGACCTGCAGCACTCAAGAGTCCAGGGCCGGATATAAGGGGGTCAGGCGGGCAGGGCTTGGTACCTCACTCTCGCGCTCCGCGGTGCCCGCGGACCTCCTCGGCCACCTCCCCTCGTGGGACCAAGAATTCGTCCCGCCTCCCAGCTAAGCCAGAAGCCAATCGGATCGGGGATCTGTACCTCCTGTACCGCCCTCTTAGATATTGACTAATCGATGAACGGAATCCCGTCCACGCCTCAGGATTTCACCCAATTACACCGCGGCTCCTAAGATCTGCGGAAGCGGAAAGGCGCCAATGAGGTCTTCGGCTGCAACGGCGGGGGCGAGGCTAAAATGCCAGCCACACCCCTCTCTGTGACTATACCTTTGGGCTCCGCGCGTTTTAATAGGATGGTGTCTCCACGGGATCAAATTTCAGTGTCACAGCTGGGGACTGGCTTCGCGGTCCCTGATGGGAGAGCAGGAGCAGGTGGTATGTGGTTGGTGGGGGTGGAAGGGGATCGGGAGCTTGGCGAGCGCAGGATTTAAGGCCCCGGCGGGCGGGGCGCAGGATTCAAGGCCCCGGCGGGCGGGGCCCAGGCAAATGACCCCGCCCCGTTCCTTCAAGAATTCTATCGGGAAGGACTGAGGGAAAACAGGTGATGTGGGAGGGGGAGGGGGAGGGGGAGGGGAGGGGGAGGGGGAGGGGAGGGGAGGGGAGGGGGAGGGGAGGGGAGGGGGAGGGGAGGGGAGGGGGAGGGGGGGCTCGACTGGGGGCCTTCCTGCAATTGACACTCAGAAATGCATCTTGCCTTTCCCCTCCAAGTCTCCCAGGGCTCCTATGATTCCCAAGTACCAAGTCCTCAGTGTGATGTTCAAGGACAGACACTGAGCTTCCCACTACTGCATATCAGGCACTGGCATGGATTAATTTACTTAATCACAACAACCCAGTAAGGTGGATAGTATGACATCCCATTTTTATAGTTGGGGACAATAAGGCATGGAGAGGTTTAGTAACTCCTCCAACATCGCACAGCTGGGAAGGGGCAAAGCTAGGATTTGAACCTGGGCCATCTAGCTGGAGGGTCTCCTTGCTTAATCATCATGCTGTACTGCCTCTGGAAGTGAGGACCTCCCTGAGGCGGTGACTTTTGAAGTGGTAGCTTAGAACAGTTCAGGCAGAATAATAACTCCTACATCACAGGGTGGGTGTGAACACCCAGTGAGGGCTTAGGGTGGTGCTCAGCACTCAGTAAGATGCTCAGAAAATATGAGCTTAAAAAGGGATTAAGGAAGATTTTTACAGAGGCAATGCTGAGTAGGGTTTTGAAGGGTATGTAGGAGTCTTCCAGGAGGACTGGGTTAGGGGAAAGATACCAGAAGGCCCAGCAAGGACAAAAGAAGAGAAAGGCATATACTGTGGCCTTTCTGGCTGACTGTGACCCATGGCAAGTTGCCCTTCACCTGGAAGTTTTTCCAGACAGACCTCCCCCAGGTTTCTCCAGCTGTGCCAGCCCTGACTACACTGGAAGGGCAGGGGGTGTGGATGTGAGACCCAGAACTGAGTTCTTTCCTGTTTCCAGCCTCACCTAGTACAGGCCTGGGACCCCATTCAGCTACCATTTATTAAGTAGATATGCTCTGCCTCTCCTGCTCACATTCTATGTCTCCCATTTACTTGGGGAGCCAGTTCCCCGGCTTGGCTTGCCCTGCCTTGCTTGAACGGCCCTGCTAACCTCCTGCTGCTTCCTTTTGGACCCTGCCTCCAGCCACCCTGCCTTGACCCGCAAAGAGCACCTGGTTGCAGACTTCCAAGTTTTTGCACACACTGTTTCCTGCCAGGGATGTCCTTCCTTTAGGGCCCAATGTTAAGATCTTTTTTTCTTTTAGGCTCGTCTCAGACCTCACTGACTCCTGTGGGATCTTCTAGGTCCTTCTCACTGCCCATCCTAACCCCTGGGGCTGGGATCATCTTTCACCCAGCTTTGGCTCCTATCATAAATAAGAGGCCTATGTTCAGGGCTGAGGCCTCTCTGGGGTGTCAGAGAGGGCATGAGAGTGTCAGGACCTGGGAGCTGGTCTCAGTGCAGCCCTCTGTCCCCCCTACTCTAAGCAACCCTCTTCTGGCCCGCCTACCCCTGGACCCTGACTACTCCGTGCCTTGCTATTGCTCACCTCCGGTCACCCTCCAACGTGTGTTTGCCTGCTAATGAGAAGTGTGACAAGTGCTGCGGTTCGCTGAGCGGCTGCCCTGGGGCTGGAGAGCAGGAGGGGCTGGAGTGCTCTGGGCTGGCTCTCAGGAAACCTTCACCACACACCCCACTCCCAGGCCCTTCCTCAGAAAAGACCTTGGAATATACATTTCACTGGTCCAGGACCCCAGAGCCAGAGACCTTGCAGCTGGCTGCACCCGAAAACACAGTGACAATTGGAACCTGGAGGCCAGGGAGAGGCTCGGGGCTTCAGTTGCATGGGTCCCTCCCCAACTCAGACTCACAGAAGCACTGTAATGACCAGGACCCTCCAAAGAGGCATCACAGCAACACTAAGGTCATCCCCACCCGGGAAACCCCTTCCTGCCGCACCGCTATCTACCGCTGCAGGGCTTAGGGAGGGAGCTGTGGGGGCAGAGTCCTCCTCGAGACCCCTCACACCCTCTGTCTTCAGCACCCTGAACAGCGCCCAGTGCGCAGCAGGCCTGCACTAAAAATGTTTTGAATGAATGGAACGGATGTGCGATTGTGTGTCTTAATGAGGTCCTGTTTGTGATTGTCTCTGGATGTGACTGCCTGTGTGTCTGTGGTTGTGTGTCTGAGATGGGCATGAGTGCATGCCCTGGGTCTTATGACTTAGTGTGCACGGCTATGCCTGAGGCTGCGTGTCTGTGGTCGTGTTTTGATGACCATGTGTGGTTGTGCGTCAGTGGCTACTGGTGCTCCTTGCAGACATTGTTGATGCCCCTAAGGAGGAGGGCCATTCCCTGAGCGCAACCAGAGATGTGGCTCTGAAGGCGCATGCTCTCAGGGGCAGCCCATGGGCCTGCCACACAAATGCACTTCTGAGTGTTTTCAGGCTGGGGCAGAGGTGGGGGTGGGGGTGGCGGTGGGGTGCATGCGTATGCCTGGAGGCAGCTTTGCCTGCACTTGGGGGTCTAGGACACCCAGAACTCAGCAGACCCAAATCATGTCTGGCCCCCACACACTGGGTTGGGGTGAGCAAGGAGGCAGACCAGGGATAGATTATTACTGCTCTCATGCCCACCTTTCATAGAACCCCTGGGAGACCAGCTCTTCCAAAACCAAAGGTGAGAACCTTCCCGCTCAACAAGACTGTGGGTGGGAGACCTGCCAGTTCCTACCTCCACCCTCTGCCCCAGCCTCAGTGGACCCCCACCGTTGCTGCCCACTCATCCCTGCCCCATTGTCAGCTGACCCTTACCCCTGACCTCACCCACCATCCCTGTCCCTGACCTTGACCCCTACTCCTGCCTCTACCTCTGCCTCAGCCTACCCCAGCTTCTTGCCCTGTCCCCCCTCAACCAGACCCTGAGCCTCTACTGACCTCTGCCCTGACCTTGCCCCCGCCCCCACCCCTCCCAGCCTCGGCTGACCCTCACCTCTACTCACAATTAAGTCCACCGTGATGATTCCCGAATCCCAGAAGCTTCTGAGATGTGAACTGGAGTCACTCAGGTGTCAGCTACAGGCCCAGACCAAGGTGAGCCACCTCAGCCCCACCCCCAGCAGTTGTTTCCCCCGCCCCCCCCCACTCCACCTCTGCTCTCACCCCCAGGCCTGGCCTCTTCCTCCAGGCTTTCGAGTTCCTAAACCACTCAGTGACCGTGTTGAAGGACAGCTGCCTGCAGCAAATCAAGATCCAACAGCTTGAAGGTGAGAACTGGCCAAAGGTCAAGGTAAGGCTGGAGGCTGCTCCGCTCAGGGTCAGCTGAGTCAGGCCAGGGTGAGAGAAGGTGGCTGAGTCTGGGTTCAGGACCAGAGTCTGGTCAGGGTGGGGGCAAGCTGGGTTCAAAGCTGGGCTCAGGGTGTGGGTGGGGCTCAGCTAAGGTCCCACCATCTCTGTAGAGGTGCCGGGCCCCACGAGCCGCCACGCAGACAAGGAGAGACACAAGTGGGACGTGGAGGAGGGACGGCAGGAGCTATATGAGGCCCTGGCTAAAGGCCTGCAGGGGCTGCAGAAGACCCTGTATGACAACGAGGAGGTGCAGAGGGCCCGTACCACCCGCTGTCTACAGCTGTTGGCGCAGGAGATCCGGGACAGGTGGGTATTGCCAGGAGGGAGGGAAGGGAGGGAAGGGAGGCCAGGGAGAGGGAACCACAGGTGGGATGGGGGAAATGGGAGGGGCCTGAGTAAGGGAGTCTGGGGGGCCTTGGAAATCTTGGGGGACAAGAGGAGGGGATGGGGGAGGCAGGAGGCAGTGGGGGGGGTGGGAGACTGGGAGGCCAGAAATAGGGGAGACAGGAGGTGGGATGGAAAGGGAGGCTGGAGGATCAGAAAGCTGGTGGGTGTGGCATGGGAAGCTGGAGGGTAGAGGAGGTTGAGGGGGGCAGAGGCTGGGGGTATTGGAGGTCTGGGGGGGCAGAAGGTGGGGAGCTGGAAGCCAGGCAATGGGGGGGCTGAGGGAATGGGAGGCTGGAGGTCAGAAGGAGAGGACACGGGGCTAGGGAGGGGTAGGAGGTGGGGGAATAGTAGTAGGAGTGGACAGGTGGGTAGGCAGGTATGGGGAGGGGACAGAGCCTGGGAGATGGTAGTTGAACAGATAGAAACATGGGAGGTGGAGGAGGCTTTGGGGAGGCAGGTGGGCAAATGGGAAGCCAGGAGGTCAGGAAATGGGAGGCCAGAGGCTGCACTGTCCCCTCAGCAAGAAGTTCTTGTGGGAGGAGCTGGAGCTGGTGCAGGAGGAGGTGACCTTCATTTATCAAAAGCTACGTGAGTGCCCAAAGCCCATGACCAGGAGGGCGGGGGGTCCTTCTGCAGCTCTGGCCCACCTGAGTCCCCTCCCCCTACAGAGGCGCAGGAAGAGGAGATTACAGAGAACCTGGTGAACATCCAGAAGATGCAAAAGACACAGGTGAAGTGCCGCAAGGTGAGCAGAGAGCACGGGGACCTTGCGTGAGTTGGGGTTATGGGGATCTCTGCCGGCCTCCACCATCAGACTGGAGCAAGAAGGCCTGGGTTCAAATCTCAGCTCTGCTTCTTACTGCTGTGTAACTGTGGGCAAGTCCCTTCCCCTCTCTGGGCCTCAGTTTCCTCATCTGAGTAATGGGTGTAACAATACAGCCCTACCTGACCAAGTAGCTGCATTAACTGAGTGATAAGCACTTTGAAGGCAGCCTGGAATGTGATAAATGCTATATTACACGTTTCACCATCATCATCATTATTATTATTATCCCCCCATCTCCTCCGGCCTCAGGTCCTGACCAAAATGAAGCAGCATGGGTATGAGACATCCAACTGGCCAGAGACTGAGGAGTTGCCACCAGGAGGCAGTGGCTCCTGGAGGAATGACCTCCAGAAGGAGCTGGGTGACATACGGTGATGCCCAGATCCCACTCTAACCTCTGACCCCTGACCCTCATCTGCCCTGTGCTCCTCCCAATCAGATCAAGCAGCGACCACCAGAACCTGGAACGCACCTGAGTCCACATCTCCCTCTCCTCCCAGGACTCATCTCCGCCCCTGCCCCCACCATGGCCTCCCTGCCCCAGCTTTGAGCAGTCCAGAGTCGCCCCCCGGGGCCCCCAGATCCCCATCTCCCCACAGGCCCGCTGTGCACCTGCTGCAGAACTCCTTTGGTGGCCTCGCCATATACTCAGGGGGCCGCCCCAGGGCTGCGAGCCTCAGGGGTGAGTGGGGTTGAGCAGCACTCCAGGGGTGGGGGAGGTTCATTCTCCAGCTTCACACATGGAGGTCATGTTCAGAGGCCATAGTTGGGGGTGGTTGGGTCTGTTGGGTCTTATTCTGGGGTCACATTAAATAATGTTCTGGGGTGACATTAAAGAGTCCCTGGAGGTTTCATCCAGGGGTCACTCAGGGTCACTGTGATCTTTTTTAAGGGTCAGTGGGGTAAAATTCAGGTGTCATCGAGGTCATACTTTGGTGTCATGTTGGGTCACATTCAAGGGACATAATCAAGGATCACATAATATCAAGGGCACTGGGCCCATATTCAAAGGCCACTCGAGGGTCACATTCAGGGTTTGGGCCAGAATTGCACCTGTCCCTCCTGCTGGCTATAAGGGGCACCGATGCCTGAGCCCGCCACGCCCCTCCTGGGACTCGGACTGGGACTCAGACCAGGACCCTTCCCAGCCACCACTCAGCAAGAGCTGCTCCTTCCCACCTGGTGTGGATCCTCCCCTGCCCCAACCTACCCTTCCCCTCCTGGCCTGCCCTGGAATCCCAAAGTACACGCCCTTCCAACTCCCAGCCTGGGCATCTGCTCCCTGACCTCCAGCCCTGGGGTGCCCTGGACCAGGCCAGCCTCTGACCCACCCTCTTTCTCCACAGCCTGAGCAGCTGGGACTGCTCTCCCTGAAGACCCCTCCAGAGAGAAAATAAACTAGCTGAGACCCTCCTCCACCTGTGGACTGCTGCTCCTGGCTGCTTCCTGTGCCTCAGAGTGACCCCCACAGTTTACTACCCAGTCTTGGGGAGGGTGAACAGTCCCAGACCCCAGGGACTGTTCGGGATATGTGGGCCTAGGGTCAGGGGACAGTGTGAGGCTGGATTTAGTATATGACAAGGTCAGGGGTAAGTCTGTCTAGATACGAGTGGCCAGATAGGCCCTTGGCGATCTGGCCTGCTGTCCCTACTGCCCAAATGGGGAAATTGAGGCCCCTGACCCTCATCTGCCCTGCGTTCCTCCTAATAAGATCAAGCAGCGACCACCAGAACCTGGAACCCACCTGAGTCCCCCTCCTCCCAGGACTCATCTCCGCCCCGGCCCCCACCATGGCCTCCCTGCCCCAGCTCTGAGCAGTCCAGAGTCCCCCGGGACCCCAAGATCCCCATCTCCCCCCAGGTCGGCTGTGCACCTGCTGCAGAACTCCTTTGATGGCCTCGCCATATCCTCAGGGCGCCACCCTAGAGCCCCGAGCCTCAGGGGTGAGGGGGGTTGAGCAGCACTCCAGGGTGTGTGTGGGGAGATCATTCTCATCTCCGCCCAGGGTTTCGGCCCGGGGTCACGCTCTGACACCCCACCCTCCTCTTCCTCTCAGCACCCACCAGGGTCCTCCCTCCCAACCTCCAACCTTCATTCCCTCCCGAATCTATTCTAAAACGCCCTGACCCGAAGAGCAACAGAGGCCCCGCCCCGGATCACGCTAATGAGACTCCGCGAGGCCCCGCCTCACGGGTTATGCAAATAATGCTCCCGGAGGCCCCGCCCCTCTCCCCGCCGCGGAGTCTGCGCTGCGCGGCGCGGCGCGGCGCGGCCCGGCCGGCCGACGGCGTCTCCATCTCTGCGTTCGCTCTCTGGCCGGCCGTCTGTCTGTCAGTCCCGCCGCGCCGGGGCCGTCTAGGTGGATCCGGGGCTCAGGCGGCGGCAGTCTAGACCCGGTGAGGGGGAGGGCCTTGGGGAGCCGCCTGTACCCCTTCTCGCCTGCTTCCGACCCTCGGTCTGTCTGGCCAGGGTTCGGTTCCTGTGGGTCGGGTCCCCTGCGGGTCCAGCGCGGGGAGGGGGAGGGGAGGCTGCGAGCTGAGGCTTGGGGACCGGGCTGGGGGAGGGGAAGATGGGGAGGCGACCCTGGTGAGGCTGACGGTGATTGTGTGGTTGTCGTTGTGTGTCAGTGTGTGGCTGTATGAGAGATCGTGTGGCTTCAGGGGTGTCTGTGTGGTGTCTCTGTGACTGTGTCTCCTGTGGCTGTCATTTGCGGCTGTCGCCGTGGGTATCACTCTGATGGTGAGTGTGTGGTGGCTGTGTTGTCGGGGTCGCCTTTGAGTGGCTGTGTGACTGCTGTCACAGTGATTGTGTGGCTGGCTCGGTGTCTGTATGGTTGTGTGCATGTGACTGTCATTGTGTGGCTGCTGTTGTGTGTTCCTTCTGATGGTGGTGGTGGGGGGCCGTTATTGTGTTCCAGTGTGTGGCTGTGATCATGTGCCTTTCCTGTGTGGCTCTGTGTGCGGGTCTGTGCCGTGGTCCATGTCTGTGCCCTCGTGTGGCCATGTGGCTGCGGTTGTGGATGGCACAGGGCGCTCCTAGGACTGTCAGTGTGGATGAGAGACTGTTAATGTGTGTCATCCTGTGCCTTGTAATTGGGGGCGTGACGCTGTGACCAGTTCTGTGACCCCCCCACACACACTGTGTGTGGTGACTCTCTTTTTTTGATGTGGCTCTTAAGTGTGTTGGCAGCCTCGAGTCTGTCCCTGACGGTGGTGGAGTGAGGGCTGGGTGTGAGGCTGTGAGGTGTGTGAAGGACCTCCTGTTGTGTCCCAGTGACCGTGTGTGTGGGGACATTTGTTTGATCTGTGTGGGTGTCTGTGCCAGGCCGTGTGCACACTGTGCTGTGTGTGTGTGTGCAGCTATGTGTGTAGTGGGTGTGGGGCACCTGTCTGAATGAGCGAGCCTGTCTTGTTCACCACAAGACTGGCATCCAGCACAGGGCCTGGAACCCAGCAGGCCCTTGATGCTTGTTGGTGGGATGAATGAGTGCTGTGCGATGGTGTGTGTGTGTGTGTGTGTGTGTGTGTGTGTGTGTGTGTGTGTGTGTGGTGTTTGGGATGGAAGCTCTGGCTGACTTGTGTACTCTGGGGGTGCCGGTATGTGTTTGTGTCTCTAAGAAGGTGAGGGGGCCATGGCCAAGTGGGCATCTTGGGCATCTGGGCTCTCTGGTGACCCTCACCCCCACATGTCACATTGCAGGGCAAGCCATGTGGATGGGGCACTGGACCCAGAGTGCCTACCCTTACCTGCCTGGGCCTCAGTTTCCAAATCTGTGCAATG
The DNA here is from genome assembly GCF_949774975.1 of Lagenorhynchus albirostris. Taxonomy (NCBI): domain Eukaryota; kingdom Metazoa; phylum Chordata; class Mammalia; order Artiodactyla; family Delphinidae; genus Lagenorhynchus; species Lagenorhynchus albirostris. Next base: position 163,467,329 of record NC_083097.1, on the reverse strand, counting down.
GGGGTGACCATCCCTGCCCTGCTGGCCGCCAGGAGTGGCTGTGAGTCTGTGGGCGTGGCAGCGGCCTGCAGGAAGTCATAGGGCCCTTTCACAGGTGAGGTTAGGCTGGGAGAATGGGTCAAGCAGGTGTGACTGCGTTGGCCTCTCAGTGCTGGGGACTGAGGTTGGACTGTGGGGAGGGGAGAGCACATTGAGGGGGAGATAGCCCTCTCTTGATACAGGAAGGCAGACGGGCTGGGAGGAGGGGGAAGGAGGGAGAGAGGGAGAGGCAGCTGGGAGAGAAGGAGGGCCTGGCCATCAGCCCGAACCAGTCAGGCACAGCCCATGGGGACAGGAGAGGGAGGCCCCTGAGGGCCATGCGGGAAGTGGTATAGGGGGAGGGGTTTGGTGGGGGTGGGTGACAGGGAACATGGGGTCTCCTGTAAAGCATGTGGGGAAAGAGTATGGGGTCTCCTAAAAACTAGTGGGGGTGAGGACCCTTCTTTGTGAGGGAGGGGTCCACATTAGCTGGAGAAGTCTCTGCTAAAGGCCAAGGGCATGGGTCCCACATGCTAAGGAGGCCAGGCCCTCCTAAAAGGTATGGGGTCAGAATCTCCTGTGTAGGCTGTTGGGGGAGAAGACCACTATACAATCTGTGGGGACCCCAGCAGAGGCTGAGCTGAGCAGGTTGTGTCAGAGGAGGCTGGTGCCTCCAGTGGGCAGGGGCAGGGGCAGGGGCAGGGCAAGACCTGCATATGCAGAGGCGTGGCCAGAAGGCTCAGGGGGCGGAGCCAGGGCTCCTTGGCTGTAGTCCGAGGGGCCAGGGATGGGGGCCAGGTTGTGGCCAGAAGACTCCACAAGCAGGTGACCTGAACCTCCCCTTAGGCCCCACCCTGGCAGTGCCACTCCCTCCCCTTCTCCACAGGCCCGGCCTTCACCATGGCGGGAGGGAGACCTCAGCTGAAGAGGAGTTTCTCCATCATTCCCTGCTTTGTCTTTGTGGAGGTGAGGCGCACAGTACCTCCCCTGCCCAGACCCTCAAGGGGGAGGAGGCACTTTCGGAAGTGGCAATCCGGGATTCAACCCAGCTCTGCCCATCATTACTGTGGGACTCTGGGCACCTCACTTACCCTCCCAAGCCTGTTTCCTCATCTGTCAAATGGGCATAATTACAGTCCCTCTCTCCTAGGACTGTTATGAAAGTAAAATGGATTAATTCATGGAAGAGGTTTAGTATGATGCCCTGCCCACAATAAGAGTTACACCTGTGGTAACTCTAGTATTTCTATCAGTAGTATTTTTTCTTCCTCTGTTGGTTTGTTCCTCCACTACCCACTATCTCTCTCTCTCTGAGCTCTGGCCCTGTCCTCTCTCCCTCTTCCCAGTCCCATCTCCTCTCTCCTCTTCATCTCTCTCTCTATCTCTCCCCCTTGTCTCTGTCTCCATCTCTGTGTCTCCATCTCCGTGGCCCAGCTCAGGCCTGACCCTCTCTGTTCTTACTCTGTCTCTCTCCCCACCCTGGCTGGGCGGCAGTCGGTGCTGCTGGGCATCGTGGTCCTGCTTGCTTACCGCCTGGAGTTCACGGACACCTTCCCCGTGCACACCCAGGGCTTCTTCTGCTATGACAGTACCTATGCCAAGCCCTACCCAGGGCCTGAGGCTGCCAGCAGAGCACCCCCGGCCCTCATCTACGCCCTGGTCACCGCTGGGCCCACCCTCACGGTGAGACTGGGGGTAACCTGGCTCAGACTGTGGGAAGGGCCTTCCAGGAGGCAGGAGGGCCAGGTGGAGATGGGTGGAGGGCTGGGCTTGAAGGCCAGGAAGACCATGCCTTGGTCTTGCCCACAGATCCTGCTTGGGGAGCTGGCACGTGCCTTTTTCCCTGCACCACCGTCAGCCATCCCAGTCATTGGGGAGAGAACCATCGTGTCCGGGGCCTGCTGCCGCTTCAGCCCCCCGCTGCGGAGGCTGGTCCGCTTCCTGGGTGAGTGACTCGGTCAGGGGTCAGCCATGCAAAAGGGCTATGGGCCAGGCTCAGGTATAATAAGAATTCGAGGGGGGGAAGGCCTAGAATTGCTATGATGGTGACTTCATGGGGAAAGAGGGATGTGGGCTGAGGTCAGTCATGGTGGAGGTTCTAGAGACATGGGTGGGGCCTAAGCCAACCTTGATGACAACTATAAGAGGAGGGCCCCAAATTGCCACAAGGAGAGTCTCAGGCAGAAAAAGCACAGGACAGACACCAGGGGGCCCTGGGGGCAGGGAGATGAGAACGCTGGCTGCACTTTGAATATGGTCCCAGCCATAGTTGGTAGCCTTGGGGTAGGGCAGAGCTCATCCAAAATGGTGGTCCCTGTGGCAGAGGGCTGGAGATCCAGCCCTGGCTGAGTGGTGCTCCAGGAGAAAAGTGCTCAGCTCAGCAATAGCGAGTCCAGGGGCAGGTATAGGAGCCCCAGAAATGCCATCACGGTGGTCCTAGGAGGTCCCTGGCATGGGCCCAATCCTGATGTAGTGCTGTTGAGGGGTCCTAGTCCAGCTATAATGGATTCCAGAGGAGGGCCCACTCCTGGCAGATTGGTAATCCCGGAGGGACAGAGGCCCAGAATGCCATCATGGTGGTCCCAAGGGAAGAGGAACATGGCCCAGCTATTATGGGGTGTGGTGTTAGGGGGAGTCCCAGCTGTGCTTTAATGTCAGTCACAGGAACAAGGAGACAGGGGCCTATGTGAGCCATAAGGGGGCTCACAGGAGGACGGCTGCTGGGCCCTGGCATGAACCCCCTTTCCTATCCCATCCCAGGGGTCTACTCTTTCGGCCTCTTCACCACGACCATCTTCGCCAACGCAGGGCAGGTGGTGACCGGCAACCCGACGCCGCACTTCCTGTCCGTGTGCCGCCCCAACTATACGGCCCTGGGCTGCCCGCCACCCTCACCGGACCGGCCAGGGCCCAACCGTTTCGTCACTGACCAGGGTGCCTGTGCTGGCAGCCCCAGCCTTGTGGCCGCTGCGCGCCGCGCTTTCCCCTGCAAGGACGCTGCCCTTTGCGCCTACGCCGTCGCCTACACAGCGGTGAGCCCCGAAACGGGGGCACGGCAGTAAGGGGGCGGTCAGCGGGCAGGAGACCGTCTGGGCTGGAGCCTCCAATCCCTCCCCGAGTGAGGCCACGCATCACTGTGACACCATCCCTAGGGCGGAGGCTCCCACTCCTCCCCTTGGACCCTGGCCACGCCCCCTTGGACCCTGGCCACGCCTCCTGACCCACTAAGGCCACACCCAAAGGAGGCTATTGGCTCAGCACCCTGAAGCCTGGCCAAGTCTCCGCCGTGCTACAGGTCCTGGAGGTGACTCGGTAATGGGCTTTCAACTCCATCCCCTGGAGCCCTTGCCCTCCAGTTTGTCCTCGCCCTTTATTGGCCTGGCCACGCTCCTGACTCGACTTCACTGGAACTTCCTGACTCTGTCCCCTGTCTTTCCCTGGTCGCACCCTCTTTTGCTTTGACTCCTTTTTCTGGCATTGGGGACTGTCCTTCTAACCCTGTCAGTGGTCCCCAGGGGTTTGGGGACTCCACCTCCTGGAGCTCCTGGACCTGTCACTTGAGCCCTGACTCCACCCTCTGACTTTGTGGCCACACCCTAAGCCAGCAAGCAGTCATGGTGGAGGTTCCTTCCCCATCCCACCTGGACCTGGGGCCCAGGTCCCCCAGAGACCTGGGCCCCAGACCCTATCCACTGCTCTTTGGTGCTCAGGCCACACACACCCCCATCCCTGCAAAGGCCCACTGGGGGTCCATGACTCCATCCCCTGAACTCCTGTCCCCCGGGCTCTGTTCCCTGGAGCCCCTGGCTGGTGCCTCCAGTCCCATTGCGGCTTCTCAGGATTCTGGCCACACCCCCTATCCCTGAATGTAGTGTCCGCTTGGGTTTGGGAACTGCTGCTGCCATGTGTCCTCTGACCCATCCGGCTCCTGCAGATGTACGTGACGCTCGTGTTCCGCGTGAAGGGCTCCCGCCTGGTCAAACCCTCACTCTGCCTGGCCCTGCTGTGCCCCGCCTTCCTGGTGGGCGTGGTCCGCGTGGCTGAGTACCGCAACCACTGGTCTGACGTGCTGGCCGGCTTCCTGACAGGGGCGGCGATCGCCACCTTTCTGGTGAGCCCCCTTGCCATCCATCCCTGACTCAAGAGGCAGGACTGCATGATGGTGAAGGGTGTGGACTCTGTACCTTGGGCAAGTCCCTTAACCTTACCTAGCTTGGACATTCTCATCTGTGAACTGGGATAACGGGACTGGGACCAAGGTAAGGCAAGTGAGGCCCTCGCTTTGAGCACAAAATTTAAGGAGGAGCCAAAACACTCAGTAAACAAGATAAATAATATTGTAGTGAAACATTTTTAGAAATCAAAATTAATGCAAAAACCCATAATGTCCAAAATACCAAAGGTTTAAATAAGGACAGGATCAGATCCTCTTACACAACTCGGCCTTACCTGCCTCCCCGTGTGGAATAAGTCATAATAGTACCTATCTCTTAGTAAAGTGGAAAGAGCAGTGTTTGGCACATAGTAAGCACCATAAAAGTGTTAGCTGTTTTTGAAATCCTGGGCCTCAGTATCCTTATCTGAAAAATGGGGATGGTAATTTACTTTATTGGCCTCAGGCCTCAGCGTGCCCCCTCCCTCTGTCACAGGTCACCTGTGTCGTGCACAACTTCCAGAGCCGGCCACCCTCTGGCCGAAGGCTCTCCCCTTGGGAGGACCTGGGCCAAACCCCCACCATGGACAGCCGCCTCGAAAAGTTAAGTGTGGCCCAGGTAAGGGGGGCCGGGGGCTGCTCCCGGCTGGAGAGGGTGGTGGGTGGAGGAGGACAAAGGAGGCAGGAAGTCAGGCAGGCAGTGGGGGTCTCAGGGCCATGGAGAGGTAGAGGGATCACTCACCTCTGTGGACCTAGGTCCTGGGGGGACCGTCCCACAGGATGCAAGGGCGGGCCACCCCCTCCCTCCCAAGGGAACATGGTTAATCCTGAAAACTTGTTGTCTTTTCCATTGGGCTCTCTGCCCGATGAGCCCCTTGTGGCTCTGGCCAGTGGGGCCCAGGGGGCCGCTAGCCCCTTCCCTCTGCCTCTTTGTCTCAGGAACCCGAGGCCTGCAGGCCGCATTCGACACCGGCACGGCTCACCCCATCCAGTGAGTGTCGAGGGAGTGGGAGGATAAACGGGGGGACTTCCAGATGGCGATCACTGCCACAGAGGTCTCACCTGTGCTCTCATGACCCCTCCCAAGCTTTCTAACCTCCTGACTTCTGATCCCTAGAGCCGCAGAACTGCGCCCACCGTGGCCACCTGATCCCCAGCTGCGTGTCCTCCAGGGCTCCAGCCATGTGTTCATCACCCCGTGTGCCCCGCCCTCGATTGAGGTCTGAGCCAACACCCTTGCCTCTGCCCCTGCCCCTACCCGCACCAACCCCCAGCCAGGGCCCCTCGCCCTCCTCCCCTGGGCCTGGGGGGCCGGGCGGGGGTGGTGGCCGTGGCCGGAAGCTGCTGCTGCCCACACCCCTGCTGCGGGACCTGTACACCCTTAGTGGACTCTATCCCTCCCCCTTCCACCGGGACAACTTCAGCCCTTACCTGTTTGCCAGCCGTGACCACCTGCTGTGAGGCCCAACACCCACCCAGAATCTGCCCAGTCCCCATTTCTTCCCTGCCACGCGTGTGTGTGCGTGTGCTGTGTGAGTGCCAAAGCCCTTGTCCCCAAACCAGCCAGGCCCAGACATCAGAGCATGGCTGGAAGGACATCTAGGGGACCCCCTGCCTCTCTTGCCCTCTGGGGCATCTAAGTGGGCATAATTGGGAGATGGGTCCTTGCCTCCTAGGATTGCCCTTTTAAGGGCCAAAGCCTGACTCCACTGGCCATTGCCTAGCCAATGGGAGCCCCCCAGTTCTCAGAATTCTGGCCAAAAGGAGTTTACTCCAGCCAATAGGCGCCTCCCCATCATTTCTTAGAATCCTCAGGCAAGAGGGCAACTCTAGCCAGTGTTCAGCGTCTGAACAATGAATAGGAGTCCTTGGTTCTCAGAATTTCTAGGGTGGGTGGGTATGATTCCAGTCAATGGGGGACCGCCCATGTCTAAGCATGTGCAAAGGAGAGGAGGGAGATGGGGTCATCTTTTGTCATCGGGTCCTCTCTCCTCAGAATCAGAGAGTCCAACTGGAGGGTGGGGGGCAGGCTCCCCCGTGGCAGGGTCCTTGGGGTACCCCTTCCTCTCTCAGCCCCTCCCTCATATGCAGTCTCTCACCCAGTCCCTCCTAACTCCCAACTTATGCAGGGCTTGCCCCACTTCAGAGGTTTTGGGGTTCAGGGTGCTGCATCCTTCCTTGCCTGTGCCCAGGTCACCCCAAACTCTTCTGTTATTTATTAGGGCTGTGGGGAAGGAGTTTTTTTTTCTTAGAACCCCCCCCCCGTTCTTCACACTGCCCCCCATGCCTCAGCCTCGTACAGATGTGCCGTCATAGGGGCACAGGTGGAGCAAAGACGGCTCCCCGCCCCAAGCAGCCAAAGGCAGTGGGCAGGGGAGACACTGCCCCCTTTTCCTGCCCCCTCCTCATCTTTAATAAAGACCTGTTTGTAACAGAAGTTTGGCCACCTGCCTTCCTCCCCCAGGTGGCAGGGTGTGGAGGACATTAATTTTGGGTCTAGGTGTGAGTGTATTGTCACAGGGCGATTGTGGAGAGGCAGCATGGGGCTGTGGGGTCCGTGACTTGGCTTTAAATCCTGGCTCAGCATTTCCTGGCTGTGTGGCCTCAGGAAAGTTAATTAACCTCTCTGTGCCCTTGTTTCTTCATGTCAAATTCGAACAGCCCTACAAGCCGCATGTAAGGCACACAAACACACGGTGAGGGGCCTCATAATGACTGCCTTCCCCAGGCAGCTGGCCTGTTTCTGACCACGGCCGGGGTGCAGAGGGCACAGGGAATCGGGTGAGGGGACCCTAAGGGTTCTAATAGAAGGGGATGCTGGAGGCTGTAGGAACCTCCAAGCTGAATCCCTGACTACATGGATTTGAGCAGGGGTTCTGATTATGAGGTTCTGCTGAGAACCAATCCCTGAGGACCCAGCAGAGACCCGGGAAGGTAGGAGGGACACGGAGCCACAGACCACCTCCCCCCCCCACACACGCTGTGGCTCATAGGGACTTCAGACAGGCCATTCAGGGTACGGAGTCATCGAGAAACCAAGAAAGGGGAGTCTGCTTTCCTTTCTTTCTCGTTTATTCATCCATCCATCCATTTATTCATTCAGCGAACACTATGGAGCACCCCCCCACACCTGAGTGCCAGGTGCTGTTTAGTTAGGCACAGGGGCTGCAGCAGTGAGCAGAACAGACACAAAATCCTGCCCTCATGGAGCTCACTTCCTAACACCTGAGAGACAATAAACAAGATAAATAAGCTATACACAAAACCACAATTCCAAATTTCAAGAAGGTCTGGAAACCAAAATTTGTTTCTCATTTGTGGCAAAACCTGACCTGAACTGACATAGGTTATTATAGCTTTTCTTTATTTAACTTTATGAGACTATTCTTACGTCTTGCTGCAGATAAAGTGTTCGACTTAGAATGTTATCCCAGGTCCAACTAGGAGTGTTATTCAGTGCATAGTATTTGCACCGTAGTACCTTTTGAAAATCTGAAAAATTCTGAATTCTAAACTGTAGGATCAAGGATTTAGGTCAGGGATTGAGATCGCTGATATGTTAGAATGATAAGTGACAGAGAAAACTCAAGCTAGAGACGACAATGGGACAACTCTGGGATGGGGACACAGCTTGCAATTTAAAGAGGGTGGTCAGGGAAGTTCTTTCTGAGGAGTTGGCACTGGAGATGAGGTGTGAAGGAGGGAGGGAAGGGAGCCATGCAAGTATCCACAGTGTGGAGCAAGGGGAGCGTTCCAGGCAGAGGGAACAGCAAGAATGAGGGCCCTGAAGTGGCAACGTGCCGGCTGTGTTCGGGGAACAGTGAGGACACCTGTGCGGTTGGAGCTGAGCAGGCGACAGGGAGACGGAGGGGGAGGAGGTGGTGGGGCGGATTGAGGGCTGCAGGGAATGAGTTGGACGCATGAGAGGGCTGCAGGCAGAGGAGGAACAGAATCATGGAGCCCCCTGCTTCACCGCCCAGAGCTTCTATTTCCAGGGCTTGCACCCCTGAGGCCCGTGGTCCCTCCAGACGCACAGCTGCCTCCATGCGGGCAGGAAAGAAGCAAAACTTCAGCACAATGGACAGCGCCCTACCGCAACCCGGTTGGCACTGTCCGTGGTCCTGATGTTAAGCGGAGGCCAAGAAAGGGTAAAGGCGGGGCTGCCAGACACAAAGAAGTGTCTGGGCCCGCTAGAGAGGTTGGAGACAGCAGCCCTGGCCTTGCACACACCCCCATCCCAGGGTGGATAATTTTAGGTAGAAAGTTCAGACTAAGGGACTTCCCTGGTGGTCCAGTGGGTAAGACTCCATGCTCCCAATGCAGGGAGGTCGGGTTCGATCCCTGGTCGGGGAAATAGATCCTGCATGCATGCCGCAACTAAGAAGTCCACATGCCACAACTAAAGATCCCACATGCCACAACGAAGATCCCGCGTGCTGCAACTAAGACCCAGTACAGCCAAAATAAATAAATAAATAAACATTTAAAAAAAAAGAAAGAAAATCCAGACTAAGATCTGCTTGCTTATTCAAAAGTCTTCTTGAGGGCTTCCCCAGTGGTCCAGTGGTTAAGACTCCGTACTTCCACTGCAGGGGGCGCGGGTTCAAGCCCTGGTCCGGGAAGATCCCTCATGCCGCAGAGCAACTAAGCCCGTGTGCCACAACTACTGAGCCCGTGTGCCACAACTACTGAAGCCCGCGCACCTAGAGCCCATGCTCTGCAACAAGAGAAGCCACCACAATGAGAAGCTGCGAAATGCAACGAAGAGTAGTCCCCGCTCGCCGCAACTAGAGAAAGCCCGTGTGCAGCAACGAAGACCCAATGCAGCCAAAAATAAATAAATAAAATAAATAAATTTATTTAAAAAAATCCTCTAATTAAAAAAAAAAGCCTTCTCAACATGCCCCAGTAAGTCTCACAGCCTCTCAAGCTCAACTCGATCAAAACTGAGCTCCGGGCTTCCCTGGTGGCTCACTGGTTAAGAATCCACCTGCCAGTGCAGGGGACATGTGTTCAAGCCCTGGTCCAGGAAGATTCCACATGCCGCGGAGCAACTAATCCCGTTCACCACAACTACGGAGCCTGTACTCTAGAGCCTACGCACTGCAACTACTGACCCCACGTGCCTAGAGCCCATGCTCCGCTACGAGAAGCCACTGCAGTGAGAACCCTACTCACTGCAACAAAGAGTGGCCGCTGCTCGCCTAAGCTAGAGAAAGCCCGCGCACAGCAAAGAAGATCCAATGCAGCCAAAAATAAATAAATAAATTTATTAAAAAAACTGAGCTCTGACTTATAATGTAAGTTAGACCATGACCCTCTTGTGCTCAAACCCTCTGTTGGCTCTTCATGGCGCTCTATGTAAAAACCAAAGTTCTCCCAGTGACCCCAGGCCTTTGCACTTGAAGGTGCCTCCACCTGGAATGCTCTTCCCCTACATAGCTACACAGTTCCCTCTCTCAACTCCTTCAAGCCTTTCCTCAAGTATTACCTTCTCAGGGAGGCCTGCCCCTACCACCCTATTCAAAATTGCAAAAACCAAACAAACAATTGACCCTTCCCTTCCCTGTGCAAACTTTCTTTTCTTTTTTTGCACACACTTATCATCTGCCCATAGACTATTTAAACTCTTCATTATCTCTTCCCTCGCTAGGATGTCAGTTCCACCAGGACAGAGATTTTGTTGTCTGTTCACCGCTGAACACCTGTGCCTCCTAGGTCAGGGCCGGGCACAAAGTAGGTGCTCAAGAAGTGTTTGCCAAATGAATGAACTAATCACTTGAGGATGCTGATAAAGCAGGGAGGAACACAGACTGACCCTGAGCTCTCCACCTTCCTGTTCCCTCACCCTGCGGTCCTGCCTCCTCCAGGGAGCCCCTCTAAGGTAAGAGTCCTTCTGTCAGGACATGAAGATGGGATCCTAAGAAGGGAGGGAAAGAAGTACCGTGTGCATGAGAGATACACCTCATGTCTGCATCTCTGACTATATATACTCACTCAGCTACATTTAGGAGCACCTACTCTGCGCCAGGTACTGTTCTAGGAGCTGGGGACCCAGTAGTGAAAGAAAGAGGGACCCTACCCTGGTGGAGCTGACATACTAGTGGGGAGAGAGGCCATAAAATAAATACATAAGGTTGGAAGTGATAAGTTATTTGAAGAGAAATACAGATGAATAAGCAATTGTGAAGGGTGTGTGACTTTACACAAGTGGTCAGGGAAAGCCTAAGTAGGTGATATTTGAGCAGAGATCTGAATGGAATGAAAACAACTAGGGATAGATATCTGGGAGCTGAGTGCTCTAGGCAATGGAACAGCAAGTGCAAAGGACTTGAAATGGGGCTGTGTTGGGCATACTCCCATGTATATAACTGTGTGGAACTGTGTGATTCGGGTGTCACTACTGGGTGCTTGTGTATTTAGAGTGTTGCAAAGTAAGGTGAAGCATGGGGCTGAGGTTGTGCATTTGACAGGGGAACGTAACAGCATGCCTCGTGTGTGTGTGTGTGTGTGTGTGTGTGTGTGTGTGTGGTGACAATGGTATGGTTATATCAGAGTGTGTTTTTGTATGCGTGCAAGGGAAAGGGTGTGGGGGCATGAATGTGGGAAAGAGTGTGTATGGGATGCGTTGTGTCAGGATAGGACATGGCTGTGAGCATGTGAGTGATGGGGATTCTGGAAGTGAATATATATGCAGAGATGCCGTGTGTGTGTGTGTGTGTGTGTGTGTGTGTGTGTGTGTGTGTGTGTGTGTGTGTGTGTCTATGTATTTGTAGAGGGATGTGGGGGTACGCGGCTTTGTGAGTGGGTGTATTGGGGGATGTTGTGGAGCTGTGTTCTGGCCCCAGAGGGAGAGAGAAAGCCCTGGGAATCTCAGTTCGGCCCTGCCCCTGGGTCTCCTGGCAACAGCACCACTTTGAAGTTACCAGGAGACAGAGTTGCCAGGGCAACAAGGGCGTGAGTGGCAGCTCTGGGGAGAAGTCTGGGTGAAGAGACCCAACCAGTGATCACTTGATTATTCACCTTGTTCCTCCTTCTCTCCCAGTTTCTCATCAGTTCTACCTTCCTTTCTTCATTCATTCCTTTAACGAACCTGTATTGAGAACCTGCAATGCCCTAGGCACTGACCGGGCACTGGAGATACCGAAGTGAACCTGACAAACAAGGTCGTGCTGTGGCTCTCCCTCAGTCTCCCAGCCCCTTCATCTTTGCCTCTTCTCTCCTGGCCCATTTTTTATTCTATGGTCCTGCCTCCCATTGTACCCCAAGCAGGACTCCAGAAGCCCCCAGGCCAACGAGGAGGCCAGCTGAGACTCTTCTTCTTATAGACCCTCAAAGACAGCTGCTTTGCTGTCTGATGGATGTTTTGCACACGAATGTCCTCAAGCCTGCAGCCCCCGCCCCCATTTGTGCAAGTACTCAGGTACAGAGAGAGACACAAGCACATAGCTCCTCCATCTCTCCCCTTCTTCATTGTCACTGGGTAACATCAGCAGAAACACACACATACGCATCACAATATTCCTCTGAGATACCATGTGCTCCATTTTACAGGTGAGCAAACTGAGGCTAGGAGACTTTAAGTAATGTGTCAGTGATTAGGGCCTACTCCCTCCAACTCTCAACCCTTGTATTGTCTGATTAGCTTATTAGCTCAGAATAATAGTATTCATGCTGCTTCCGCCAGCGGACTCACCCAGGGAAGGGCCTTATCTCCCTCAAAGGCCTCCATTCCTTCCTCAGACTAGGTTATTTGCCCCTTCACCGGGGGAGGAGCTAGGAAACGTCGATCTAGCTTTGATGAACAGATCACTGGACCAATGGAGAAGCTAAGTGCACTGTAACCAATGCGACCCCGTCCTGGGCGGGATCAAGGACAGGAACGGGCCGCCGATTGGACAGAGGTACGCTGCGAATGGCGGAGACGCTGAGGCGGGTGCTAAACTCGGGCGGCGCGGCTGGCTCCGGGGAGGAGAACACAGCTGAGGCCGAACCGCCTTTGCTGCTGCTGGGCGGTCACGGCTCTGGAAAGACAGCGCTGCTATTCGCGGCGGCCCTGGAGGCGGCAGGGGAAGGCCGAGGCCCTGTCCTCTTCCTGACTCGGAGGCCTCTGCAAAGCCTGCCTCGCCGGATTGGAGCTGCGCTCGAACCCTTGCGGTTACAGGTGGGGCGGAGCGGGACCAGAGGTGGGCCAGCCAGTAGCGAGGCGGATGGACGATTGAGTGACAGGCAGAGACAGGCCAATGGCGGAGACGAAGGGAGGGCAAGCCTGAGCAGGCATTATGGGACGGAGTCTGGAACGAGTTGGGGGTGGGACTACGCGAAGCTTTGTTAAGATTGAGTGAGAAACCATCCAATGAGGGGACGGAATTAGCAAAGGGTGGCGCCCAAAGACGGGAGTCCGGGGCGAGTAGGGGGCGGGGCTAAACATGGTTGGGTCTGGAAAGAGTTTCTGGGCCGTTGGAGTCAATGCTGGGGTCGGACGTTATGGGCAGGTTTTCCGTGGAAAGCTTGCCCTAGAGATTTGACAAAACGATATACCTTGTTCTTAACTAATACCGGGAAGTGATGAGTGCAGAATTAGAAAAACAAAAAATAAAACGGGGTGGGGGGGCGGGCGTGGCGAACAGAAGAATATTCGACCACGCTGAGCTAGCTGCTTCACTCTGGAACCAGCGGTCTGGGGAGTGAGAACCACGTCCAGGAAAGTATGCGAGGAAGCAGGGCTGCTATAGCTCAGAGCCTGGTTTCCTGTGATGAATCTGGCCGTTTCCTTTTTTCCTCTCTCTAGAAGATCCGCTTCCAGTACCCACCCTCTACCCGTGAGCTCCTCCGGCTCCTGTGCTCTGCCCATGAGACGCGGGGGCCAGCCCCTTCCCTCCTGCTGCTCGATGGCCTGGAGGAGTACCTAACGGAAGACCCCGGGTCCCAGGAAGCCGCCTACCTGGCCGCCCTGCTTCTGGACACAGCTGCCCACTTCAGCCACCGGGTTGGGTCTGGCCGGGGCTGTGGGCTCATTGTGGCCCTCCAGACCCAGGAGGAGGGAGACAGTGCGACTGCCCCGCAGTTGGCACTGCTTCAGAGGTATTTCCCTGCCCAGTGCTGGCTGCAGCCCGATGCTCCAGGCCCAGGACAGCACTGCCTCCGAGCCTGCCTGGAGCCAGGTGGGCTGGGTGCCAGGGCAGAGTGGCAGGTGACTTTCCGACAAGATGGAGAGATGACAGTCACCCCGTGGCCCACGCAGGCTGGTGACACCAGCTTGCACAAGGGTTCAAGCTCTGGAGGCCAACCTTGAGGTTTGGAGTGTGACAACCTCTCTATGCTTCAGTTTCCATGGCTGGAATACCTACCTCAGGGACAGATGCAAATTCAGAGACCTAAAGATTATAAAGTGCTTTTTCTCTCATAAATATAGCATTATCCTGTACATATTGTCAACATATTGTTTAACTTTGCTGTTTTGAACTTTGTAAAGAGTTTCATGACAAATGTAATCTGAGACTTCCTTCTTCTCCCGCTCAACATTGTTACTAAGATTCGGCCGTGGGACTTCCCTGGCGGTCTAGTGGTTAAAACTCCATGCTTCCAGTGCATGGGACACGGGTTTGATCCCTGGTCTGGGAACTAAGATCCCACATGCCATGCAGCGCAGCCAAAATACAGAAAACATTCAGCCACATTTTTTCATTCATTCCTTTTTCCATACTTTGTATAATTCCTTGGGTGACTATACCCCAATTTACTCATCAGATTGACTTATTTACTGCTATTAACACTCTTGTACACATATCCTGGTTCATGTGTGTGAGGGTTTTTAAGGTACATACCTAGAAGTGGCATTGCTGGAGTAGAAGGTATGCATATGTTCAGCTTTCCTAGGTTATGTCAAACTGTTTAAAAGCGGTTAACCCAGAACTCCCATTGAGCCACTTGATGACATTTGGTGTCATCAGAGTGCTGTCTTAGGACAGGGCCTGATTCAGAATAAAGCCCTAGGAATGAATGTCATCGGTATTATTATTAGTGGCAGAGACTAGCTAGCAGCTCATTAAACAGCTTTTCTCTCTTGGGTGCACAGCTAAACTACATTTCCCAGCTGTCCATGGTTCTCGCTAGGGTCGCATGACCATTTCAGACCGGTAGAATTTGTGAAGAAGAGATGGCGCCCACCTCTAGGCTAGGTCCCTAAAGGCCACAGAATCTTCTGCTGTCTCTCTCGTGTTGGCTGGCAGGATGCAGAGGAACCATCTAAAGACCCCAGGGTAGCCCTGGGGGATATTAAAGTTACAGTCTGGGCTTCTGACTCATCCCAGGGATAGCTGCCCACCTGTTTGAATTGAGAAATGAGATAGAAAATATTTAATGTGTTCAGCCACTCAGTTTCAGGGCAGCTTTGTTAGGGCAGCTAGCATAACACACTAACTGATTCATTTTATTATTATTATTCAGATTGCCAGGTCAGAATTTCAGACTGAACTCAAGGCCTTTTCCTGCTTCTCCTATGGCCTGGGCCCAGGGAAAAGATGGGGCTTAGAGGTATTTATAGAAGCCGTGACAGAAAACTTATATATATTTATATATCTACACAAAAGACTGTACATTTAAAAATACTGCAAGGTTGTGACTTTCTGACCAGGATGAATTGAGCAGAAAGCCAAGGTCAGCAGGCCTCACTGACCCTGCTGGATAAATCTTGGGCCTGGCGTAGCACTTGAGGTCATTCTGGGTCCCCGTGCATCTGAGGGCTGGAGTCCTAGGAGCAGGCCACGTAGCTCGGGGGTGAAGGCTCGGGGGCTGGGATGAGGCTGTTCTCATAAGGGTTGGAGTAGGGGCCATTGGATGAGCCCCTCTGGGCTTCCTGGGAACCCCTAGAGCTGTAGTCAGTTGAGATGCCAGAGTCAGACACCACGAGGTAGAGGTACTTTAGGTGGGGTGGGGTAGGGGGCAACTCAGGGGGAAGTGCCCTCGGGCGCAAGAGCTGGGAGCTGGGATCCAGGATGGTGTACTCAAAGCTGGCAGCCGAGGCCCCCTCTTGCACAGGCTTCAGGGCCAAAGCGGATGAGCAGGAGAATGCTTCCGAGGCTTCATCCATGGCTGCTATGTCCAAATCGCCACCAGGCTGTGGGAGGTCCTCGCTGGGTGGGCTCCGGGGCAGCAAGCACTTGTCCAGCACCAGGTAGCTGTCTTGGGCATGCTCGCTGCCCACCGGCTCCAACAGGGGCCCCTCATCATCTGCCCCTGGCTCCACTGCCTGTGTCACCCCCCAGCAGCGCTCAGAGAGGACCTCCAGGGGGGCAGGTGGGTCCTCTGTGAAGGGGGTGCAGGGGCTCCACCACAGACAGCCATCAGTTTGGTACAGCCACAGCTGGGGAGACAGCAGCAGCCTGCTCAGAGACCGGGGATTCGGCCACAGGAGCAGGGAAACCCCAGGCCCTGAGGGGACAACCAGGCCACCTACCTGGAAGTTACCCTTGTGGGTGGTGAAGAGGCCCTCAAACTCGCTCTCGGGGCTTGGGATGCCAGGCCATATCTTCTGCTTCAGAGTCCTAGTGAAGCCAAAAGAAACGAATACCTGGGCATGTGTCACTGACCAGTCACCAGCACCCCCTCAGCACCAGTCGCAGGGCAAAGGTACTCCTAGCCCCTTGTGATCATGATGAAGGCATAGGAGTGTGTGGGGCTGAGGAACAGGGGCTCGGCCAAAGCATCTGCCAGGCTCTACAGAAGGGCAACTGGAACAAAGTTTTGAAGGATGCATAGGAGTTCAATATGCTCCGTCTAAAACCCACCCAGTCTTGTCTGAAGGTCCATTGTTACTTCCCTCCTCACTCCTTTCCATAGTTCCTCAATGCATTCAGAATAAAGTCCCGATTCCTCCCCACAGCCCTGCAGAAGACCCTGCATGGTCTGACCTCTGGCACCTCCTTCATCTCATCATCCACCACTTACCCCCTTACACACTCTTCTCTAACCATACAGCTCTTCTTGCAGCTGCTTCAATGTTCCAAGCTCATTCCCACCACAGGGCCTTTGCACTTGCTGGTTTTTCTCCCTGCTTTTCATGCGGCTGCCTCCTACCAGACTTCAGGTTTCTGCTCTGATATCACCTCCCAGAGGCCTTCCCTGACTATCCTGTCATGGCCCCATCCCCATTAATTTCTGTGATATCACTCATCACAATTTATAATCAAATATATGTTGATTCCCTTATTTGTTGTGTGACTCAGCTATGAGATCCACAAGGTCAGTGATACGTCTGGTTTGTTCTACACTTTCTCCCCAGTGCCTAGCACACAGTTGGCATTCTGTATGTATTTTCCAACCAAGTAAATGAACAGGGCCTTGAAAGACAACGAGAAGATTGCTTGGCAGACATGGCAAGAAGGACATTCCTGGCAGAAGGAACAGTATGTGCCAAGCCTTGGGGGTGTGAAAACACATGGTTTGTACTTGGAATTACAAAAACCTCAGGATGGCTGGTCGTATCGTAAAGCATCTAAGGAGCTTGACAACAGGGGTGGGAGGCACTTGGGGTTAAATCGTTTCAGTAAGCCCATCTGGTTGATTTTACAGAAGTTGATGAAATTGGGGAAAAGTACAAAGGAATCCAACAAGGGGCAGCCACTGAAGTAGGAGGAAAACCAGGTGAAATTATGCCCAAGAGCAGAGAATTTTAAGTAAGAGCCTGCGTCTGACCTGGCTTGCATCCCAGTCCTGCCACTGACTCCTCATTGTGTGACCCTGGGCAAGTGCCTGCCCCTCTTTGAGCCTAGGTTCCCACAGGGAAAGGAGAACGTTGGTGGGGAGGAATCTGAGTTAGGTGCCGAGTGGGGCGCTCACCGGCGGTGGGAGAGCAGGGTTAGCACGGCCAGCAGCAGCAGAATGAGCACGAGGACGAGGGAGAGCGTCAGGATGAGGGGGTCCAAGTCTGGGGAGCAGGGAGGAGGTCAGGGCGGTGAGCTTGCCCCATGCTCCGCCCAGCCCCTTCTACACCCCTGCCTGGGGCCTCACCACTAGCCGTCAGCAGCGACACAGGCTCGGACCAGGCGCTCCAGAAGCCACCGAAGCTCGGCTCGGCCATACGCGCGCGTACCTTGAAGGTGTAGCGCGTTCCGCCCCGTAGGTTGCTCAGCACGCACTCAGTGCGGCCGTCGAGGATCTCCACCTGGAGGCGGGGCCCAGGTGAGAGGTATCGCCAATAGGGGCGGGGCGGGCAAAGGAGGGCATGTGAGGGTGGGCCCTGAGGGATCGAGCCAATCAGAGAAAGGAAGAACCGAGCCCAAGCATGGGGAGGCGGGCAATGAAAGCAGGAGGCGGGGCCCAGGAACGGTCGGGGCCAATCAAGATGGGGCCCCAGGTAGAAGAGGGCGGGCTCGGGCTATTTAACTGCGGGGCCAGCGCACGGGGGGGCGGGCCCTGAAGAAGTCTAGGGTTTGGGACAAGGGTTTAGTGGGATTGAGTCCAGGTGGGCTGGGGAAAGGGGACATCGGGAAAGGGGACAAGTCGTTGGACGTGGAGCTGTCTTGGGCGGGAGGTGGAGGGGCGAGGCCATGGGGGCGGGGCCGTGGTGACCGTCTGGGTGGGACCTAGAGGGCCTGTCGACTCTGGAGCCCTTGGGGCTAGGCCGTAGGAGCGAGCCTCACCCTCTGCGCGCCACCAGCGGCGTTCTCTGCCGAGATGTTCATCTCATAGCGAATGAGGCTTGCCATGGGTGCCCCAGGCGGTGGGAGCCAGCGCAGTACCACATGGCCGCCCTCGTCTGCCCGCCGCGCCAGCAGCCCAGCGGGAGGGTCTAGGAGCACTGTGGAGAGGGGTTGCTCAGGTGGGCGGAGACTGGGACTTCCTCCCGACCACTCTCCCGTTCCCAGCGCTCTTACCCACTTCGTTGATGTGGATGATACGGCGGTAGCGTGAAGAGCCCGAGGAGACCGCAATGACGCGCAGCTCTAGGGGCACGAAGCTCGACGTGTCGGCTGTAGGCAGCGAGCACCAGAAACGCACCAAGCCGCGGGTGGTGGGCGCCTGATGCAGGCGGCACGGCTTCCACGGCTCACCCCTGTTCGCCCAGGAACCAGCGAGGGTAGGGAGCAAGTTGGGAGGCATTGCCGGGACCGAGGGTGTGTTCTGGACACTACCACCAGGGGGCGTCCCAGCCCCGACGTACGCGACGCCTTAGTCCTGCTTTGGAGCGGTGTTGTCCCAGCCCTGAAGTTTGGGGTCGCACTCCAGCAGTGATCACGGGAGTGTTCCAGCCCCGACCACTAGGCAGCGTGTCGGCCCTGACCCCGTGGGCTTCCCAGTAGTGACTACCAGCGGAGGTGCCATCCGGCCCCTGGCACCAGAAGTCCCAAGGTGCGAGCTCCGGGGAGCGCTGCTCGGCCCGCCCGCCCCCTCCACCTGTGGGGCGCTCCACTTGCCCCGTCGGACTCACTCGAGCTGGTAGGAGAAGCTGTAGTTGTCCGGGCCGACCCCGGCGCTTGCCGCTTCCTCCCAGAAACACACCAAATCCTCCAACCTCTCGGTGAAGCACAGAAACTCTTCAGGCTCGCGGGCTGTCAGCAGGGCCGCTGGGGATGGGGGCCAGGGGAGGGGGTCAGGAGACCCGGGCCCCGTCCTCGGGCCACAGCATCCTCCCCTCCCTCCTGCCGCCTGTGCGGACCGATAAGAAAAATGCCCCGCCCCTCTGTCTACCCCAGCGGGGCCCTTCGAGGGGTCTGCAGAAGTGCTGCCCCCCGAACTCCCATGCGTAGGTTGAATGTCTTATTGTCTCCCCACACACGCCCGCCCACCCCGCGACCGGCTGAGCTGAGCGCAGCATTCAAGGCCTCCGCCTCCCGCTGCCGGCCCCGCCCCAGCCCAGGACGTGCGTGAGGGTGAGTGTGTGTGTGCAGGAGGCGGGGTCCCCTATCAGCCCCGGCAGGCTCCCGGCTGCCCGATAGCGCCAACCGTGCCCCCCGCCCCCGCTCCCTCAACCCCGCGGACCCAGGGATATGGCGCCCGCATGCAAACAGTGTTTACAGACGCCTGCGGCCCGGCCCCTCTGACTCGGACCCTGGTTTTAGCCTCCCTCCCCCACTGGAGGGTCGGCTAGGTCCCCTCCCCTTGGGGACCCTAGACTACAGGGCCTAGAACCAGCACCACCCCTGCCCCATTTAGTGTTTAGCATGTGTCAGACTCCTTGAGAAGATAAAACAGGACTCTTACGCCCCTCTCTAGCTTCTCCCGCAGACGCAGCCTGGGGATACAGACCCGCAGTATGCCATATCAGGTCCCAGTCTAGGGTTCAGACACCAGCTGGGGCTCCAGGACACAGACGGGTTCAGAACCTGGCATAGCCCCCAGGACCCAGGCTGGAAGTTCAGGCCCCAGCATTGCCCTCCAGGACCTAGTGCGGGGGTCCACACTCAGCTCCACCCTTACCTTTCCTTTCAAACTTGGGATCCGGTGGGTTGGGTGGGGGAGCCCAGGTTGCCCCAGCGAGTAGGAGACAGAGGAAGCCAACTCCAGGCCAGAGGGGTGCCCCGAGATGATACATGATGCAGCCCCTGCCACGGGAGGCCCAGGGCTCCTGCCACCCCCTTCCTCCGCCCCAGGCACAGTCCACAGCTGGGTCAGCAGCTGCCTCCGCCGGACACAGCTGACCAGGCCTTCCCGGCCAGGCGCCTCCAAGTGGCAGCTTCCCCGAGGGGGCGGGACCAGCAGGCAGCCTGGGCTGAGATAAGAGGGAGGCAGCCGCCCTGCCAGGGCCTGGCTAGAGAGGGCAGAGGCCCTCCAGGGCCTGGGGGCCCCTTGGGGGATGGGGTGGGGGGCTGGCGGGAGCAGCTCTGGTTTCTGCGTAGGACCCACTTTCTTGCTGTGTGACCCTGAACAGGTGACTTACCTTATCTGAGCTTCAGCCTTTTCATCTGTAAAATGCGACTTGGCACATAGCAAACATTCCAAAAATGTAAGCTACTGATATGATCATGCTAATCAACAT
Source organism: Lagenorhynchus albirostris (assembly GCF_949774975.1). NCBI lineage: Eukaryota > Metazoa > Chordata > Mammalia > Artiodactyla > Delphinidae > Lagenorhynchus > Lagenorhynchus albirostris. Next base: position 163,447,179 of record NC_083097.1, on the reverse strand, counting down.
CCTTCCCAGTCTGGGTAGGAAAATAATCATCGTAATAGTGAGTAGCGGTTGAGTGTTTGCACAGCGTTGGGCAGTGCTGCCGGGCAGTATGTGCGAAAGAGCCTGCATTTGTAAGATTACATATATTCTGGAGTGTGAGGTTTCATGTGTGATTTTTTTGCTTTTTTTTTTCTGCTTACATTTCAATACTATTGGGATTTTATTTTACAAGGAGTGTGCAGTTCTTTTAATAATCTGGAAAGTATAGAACAAACTATAAAAGCTTTTCACCTGGGCTGAGCTTTAACTGGGGTAAACACCCTCCCCACAGAGGTACATGCCTGGGGAAGGCGGAGGGGGTGGTGCTGATACCTACCTCATTGCGGCAGCCTGCCCCAGATTAGCCAGAGAGCTCCCTGGTGGCGCAGTGGTTAAGAATCCGCCTGCCAGTACAGGAAACACAGGTTCGAGCCCTGGTCTGGGAAGATCCCATATGCTGCGGAGCAACTAAGCCCGTGCGCCACAACTACTGAGCCTGCGCCCTAGAGCCCGCGAGGCACGACTACTGAGCCCACGTGCCACAACTACTGAAGCCCATGCGCCTAGAGCCCGTGCTCTGCAACAAGAGAAGCCACTGCAATGCGAAGCCTGCACACCGCAATGAAGAGTAGACCCCGCTCACCGCAAGTAAAGAAAGCCCGCATGCAGCAACAAAGACCCAACACAGCCAAAAAACAAACAAACAAACAAATAAATAAATAAAATAGCAACCCTCTAGCCCCACACTCCCCATCAGCCCTTAAACGGCTTAGTAGCAGTAGTAGTAGCAGCAGCATTTTGCATTCCCTGTACTTATTATATCTAATACGTATTTGATGCTTTGTTATTGATTCACCACCTTTACTAGTCCGTTTTGTTCATTTCTGCATCCCCAGTACCTAGAACAGGGCCTGCCATACAGTAGGAGGTCAGGAAATATTTGTGGAGTAAAAGATTAGTGAAAAACCAAGCTGAGAGATGTAGAGAAACAGTTGACTTTGTGTTAGCCACTGGATAGAGCTGTTCCTGAGTACTTCTGCACTTTTAAAAAAAATAAATTTATTTATGTATTTTTGGCTGTGTTGTTGATGCACGCAGGCTCTCTCCTTGCGGCGAGGGGGGGCTACTCTTCGTTGCGGTGTGTGGGCTTCTCATTGTGGTGGCTTCTCTAGTTGTGGAGCACTGGGCTCTAGGCGCGCAGGCTTCAGTAGCTGTGCCATTTGGGCTCAGTAGTTATGGCTTGGGGGCTTAGTTGCTCCGTGGCACGTGGAATCTTCCCGGTCCGGGGCTCAAACCTGTGTCCCCTGCATTGACAGGCAGATTCTTGACTACTGAACCACCAGGGAAGTCCTGTCCTGCACTTTTAAAAACAGAAGTTGGGGAATTCCCTGATGGTCCAGTGGTTAGAATTCCATGCTTCCCCTGCAGGCGGTATGGGTTCTGTTGATGGTAGGGAAACTCAGATCCCACAAACTGGGCAGTGTGGACAAGAAACAAACAAACAAAAAGAAAACAGAAGTCCAGGAGAATCTCTTCCTCCGGAAATTGGCATTTGGTTTGAGTGTGTGTGTGAGAGAGAGAGGGAGAGAGAGAGAGAAAGAGGGAGAGAGAGGGAGAGAAACTAAACTCTGATTGTGAGAGGCAAACTAGCCCTGTTGGTAAGTGCATGTGTTCTGATGTATTGCAGGCCATTCATGTTTGAACCCCAACCTTGCCACTTACCATGCCACCTTGGAAAAGTTACTTAACCCTTCCTAGTCTCAGTTTTTCATGTATAAAATGGGCATGATAATAGTGCACCCCTCCCTGCCCCCACATAAGGCTATTGTGAGGATTATGAGATAGATTATGTCAACTTCTGAGAACATGCCTGGTGCATTGTAAGCACTCAGTAAGGATAGCAATTATTTGCTTAAGCGAACTTAAGAAGGATGCTGTTACTTACATCTGGTTGGTCTTTTTTTTAATTAAAACTTTAAAAATTTTTTTATTTATTTTTCATTATTATTATATTTTTGGCTGCGTTGGGTCTTCGTTGCTGCACGCAGGCTTTCTCTAGTTGCAGCGAGTGAGGGCTGCTCTTCGCTGCGGTGCACGGGCTTCTCATTGTGGTGGTTTCTCTTGTTGTGGAGCACGGGCTCTAGGCGCGCAGGCTTCAGTAGTTGCAGCACGCAGGTTCAGTAGTTGTGGCGCACGGGCTTAGTTGCTCCGCGGCATGCGGGATCTTCCCAGACCAGGGCTCAAATCCATGTCCCCTGCATTGGCAGGCGGATTCTTAACCACTGTGCCACCAGGGAAGTCCCGATTGGTCTTAATACTTAGAGAAAAAAAAAATCCTGTAAAGTAGCATGCTGTGTGCTTAACTGTTCTTCATGAGGCCCTACATGATAACTAGATTCTTCTAGTTCCTCTCCCACTCCAGACAATGCCTGGGCATTATTGTTCCAGGGACAATGTTTAGAACCCTAGGGATTGTTTTTTGTTTTTTGCATGTTCACCAGAATTCTCCCTTTTCCTAGTAACAGCAAATGTAATTTCTATTTACATGCCCTCCCAGACTCCATTCCTGTGATATGAAATGTCTCTGCCAGCTGACAGAATGAGCACAGGACCCAGGCCTGGCCAATGAACATATCACATTCCTCTGAACACAGTGATTGGCTCAGGGGTGGTTACAAGACACGCCGGTCCAGTCAGCATCTGCTCTGGGACTTTTGCTGGAGCTGATGGGATGAAGGGATTTTCCTTGCATGGGAAGGTGGAGCTGGTGGGATGTAAGCCTGGCACTGCCCCAACGAGGGTGAGGCTGCCTTGGAGTGGGGCAGTAGTCATTTAAATGTTCTTTTGGCTACTGTAAGAGAGACCCAAATCATAACGTAATGGCTTAAATAAGATAGGCATTTAGTTCTCTCTTTTGTAACAATCCAAGTAGCAGCAATACAATATGGCTTCTCCCTGGTCTCAGAGGGCCACACTCCTTCCAGTTTATGGCTCAGTTATTCAGAGGGTATGAACCACCTACTCCAAGATGATCTACCCCACGTCTTCATTCTAACCACCAGGAGGCGGAAAAGGGAGAAGGAGAGGACACAACCCTTCTCTTCAAGGGCAGAGCCTGGAATTTACCCATATACTTTCCCTTTACATCTCATTGGCTAAGACTTTGTCATATGACCACATTTTGCTGCAAGGGAGACTGGAAATGTGGTTTTTACTCTGGGTAGCCAGCTAAAAATCAGTGTTTCCATTACCATAGAAGAATGTGAATGGATTTAGGGAGACAGTGGACAGTCTCATTCTCAGAGCAAATCAGAGGCAAGAGATTTTGTTACAAAGTCCTGGTGACATCTTTTGAGTCCCTGGATCCAACTGTGCCTGAAGCTGGACCCATGGAACTTTACAATTACACGGGCATTCATTTCCTTTTTTGCACATACCTGTTTGATTTGGGTTTTTGACCACTTGAAACAGAAAGAACCCTGATTAATACAGTTAGATATAAAGCCCCTAGTTGATGTCTGGCAGAGTGGGAGTTCATGAGTCAGTATCATTCTTGTTGTTACTGTTGTTGTTATGATTATGTTGCAGGTGGCCCTACAGCTCACTTCGTCTGTGCCTTCTCTACCTGTTTCTTCATCCTACCCCAGTACCGCTAGCTCACCCCTCTCATCCTCACAGCCCTTAATGACTCACGGGTGATGATGTTATTTGTCTCTGATTCCAATGAAATTTCTTCTTCACTCTCCCATATACATGGCAGAAAAGAATCATACCACCCCAACATTGTTGAGGGAGGGAGTCCTGAACCCTCTGTTTGTGACAGAGACCCCCCTGGATTCAAGTCATGCCTCACCCTGTGGAGCACAAGCTCCGGACGCGCAGGCTCAGCGGCCATGGCTCACGGGCCCAGCCGCTCCGCGGCATGTGGGATCTTCCCGGACCGGGGCACGAACCCGTGTCCCCTGCATCGGCAGGCGGACTCTCAACCACTGCGCCACCAGGGAATCCCTCAATTCTTATCTTGATGAAAAGCGAACATGAAGCACAGGCGCAGAACAAACAAGACTGACTCCTGTTTCATAACTTTGATCACTATTTTCATCCACTTCTATCACTTCAGCTATGTCTCCAGCAGTTACAAGATTTCTCTGGGAGAGGGTCTGACCCCTGACACCGCACCCCTTTCTATGTTTATGGGATGAAGCTCTCCACCAGCCACCCATGGGCTGATGTCTTTGGAATAGGGGTCTGGTGCCAAAAGGGTCAGAGGGATGAGGTCCAATAAAGTTTGGGGAGGGGGAGTTTACAGGGTATGGAGGACAATGGCCTCTACTGGGGAATAAGAGATTTCCAGAGAAGAGCTCCCTCCCTGCCCCCTGGTGAGAGAAGCCAGGCCCCTTGCTGCCCATGGGGCCCATGTCCTGGAGGAGGGGGAGAACCACCTCAGGCTGGGGACACTGAGGTTGTGCGCCGGGCCCCCTCCTTCCGCCGCAGCACGAAGTCTCCAGGGCCGGCTGGGCTCATTGCGTAGAAGACATTGGCATTGTCAGGAATCAGGAGCTCTGACCAGGGGCGGAGATGATGATGAAAGGCCCACACAACCTCGTACTTCCCTCACAAAGGACCTAGGTAACCTTCCACCATTCACCTTGGAGCCTGACAACCTTGGGTCCCTTCAGCTAGTGCTAAGCCAACCTCATCCTCCTCTCTTTGTGAACCTAGACCACTTCCCACTCAAAGCCTGCACAACCTCATGTCTCCCCCCACCTCCAACCCCGTGAACCTGGGCTACCTCCTGTTATTTCCCCCTGGAGTCTAGACAACCTGCACTACAAGTTTGAACAAAGTCAGGCCACCCAGCCCAATCAACTTCCTGCCCATCCCACCCTTCCCCCACAGCCAACTCCCAGCCAAGTTCATGCTGCTCTCGCCATGAACTTGGACAACTTCTGACTTCCCACTTCCAGCCTGTACAAACCTCACACTTGGCACGTGAACAACCTCATGTATCCTTCCTAATGTCCAGCCAACCTCACATCATGCCCTTTAATGTGTCGCTTTCTCTCTGGTTTTTTTTTGGCCACACTGTGGGGCTTGCGGGATCTTAGTTCCCCGGCCAGGGACGGAACCCGTGCCCCCTGCAGTGGAAGCACAGAGCCCTAACCACTGGACTGCCAGGGAATTCCCTAGCATGTCAATCTCTTGCCTCTCTCTCTTTTTTCTTCCTACATTTTTTTCTCCATTTAAACAACTTTTTAATTGAAGTATAGTTGATTTACAATATTGTGTTAATTTCTTCTGTACCACAAAGTGACTCAGTTATACGGTATTCTTTTTCATATTCTTTTCGATTATGGTTTGTCACAGGATACTGAATATAGTTGCCTGTTGCCTCTCCCTCTTTTTTTTTTTTTGCGGTACGCGGGCCTCTCACTGTTGTGGCCTCTCCCGTTGCGGAGCACAGGCTCCGGACGCGCAGGCTCAGCGGCCATGGCTCACGGGCCCAGCCGCTCCGCGGCATGTGGGATCCTCCCGGACCGGGGCACGAACCCGTGTCCCCTGCATCGGCAGGCGGACTCTCAACCCCTGCGCCACCAGGGAAGCCCCTGCCTCTCCCTCTTGAAAACTGGATAACCTCCTACTCACCTGTACACTGAACGATCTCATGCTTCCCTACCCTGGATTTCAGTACCATGTGGCCCTCTCCTATGCCAAATTCAGAGTCCCCATGCTGAGCCCGGACAAACTCATTTCCCCTCAGATCCAAGCCCAGACCCTGCTTCAGTCTTGTGCTCCACCAGGTTGAGCCTGAATAACCTCATGATTCTACACATTTAAGCCCGGATGACCTTCTACACTCCCTCTCCACTGGACCCTGGACACTCTCATTTCCCCATAAATCCTAGGAAGTCACCTTTGGTGCCCGCTTCCCTCACACGGAGACAGGACAACCTCATGACCCCACCTAATGAAGGTACCAATATTTTTCTGCCTCTTACCCCAACCCTGCTTCATCTCACCCCTACTCTGTACCAGAACCATCCCTGTCAGTCTGCCGCCCCCCTCCTGAAGCTGCCCCCCCCCCCAGCTCTGGCTCCAAGCTGTCCCTGCTCACCCCTGTCCCCAGGAAGGGCTTGGAAGAGCTGATAGTCCTGGGCCCAGGGCTGAGCCACATTGTGCTTTTCCAAGGCTCGCTGCACCACGCTGGAGGCCTTGTCCTGACTAGTGAGCTGGGAAGAGAGGGCGAGAGGGGAGGGATGACAGCCCAAGCCCCAAGGGCAGGGCTGCCACCAGCAGGTCCCGGGCACAGCCCCTCACCAGGATGCTCCGATACAGATTTCCATGGTCATTGTCGATGCTGACTCGGACGACGCAGGCCTCTGAGCCCTGTTGCCCCGGGAGGGAGATGTGAGGGCCACTCAAGGGCAAGGCCAGGGTCCAGGGGCCTGGTAGGTCTGGGCTCAGCGGCAGCTGTAGGCAGTGGGGTGGGGGTTGAGCGGTGAGAGCACGAGGCCCCGCCCTCATTGTATGCAACACGTCTTCCTGCACACCCCAAGCCTGGGACATGCAATTAGGGTACATACACAAGCCCACATCTATGCAATCCCATCACATACAGACTTTCACGCCCTGTTACATGAATTCACACACGACTCATGTTCACACACAAGAAACCCTGTGTAACCAGAGAGCAGCGACTGCACCCATTTGCTCACAATTGTGGGATACGCACAAGCCCATGTCCATGAAAAACCCTGCACATGGTCCTGTGGACACTGTGGATATTCACGCCTACATTTCCCCTCCAGGTATGCAAATTCCTAGGAAAATGCGTATCTGTGCAAAAGTGGGTGATTGCACCCCAGAGTACCTTGTGTCTAAGTGGAAGCTCTGGTCCAGATCTGAGCATAACTCATGGACAGTCCCTCAAACGGGGCCATGGAAATGCACGTGGCTTCCTGGACATATCCCTAGAGTGCTCAGCCAGCTGTGTGCATAGTCTCCTGTGTACATACCTAGCCCCCAAATCCTGTACACACACACACACACACACACACACACACACACACACACACAGCCCCGGGTGCCGGCAGTCCCACACGTACACATAGTCCTGGTACCTTGGTGCTGGGGCCCTGGGGCCCTGGAGAGGCCGGAGGACTGCCGGGAGGAGGGTCCCTCGTTCTAGGACTGGATGGGGGGGACACTGGGGACAGACTGGGGGAGACAGAGTCTGAAGTGGGGTGGCTGCCCTGATCTCTGATCCTGTCCTCTCCAGCCCCTTTACCAAATGGGATGCTGACCTGGAGGTGGAGGATGAGGGATCCCTGGGACTCCCACCAGGGGATGAGCCTCTCTCTCGGGACAGCTTCCTGAAAATAGAGACAGGGGATGAGGCTGAGCCCAGACTCAGTCCCAGGAGCAGATGCCATCTCTGCTCACGTCACTCCCCACATACTCCCTGAGACTCACGCGCTGAGGCGCTTGGTGAGGCTGATTCGCCGCCGGACGCGTGGGGAGCTGGGGCAGGAGGCGGCCGGTGGCTCAATGACCCGGGAGATGCGGTAGCTGAGGGGTCAAGATGCGGATGGGATGGGGGGGTTGGGAAATGAGTTAGAATCGGTCGGGAGCTGGGTTTTGGGGGTGTGTGTATGTGGGAACAGCCAGGGGGTGGGCACCCAATGTTGGGGTCAGGGCCATTACAGCTGTGGGGTCTTATCAGGGATGGGATGAGATGGCTTGGTTGGCAGGTCACACAGGGGTTTACAGAGTGGGACTGAGGAGTTAAATTGGGTCGGGGATAGAGTTCAAGGTCAGATAATCACTGAGGTCAATTGTTAGGATCATGGATTCAGTAGAATGAAAAGAAACCATTGGGACAGTTGAGTTGGATGCTCTGACATAAGAGTCAGTTGCTCAGAATTGGGGGTCAATGATTGGGCTCAGAGAGTCAGATGGGGGTTATGAATGGGGTCATGGGTCAGATAGGGCCAGAGGTGGGGGGAAAGAAAAGATGAGATGGTTGAATGGAATGGCCAGCTGCATGTTAAAGGTTGAAGTCAGAAAGTCAGATGGGTTAAGGTTTGGGGTCAGAGGTCAACTGGGGCCCTCGACTGGGCCGCAGACAATGCAAGGTGACAGGCTGGGTGGGGGGGTGTCAGGGCTCAGGAAGGGGGTCTTAGGAGGAGCTGGAGAGGTGCACGGGGGACGTGGGTCCAGTGTGTGACCCAGGGTCAGTGGGTGGGAGGTTGGTCAGGCCAGGCCACGTGTTGGTCACCTCTGCTCCTCGCTGAGCTGGCGCTGGGTGCGCAGGGCAGCCAGGATGGGCAGGTGGGAGCTCAGGCAGTAGCTCTGACAGCGCCTCTGCAGCTGCTGGATGTGGGCCAGGATCTCCCACTCCTGAGGGGGTGGCCTCTGAGACCCCATCCATGCTCAACCCCCATCCTGGACCGCCCCCCCCACCCCAGCATGCCCACCCCAGTGCCCACTTACCTTCCTCCTCTTCTCAAAGTTGATGAGATCCCCCTGGGGGCAAATTTTGTCTGAACTGGAGCCTCCAGGGTCAAGGATCAAGGGTCAAGGTCAGGGGTTGGGATGTCAGGAGCCCTACCGCACTAAGGGGGCTGGGGTCAGGAGCACAAGGCAGGGTCACGGGTGTGAGGTCAGGAGGCCCTCTGTGCTGAGGGTGAGTGAGGCTGGGGTCAGGAGTCAAGGGTCAGGGCTCAGACCTCCAGCATGTCCGGCAGGGCTGTATCCAGCATAACCAGGTCCGTGAGAAAGGTGCCAAGGTAGGGGATGGGGCCTGGGGGCAGTTTCTGTGGCCCCCAGAGCTCCAGTCACTCTCAGCCATCACCGACCCCACCAGGCTCCACCCCCCACCCAGGATCCTGCTTGTCCCTCATCCCAAACCACATCACTCACTGAGGGCAGGCTTCCTGGGGGGGCATTCTCCTCGGTAGCCTCCTCCTGGGGGAAGGGGAAGGACTGAGCAGTCCTGGGCTCTCTTTGTCCCCTCCCTCGGGGAAGATGCCTCCATCACAAGCAGTTGTAAAGGCCATACCCAAGGGAGAGTGAACAGGGAGGGGGAGAGAACAGATAAGCAGCAGGGGGCAGGGCTCACTGGGGATGATGGGAGGTGGGGCTTGTGGGTGCCTTGGCCCCCAAGGCTGGCCTTAACACAGGTGAAAATCCTTGTACCTGGAGATCCCCCAGAAATGCCCTGAACCTTGTTGGCACATTTTTTTTTTTTTCTTATCAAAGTCAAGTCCTTAGCAGAATTTTTTTTTTTTCCCCTCTTTGCTCTGACTCTAGCCTTCAGTAACTCTGGTATTTGTTGAATGAATAAATAAGGCAGCCACCAAGTGTGAGCTATAATGAGGGCAGCAGAGGGAGTAAAAACGCAGGGCTGCCCACAAACAAGAGGAAGGTCATTCTCGAGGCATAGGGAAAGGACACTGAATGTTATGACAATGACAAGCAATGCCCTGCCGGGCCCCTGGTCCCCTTCCTGGGCCCGGGATCTGAGGGGTCCTCACCCTTCTGTACCTGGGAGAGAATCTCTCTGCTGCTGAGGTGATTGTTCTCATCGGAAAAAATCTGCGAAAGTTTCCTGAAAGTGGATAACGGTTCCCTGGGGGTACAGGAGAGGGGTCACGGGTGGCCGCGGGGAGAGTCAGAGCTGGCATGAGGTGGGCAAGGAGTACCGCGCCAGCACCCCGCCCCTTGCTCACCGGCTCAGGGCACCCCAGCTGCGCTTGAGCCGGTAGATGGGGTTAGACTGCAGGGCGGACAGGATGGCGCGCAGGGAGGAGAAGTTCCGCAGTTCCCGGCAGCGCTGGGGAGCGGGGTGGGGGACCGCTGGTCACACCCCCAAGTCTGAACCCCAAGTATGATCCACCTTTGATCCCGTGACTTCTGACCCCAGGATAGATCCTTACAGCTAGCCCCATGTCTGACGGGCTACCCAGATTCAGCCTCCTCCCCCAGGGGCCCCCTCCCCCTCTCCAACCTGCAGTCCCAGCCCCTCCCCCAGCTGCCCCTCCATTCCTTTCCTCTGACCTTGGCTTCCCGTGTCCCCACTCCTTACTTCTCCCTGGGCCCCAGACGGACCCGTAGCATCTCTCCTAGACCCAGACTCCTCCCCGCCCGCCCAAGTCTCACCCCAGGTGTCACCCTTCTTCCCCCTTCGCCTTGCCACGCCCCCACTCTCTTTCCTGGCCCCCATTTATACTCTTCCTCTCTGCTCAGGCTCCTGCCTCGCTTCCATCCAGTCTCTTTCAGGACCTCTGCCTCCGTCTCTTGGCTTTGGTCTCTCCTCCAAGCCTATCCCCTCCCCAGTGCCCCCATCCCATCCTTATTCCTAGACCAGCCCTGCGTCCCTCTGCGGTCTCAGGCGCCAGTCCCGTCCAGCTACGTCCTAGTCTTTCTCTTAGGCACCTCCCAGCCCCAATCCTCCAAGTATCCCCAGACCCCAGTCCTCGGCCTTCCGCCCGCCCCCGACCTCTCTCTGGCCTCGGTGCCCCATGCCCCCTTCCACCCACCACCCGACAGGCACCTGCGCGATGCGGATCCACTTCTCCAGCCGCTGCGCCCTCTGCGGGGCGGCCAGGCCCGGCGACCCGAGCACCGAGCCCAGCACGCAGCCGGTCACCGTGTTGAACTGGGTCACAGTGGCGCGCACAGTGGAGGCGGTGCCTGTGGCCCCCGGCCGGTCCCGCTGCGACCACACGGAGCCCAGGCACTCGAAGGGCCGCACGCGCGAGAAGAGCTCCTGCGCGCGGGGGTTGGGGGTGGGTAGGATCTGTGCTCAGCTGGGCCTCTCCCCCTTCCCCCTCCTCTACGCCCCGCCCCCTCCCGGCCGCGCCCAGCAGGGATCCTCACCGCATCCATCAGGGTCAGCTGCTCGGCCACGTCGTCTACACTGAAGTCCAGGAGCTCAGGACCTTCCCGCACGAGTCCTTCCACCTCTTCCAAGCAGCCTACCGGGGAGTCTGGACGGGGTATCTGGGCAACCCCTGGATGTCCTAAGGGAGCATTAGAGGGGGTTAAAAACTCTGAAGTTTGAACCCAGGACTGGCTGCGTGACCTTGGGCATCTGTGTCCTCACTTTTCTCATCTGTGAAACAGAGATCTCCTTGAGTGTTTTTAAGAACGTCAGAGCAGCAGTAACTGTTCATTGAGCATCTTGGGTGGATTAACGGGGAATTTTATACACTAACCCTGCGAGGGAGGTACTATTATGCACCTTTCTTAAGGGCAAAACTGAGGCAGGAATTTGCTCTCACATCTTCAGTAAATGGCAGAGATCTGAAGCCAGGTGCTCAAAGTCTAGAATAGAAAATAGAGCTTTTTGACTTTGAACCTGTATTAGGATAGGATCCACCTGCCCTTTTCTGGTGGTTAGAGGTGGTATAACCTCGTGGTTAAGGAAAGGTTATCGTCTTAACGTCCCCAGTTCAAATCCAAACTGGTCCACCGGGGTGTGTGCGAATTAAGCAAGACTTTAAACCTCTCTGTGCCTTGGTTTCTTCACTTGGATTTTTTTTTTAATCACATGAAATCACGCATACCAGACGGCTATAAAGTACTCAATACATATGATTTTTCCGAGGTGGCGTTCAATGGTGGCGCCCCCTAGGGGGACATTTTGGAAGTTGAAATCTTGCCACAAGAGGGGCTTGGCACTCATAGTGACGAACTGTGCCACCAGCCTCCAAATGTCCCTCCAAGAAATTTGTGTCCTTGAAAAACCTGTTTACAATACTTGGCACCTAGAACTCAACTATCTTCCTCGTAAACACTAATTATTTTGGCTCTAGAAAGGCAAGGACTGTGAACTTTGTTTTGTATGGAAGTGGCGAGTGTTGTTCACCATCTTGGAAATTGATGTCACCAACATCTATGCTGCTGCATCTGTGTCGCCAGTGCATCCCCCTGCATTAGTTTCTGGCTGCCATATTCACCATGATGCTATGGCAGGTGAAGGCACTGAACAACTTCATCATGTCTCCTGGTGAGACATGCCCAGACATTGACATACCAACAAGTATAGTTGATTGTTGTGTAAATTGCTTTTGTTTTATTTCTCCTTCCTATTACAATTTCAGCATCATATTATTATTTTTTTCATATTATTATTTTTAAATTATCTGTGTAAGTCTGTTTAATTATCTGTCTTTCATTTCGTATTAGGACAGGTAGCATTGCAAAATACTACTTTATTTTTATTTTTTGGCTGTGCTGCCATGCTGCATGCAGGATCTTAGGTCCTGGAACAGGAATCGAACCTGTGCCCCCTGCAGTGGGAGCACAGAGTCTTAACCACTGGGCCACCAGGGAAGTCCCGCAAAATATTAGTTTTTAAAAGTGAGCATAGGGGGAAAAATTACTCAGTCATAGAAAGGAACGAAATTGGGTCATTTGTAGAGATGTGGATGGACCTAGAGACTGTCACACAGAGTGAAGTAAATCAGAAAGAGAAAAATAAGTATTGTATATTAACGCATATATGTGGAATCTAGAAAAATGGTACAGATGAACCTGTTTGCAAGGCAGAAATGGAGACACAGATGTAGAGAACAAACACCAAGGAGGGCAAGTATGGACACCAAGGAGGGAAAGAGTGGGGTGGGATGAATTGGGATTGACATATATATACTAATATGTATAAAATAGACAACTAATAAGAACCTGCTGTATAAAAATTAAATAAAATAAAAATTTTAAAAAATCCCATAACTTGAGCACCAAAAAAAAAAAAAAGTGAGCATAGGGGAAAAAAATTGCACGTAAATCTAATCAAACCTTTAGCTCTTACAGCAAGTATGGTGAATAGAGGAACGTGCTTCATGTCACCATGAGAAAGCTAACAGGTAAATGGAGAAGAATGTGAGACATTCCTCAGGACAAATGACCCATTATTTTCTCCTAATGCCATTAATCAAAAGGCAAAGAGGAACAGTCATAGAAAAAAAGAGATCTAAGAAATGAACACTTGGGACTTCCCTGGTGGCATAGTGGTAAAGAATCCGCCTGCCAATGCAGGGGACACGGGTTTCAGCCCTGGTCCAAGAAGATCTCACATGCCGCGGAGCAACTAAGCCCGTGCGCCACAACTACTGAGCCTGTGCTCTAGAGCCACAACTACTGAGCCCGTGTGCCACAACTACTGAAGCCCGCACACCTAGAGCCCGTGCTCTGCAACAAGAGAAGCCACCGCAATGAGAAGCCCGAGCATCGCAACGAAGAGTAGGCCCCGCTCGCCGCAATTAGAGAAAGCCTGCGTGCAGCAACGAAGACCCAACACAGCCAAAAGTAAATAAATAAAATATATAAATTTATTTTTTAAAAAAAGAACACTTTAAATGGATCTTTGGTTTTGGAAGAAACAACTATAAAGAAGACAACTTAGGAACAATAGGGGAATTTGAATATGAGTATTTTTTGATATTGAGTAATTATTGCTGATTTTGTTGGAAAAGATTGTGGGCATGAAGGTTATATATATTTTAAAGTCCTTGTCAATTACCAGTGAGAACCAAAGTATTTGTGTGTGAAGGGACGTAAGTCTGGGATTTGCCTTCAAATCATCCTGAAAAGAAATTTTTTTTTTTGGTCAAATTGATAATTGTTGAAGATGAGTGATGGGTGTTTCAGTGTTCTTTACATTACTTCTCTCTACTTTTCTATATGTCTGAAATTTTCCATGGTAAAAAGTAACCCCCAAACAAGGATACTAAGGTTCCCAGATCCTGGCATAAAGTCAGTGTTCAATAAATGTTCATTTTCTCCTCTTACCTCAAGAACTCATAGCTTAGGGCAGCACTTTCAATAGAATTTTCTGCAGTGGTGGAAATATTTTCTACCTGTGCTGCCCGATGTGGTTACTGAGCACTAGAAATGTGGCCATTGTGACCAAAGAACTGATTTTAATTTTTATTTAATGTTAATTAAGTTCAATTTTAATAGCCACATGGGGCTAGTGGCTACCCCACTGCCCTGTGCAGCTCTGATGACTTGGAATCAGCTGGTGAAATCTTGAAGGCAGAGGAAGAAAGATACTTGGCAACCAGCAGGGAAGATGAAGGGATAAAATGTATATAAATAACTCTCACCAGGGGAGAGAAGTGGTTGCTACTTTGTAAAGCAGAGAGGAATGTGGCCAGTTTAAGGATTAAAGAATGGATTAGGGATATAAAGCTCTTGTGACAGGGATCAGATCAAACACAGATGGGTGAAAGATGATACTTTATAAGCAGGATGCAATTACTCAGTAGACAAATCCGTGTTGTAACTGACCCTGGGGATAGCGTTGGGGACAAGACCAATAGGTTCTATGCAGAAAAATAAGGCAGGTAATAGGACTCAGAGTGGGAGGCTGTATTTGTTGGGAGGGGATCTGAGAAGGCATGTCTGAGGAGATGACAACTGAAAAAAGATCTGCGTGAAGTATGTGGCTATACTTCCTTCCCCCCAAAGCTCTCTACAGCAGAGGTTGTAGACCTCTGCTGTAGAGAGCAACAAACGTGGCATGTGGGATCTTAGTTCTCTGACCAGGGATTGAACCCATGCCCTCTGCAATGGAAACGCAGAGTCTTAACCACTGGACCACCACGCAAGTCCCAGCAAACTTTTCCATAAAAGGCTAGATAGTTTGCTGACACCCACTTCACTAGAAAACATCAGTATGATTTATTGTATCGATTTCATTATAAGTGGTAGATTCTAATAAGTAAGAATCTGTGATAACAACAGTAATGAAAATAATGCTATTTGCCAAGCTCTCATTACTTGTTTATTTACTTGTCCACTAATTGTCTTCCCCAGGGAACAGGGAGCTCCTGTCCACTGTTACGTGCCCAGAGCCAGTGGCTAAATATCTGTTGAATGAATGAAGAAGCCAATGAGGTAAGTACTGTCATTGCCCCCATTTTGCAGATAAGGAAACTGAGGCTCAGAGAGGTGATTTATCCAAGGTCGCACAGTCAGCAAATGGCAGAACTAGGATTTGAACCCAGGTCTCTGTAGCTCCTAAGGCAAGTAGTAATAGATGATTGGTAGCCAAAAACACAGGGTATCCTGACCCAATGATGGACTATCTTTGTAGTTGGGATGTGTTGTGTGGGGGAGGTGATAGACAAATGCCAATACTTTAAACAAAGGGCTATTATCCCCATTTTACAGGTGGTGAAACTGAGGCTCAGACAGGGTTAAGAACCTTGCCCAAGATCTGTAGCTCCTCCGTGAGGGGAGAAGACCCCTGGGGGAGGGAGAATGCCTGTTCCGGACACTATCGGTTCCCCAACCCGCTCACCTGCCCATGTCTGGGACCGCTCCTCTTCTTCCTGCTGTGGCTCAGCATTCTTCAGGAAATCTCCCAGCAGCTTTTCTGCCTCCCGGGCCTCAGCCCCTGATGGGGCTGCCCAGCCCAGAAAGGTGCAAACACTGCCTAGGTCCGAGTGGGCAGGGGGATCCCAGAAATCCTGAGGGTAGTCCCGCAGCCAGGAGCCCAGCACTGACACCACAGCCCTGGCCAGAGGGGTGGGGCCTCAGAGCCCAGCCCAGAGCTCTGGACCTCTGGAGCCCCTACACTTCAGATCCTTTTGACCTCTATGCCCCCCTGCCCACACCCGACGGGAGGACAAACCTCAGGTTGTTGTTGAAGGTCAGATCTCTTCCCTCTGTCTTCTTGATCTCTACCCTGGAAAGACATCCCCCCTCCGCCATCAGGTGAGGAAGAGGGCGGCTGGAGGGGACTCAGGAGGAAGATTCTGGGGTTGGAGGGGGGGGTCCTGGTTCTAAACCGGAGGGAGCAGAGGAGTATCCAGGTGAAGGTCTGGGGAGGGAACATGAGAGTCCCCCGTTGGTACTGACCCCGGCGGCAGGGGCGGCGGCGGCGGTGGCAGGAGAAGGTCCAGCACGCGGGCAGTGGGCACAAAGGCCCGGTGGGTGGCCAGGAAGGCAGGCACGAAGCCTGGGTCCTGCTCGCGGTCTCCAGACACCAACTCCCGCACCAGCCGCTCCAGCCGCGCTGCCCTCAGCGCCCGCACCTTGCTGGTGCGGTAATGGAGGAAGGTGTCGGCACCGGGGCTGGGGGCCTGCGGGGCAGGGTGACCGCAGTGAGACACAGAGGAGTGGGCCCCAGCATCCCATTCCAATCGTGTCTTTGGGAAGCACCGATCTTGCATCTGATCCTGTCCATTCTTCTGAATCCTGCTCCCTGAGTTCATCATTCTTCCCCATTGCACAATCGACCCCCGAAACCCGCCTGGAACCTCCTCATCCGCCCAGGCCCCGCCCTGCCCTCTGCCCCATTTACAAGCCACCCCTACCTCACCCCCACCTCCGCCCCCAGGCTGCTCCCAGCTCTCCTGCCGCGCTTCACTGGCCCGTTCCCAGGCTCTCTGCCCCACCTCGCTCTCGCCTGGTCTCTTCTAAAGACCACTCCTTCAGTTCCGCCCCACTAAACCTGGCTTACCTAGGCCCTGCCGTCCAGTTCCGTCCCCAAGTCCTGCAAGTCACCTCGGCCTCACCTGGCCCCGCCTCCTCATCTACCCCACTCACCTGGCCGCCCCCGGGCCCCACTCCATCCTTACCTGGTCGCCTCTAAGCCCCGCCCCTCCTTCGGGCCCTAGTTCCTCCCCTCCACTCAGCCCCACCCTCACCTGGTCACCTTCCGCTCGGCCCCAGCCTCCTACCCGTTCCTCACCTGGGTGGCCCGAGGCCCTGCTCCCGGACTCAAGCGCTGACTGCGCTGCCGCCGCAGGGAGACACTGTACACCGCGCCGTCCTCGGTCTCCTCGCCCCAGTCCTGCAGCGGCGCCTGGACGCGGAGGCGAGCTCAGGACGCCGCAGGGGGAAGGCTCCCGGGACCACGGCCCCGCCTCTTCCGCGGACTCAAGCCTGATCCCTCCAGTTTTATCCCCCTTTGCCGGCCAGAGTCAGTGAGACTCGGGGCAGGGGTCCAGGCTCGGGAAGTCCCCTCGGCGCCGCGGGTACCCTCCTACCTAGCCCTTGGGAGGATCGGGTGGCATTTGGGGACGTCCCAGGGTCCAGTCTTAGCAAGTCTGTCTCTAGTCCCTCCCGCAGATGCGTTCAGAGACACTCCCGCCACCAACCATCCCTAAAAGGAGCCAGCCACTTCACTGGGTCAGGGGCCGGGAGGCCAGAGGTAGGGACTCCCAGGCTGTTCCGAAGGGTCCGATTTGAGGGGAGAGAGGATCCAAGGGGCGGTCGGGGACCTGGAGTTTCTGGACTTGAGGGTCGCCAGGGATGTGGGGTCCTGGGACCCCAGGTCCCCTTACCAGGGCGAGCTCCTTGCTCGTCGTCCGCTCCATGGTCCGCTCCCGTCCCGCTCTGCCGCGCGGCTGAGTGAGGCGGAAGGGCCGGTCGGGGAGCAGTGGCCGGGAGTCGGGCCGGCGGGGCGGGGCGGCCGGGCAGCGCGGGGGCGGGGCGGGGTGGACCCACTGCTCGCGGTTGCCCCTGCCAGACCCCAGCGCCCAGCCCAGGGCCCTGGGGAAGAGGTCCGAGCTCTCCGGATAAATGTGTATCAATCTGAGCCCGGGAGACAGGACGCCCCTCTCTCTCTCCCAGGGGAGGGCTCTTTTTTGTGTCCCCAGGTGTGGAGGAGCTAATGTGTATAGCTAAGTGGGGTACAGGTCTGCGTCCTCAGAAGGAGTCCGCTTGCTCAGACGGGGAGGGCTGGTCCGCCCCAGGTGTGGAGGTATTTCTCATTTCTCTGGAGGGACGGAGGGAGCTCAATCTGCGTCCCTAGCTTATGGGAGTCATCACTCCCCAGGTCGGAGGGGGCTGAATCTGTGGCCCTGGTTTGAGGGGCAGCCATCTATGGGGTGGTGCAGGATCAAGGAGAGGCGAATACTCAGGGAGCTGGTGGTTGACCTTTAATGCGCGATTCCGAGGCCGGCGCGGACCAGCCTGGGGAGATTTACTGTGGGAACGTCCGGCAGCCCAGCCCCCTTCTCTACTTCGGGCATCGCCCGCCCGCTCCGCTCCCTCGTCCGGGCCGCGTTCAGCCCTTGAAGGGGCCCCGTGGGCCCGCCGCTGGGCCCAGAGGGGTTTGGGGGCTCCGCAGGGGCCCGCAAACGCCAGATGGGCGCGAGGGCGAGTCTAGGACCTCCGCGAACGACCGCGCCTCTTGCTGCGGGATTCGATTAATTTCTGGGAACGCATCTTGAGCTCCGCGCGGGTCACCACGTTGTTGTCTTCGTCCTCACTCTCCTCTTCGTCTGCAAAGGGCGATGAGGGGATCAAGTTCCCATTCCCGGCTCAGATGTTCCTTCCCAGCCTTTACCATCCCACCACCACCTTGGCCCTAGGTCTGGCCCCTGACCACCTCCCGATGCTCTGCTTGGGCCCCCGGCCCCGCCCCCTTTCCTTGCCCGTACTGACCGAAGAACCTGTCCTTGAGACCGGCAACAGGCAGGGCGATGCGGGTGTTGTACATCGGCAGCTTTCCCTCTAGGGTGGAGTAGAACTGGGGGAGGGGGGAGCGGGAAAGAAGAGTGTGAGTGGGCAGAGGCTGCAGCGAAGTCCGTTCCCCCTCCTCCCCAGCCCACTCTGAGACATAACCTGATTCCATTCAGCACCTCTGCCCACTGCTGTAAAGTTTTCTTTGGTCGCTGCCGCGTCATTTGTTCTCAGCGTGCATCCTGATACCCCTCCCCCTCCCCCTCCCAGGCCCGCCCGTGGTCTCTAGGTCCCACCTCTGGTCCTCTCGAGGCCCCACCCTTGATCCCCCCAGCCTTGACCTCTGGCCCGCCAGGGCCCTCTGGACACTCTCGTGGTGCATCCCTAGTTCCTTAAACCTCACGCCTTGTCCCTAAGGCCCATTCCCGGCCCATGGGCCTCCTCTCAGGTCTCCTGGGGGATGCCCCGACCTCCTGGTATTCCGCCCCAGCCCCGGCACCCTCAGCCCCACCGCCCGGCTGAAGGGGTACCTCGCGGTCGGCGATGTGGCGCAGCAACTCTGGCACGTTTTGGTTCTGGAGTTGCGCCTGTAGCTTCAACAGTTTTTCCTCCACGAGGCCCAGTAGGTTGGGCAGATAGTCACCTGCCTTGGGATCCAGCTCCTTTCTGGCGAAGTGGCCGGCCTCCTGCGGCCGGGGGCGGAACCAGGTGAGTTGGAAGGGGGCGGGGTCTCTGGGGCAGGTTCCACCCAGGGGCGGGGCTTTTCCTCAGGGACCAGGCCTTTGAAGTTAGGGGCCACCAACCCGAGTGGTGCTATCCTCTGTGGGGTGGGGATTCTGTGGTCAAGGGCCACGCGTATAGGGCAATTGCCTCTGAATTCCAGACACCCAAGCCAAGGGATGGGGGCAGGGGGAGTCTTTTAGTGGGAGGGCAGGGATACTAACTGGAGAGAGGCCATTGCCGGATGACCTTAAGAAATGGGATTCTGCTGCGGGCAGGGTGGGGCTTCTCTCATCTGTGGTCGCTCCAGGATTGGAGCGGGGTCTCTGAAGTTTTGGGTGTGTGTGTGTGTGGGGGGGCTAAGTGGGACTTTCCCATGGGGGCGGTTGAAATGGGACAGGGTCTCTAAAGTCCTGGGCCTCTTGAGGAGTAAGGGGGTGCCCCCTGAGACGTGGGGTGGAGACTCAGAAGTGGGTTGAGGTTTCCCCTGTGTCTAGGCCTCTCATGTCCTGGACAGGGCCTGCGGTGGGATCTCTCGAGTCGGCTACGGGGCAGAACCCCACACCTGCGCGCCGGCACCGCCTCTCACGTCTTGCGGGGATTCCTCGTGGGCGGGGCCTGCCACTAGGATGTGGTTCAGTTTGCCAGCCAGGTGTTCCAGGCCCTCTTTGGTCATTTGCATTGCCCACATGGCGAGCTGCAGCTGATCCTGTGTGTCAGCGCGCCGCTGCTCCTCCGCCTTGATGCGCCCCTGCAACTCGACTTGCAGCTTCTGCTCGCTGCGGGGAGCAGGGAGGCCACCACTGGAGCTCCACCGACCCCGCAGGCCCCACTCTCGCCCTCGGGCACCCGGGACCTCACCTCACGAGCGTGGTCTCCCCTGAGTACTTGAGGTCTTCGAGCTCCCGCTGCAGCCGCTGCTTCTCTTGATTCAGCCTCATCAGCGTCTGCTCGTTCTGGCTTTTGAGCGTCTCCAACTGCGTGAAGGTGTCGCCCTGTGCCAGGAACCGCTGCACCACCGCCTGGGGGCCGCCCAGCCCGAGTCAGAGCCAGGGCTGGGGCAGGCAGGGGTGCACTCCTCCTTCTTTCCCCCGCTTCTTTCCCCCGGGGCACGCAGGACAAGTGGCTGAGCTGATGGCTTCTGCATAATGGTGTTTAGACACTCTGTGAGTCCGACCCAGGGCTGCCTCGAGGGTGTGCAGCCCCGAAGAAATGATTTTTGCGGGCCCTTCCTTGTCTATATAGGGAAATTGAATCAGCCACAATCGGCTTGCGGGGCAGTGATAGCAGTGAGCACAGCTGCTTTCCAAACTCAACATGCCAGCAACGTTCTGGCAGTGAATCTTGCCCACTTCCATGAGGAAATATGGCTGGGAAAGGCGCCTGGCCACAGTGCTCCAGATGACCCCATATGTCCAAGTCCTGGAACTCCTTGGAGGCTACCCCATAGGAGTAGTGGGTTGGAGAGCGCCGTAAGTGGAGAAACCCAACAGGGATCCAGGGGAATTAGTGTTCGCCAGCTGGGGGCATAAATAAAGTCTTAGGAAATTTCAAGGAAGACGCTGCCTCGCGTGGGCCCCAGCTTCTCTGGGGCTGAGGCTGGCACTGGGCATTTTACTGCGCCCAGACCCTGCTACAGGTGCTGGAGGCACAGCAGAGAGAAAACACTCATAGTTCTCCTAGAGCTGATATGTCAAAGACGTCAGCACCAGTGTAAGCCGGAACATTAGAGGATGATGGCCAGTGTAGATAACTCGTGTGGGTTTTGCTGAGAGAGGTAGCGGATTAATGAGGCAGTAGCTGGAGGAAGAAGGGGTGTCTTTTGTGTGCTGAAGAATTGACCCGGCAAAAAGGGGAGGCTGGGTGTGTTGGCTTCCCAGGCTCAGCTCGGGCGTCTGGGAGCTGGGAGGGCCGAGGGCAGCACTCACGTGCGTTTCTGCCACGCCGGTGGCGTCCTTGACCTTGCCGAAGAGCACCTCCATCTGGTACATGTTCCAGCGCCGCCGCAGATCCTCCTCTTTGGAGTGCATGCTGTCCTGGAGCCTGTCGTTGGACTGCAGCAGCACCTGCTCGCGCTGGGTCTGCTGGTGGGTTGAGGTCAGGGCCGGGGTCAGCTCGCAGACAAGGGCTTAGGGCAGAGGCCGCGGGGGTTGGGGAAGTATCCGCACTGGGGTAAGGGAGGGGGTGGGGCCCAGGCGTGGGTAAGGGCACCCAGAAGGGGTCAGGAGTGCTTGGCAGGGCCTCAGAAGCAGCGCAGAGGGACGGGGTCCAGGGGGCGGGGCCTGTCGGGTAAGGGGTGGGCCCTGTCGGGTAAGGGGCGGGTTAGAGGCAGGATCAAATTTCCGACACAGGCAAGTCTTGTGGGGAAGGATGAGGATAGACCTGAGAGTAAGGGGAGGGCTGGAGGGCGGGGTCAGGGATGTGAGAGGAGCCCTGGCATCTAGTGGAGATGGGGGCGGAGTCAGGAGAAATGTCAGAACTGCCGAAGGGTCTAGGGCCTGGGCCAAGGTAGTGGCGCGGCCCCGGACGCAGCAGGGCCGCATCTAAGCAGGAGCAGGCTGGGGTCGTCGCAGCCCCGTACCCCTGGTGCGCCCACCTTGCGCTCCATGCGTTCGTTCTGCAGTTTCCTCTCCTCCGCGCGCTTCTTGCACTCTGTTAGGTAGCGTTCACGCTTTTTGCGCTCTCGGAACACTGTCTCTTCCAGATGCTGCAGCTGGTTCTAGAGGGCGGGAAAGGGGGACAGCAGGACCTGCGGGCTCTGGGCCAGAGCTGCAGGCCCAACTCTACACAGCTGGGTCAGGCTGTGGGGTCCTGGGAGAGAGATGGGACGGGTTCCGGGACAGCTGAGGTTCAGATGCTGGGGCCAGAACAGAAGACCATGGCGGCATCGGGGGTCGGGGGGCAGGACCCCCACCCCCCACCCCGCCCAGGACCTGACGGGCTGGCACCTTGGCGATGTCCCTCGCATTAAGCGCCTCCTGATTCACTAGGTTCAGTTCCTCCAGCTCCTGTTTTGTTCTCAGCACCTCAGCCTCCATGAAGTCCAGCCGGTTCTCCAAGCGAAGGCTCTCCTCCTGGGGCGTGAGGGATGAGGCAGGCCTGTGACCGCTGTCCCTAACAAGGCTGGCTCTCCCACTTGCCGCCTCCCACCCCCAGTCGCCCTGGTCCCTACCTGTAGATAGGCCTTGAGCTGCAGGTACACATTGGTGATGTGTTCGGCCTCCTCCACCTTCATCTGGGCCTTCTCCAGGCGGTTCTCCAGGTTCCGCATAGTCTAGAGAGAAGCAAGCCTGGGCTGGGTCCCTTCCCCCCTCAATTCCTCCCCCAGGATCAAGGCCTCTGCAGACCTCACTGGCCCCACCTTGGCCACCTCTGTGTTGCTATCTTTCGCCTCTGCCATCTCCAGCTCACGCAGACTGTGCTGCAGCTGGAGCTCCTCCAGCCACTTCTGTCGCAGCCCCAGCTGGTACCGAAGAGCATTCAGCTGCTTCACCTTCTCACTCAGCCGGTGGTCCAGGTGCTCCAGGGCCTGCTGAGGGAGGGGGGCAAGAGCAGGGGCCTGAACCCCTCACCTAGTCCTTCCTTCCTTCTCCCATATCTTTTTTTTTTGTTTTAATTTTATTTATTTTTTGGCTGTGTTGGGTCTTTGTTGCGATGCGCGGCCTTCTCATTGCAGTGGCTTCTCTTGCTGTGGAGCATGTGCTCTAGGCACACGGGCTTCAGTAGTTGTGGTGCGCGGGCTCAGTAGTTGTGGCCCGCGGGCTTAGGTGCTCCGTGGCATGTGCGATCTTCCTGGAGTAGGGATCGAACCCGTGTCCCCTGCATTGGCAGGCGGATTCTTAACCACTGCGCCACCAGGGAAGTCCCCCTTCTCCTATATCTTGGTTCTCACCTCCCCTGACCCTTAGTAGTGTCTGACCTGGTTGATCCCCCTCCTCCTGCAGATTCTCTTTTTTGGGGGCTTCCAGGACCCCCATTTCTTGGTTTTCCACCCACCTCCCTGGCTGCCCCTTCTCCATCTCCTTTGCCTTTGAAGAGGTTCTTCTCTCCTCTGACCAACCTTACCCCCTTGGTGATCCTATCCAGTCTCAGGGTTTCAAAACTCACATATACACTGAAGACACCCCAATTTTGCCTCCCTCCTGAACTGCAGGCTTGTATATGCATATCTACACTGCCTTCCAGATGTTTCCACAGGCAGCTGAAAACCATCGTGTCCAAAACTATGTCCTTGATCTTTCCCCAAACCTGCCCTTCTCGAATCTTCCCCATCTCAGCTCATGGCAGCTCCACCCTTCCAGGTGCTCAAGTCCCAAACCTTGATGTCATCCTCACCTTCTCTTTTTCTCTCTCACCTGCATCCAGTTTGTTAGCAATTCTCTGTTCTATTTCAGAGGTTCCTCCAGAGAGAGCTCTTTCTTCCTATTTCTACCCCTTTTGTCCTAGTGCAGCCAACACCATCTTTCACCCGGTTGACCTCCTCCTGGCTTCTATTCCTGCCTCCTCACAGCCCATCTTCCGTTTCTCTGATTCTTAGTATAAAATCTGCACTCTTGCAGTGAAGGCTGCTGCAAAGTTCTGCCCCTGCTGACCTCCCTGACCTCACCTCCTGCAGAACCCCCCCGTCACTCACTACCATCCCGCCACACTTACCTCCTTTGTGTCTCCAACACTCTACTTTTGTTCCTACCCTAGGCACTTTGCACTTCCTATTCCATCTGCCTGGAATGCTTTTCCCCAGATCATTACCTGCCTGTCCCATTCTCAGCTCAAATATCACCTTCTTAGAGAAAGCAAAGACCCCCATCCTGCAGTCTAAAAGGCAAACCCCTGCCCCCATCCATCTCGAGTAAGTCAGTCTGTTTTATTTTATTTGTTTCTCTTCTCACCACTGGGAATTACTTTGTTTCTATATTTGTTGTTCTTGTTTTTTTTGGGTGTGTGTGTGGGGGGGTCTGTTCTCTCCACCAAGATATGAGATTTTGGGGAGTGGGGACATGGTCTGTTTCTTTCACCTCACGGTGACCAACACCTAAAACCATGCCAGGCACATGGTAGGTGCGTGATAAAGGTTTAGAAATAAATGAGTGGCGCCAGGTGTGGAGAAGGGATTGGAGAGGCGAGATAGTGGGCAGGGAGGCCAGTTGGGTGGGGACCCAGGCTGGAAATGAAGGGAGATGGTCAGTGGAACGGGAGTGGGGCAAACCTGGCCTGTCCTGTTCTTCAGGTATGGCTTCTCTGATTTCCATTCCCGAATCACTGCCTGGATCACTTTCTCATCTCCCTGCAGAGAGAAGAGCCCAGTCACACTACTGATTCAGGCCACTTCTACTTGAGGTGGTGCTCTGCCCCTGGGGATGCTGCTCCCGCCCCCTGGCACCTCTTCAACCTCACCTGGAGCAGGTCTGTCAACTGTAATTGCAGCGCCCTGGTCTCCTCATGGAGCTGGTTGATGGTCTCCTGATTCTTTTTGATGTTCCACTGGCTGGTCTCATAAAAGGCCTTCCGGTCACCCTCTGGGGTCATGTGAGGTGGGCAGGCAGAAGCAGAGGATCATGGGAAGGGGGGACTTCCCAGAGGGAAGACCTTTCAGTAATTGTCAACCTAACACTGTAACGATATTTCACTTTGAGCATTTGTTATGTGTTGGATGCTGGACTAATAATTTTCTAGGTATCAAATAGCGTGTGCCAATAGGTACATGTCCATATACATATTATACCCATTTTACACATGTGAAGACTCAGGCTTATTATATTGTTCCAAGTCACAAGCAGTTGGACTCCCCAGCCCATACCTTCAACCACTATGCAAAATTATCTCCTAATAATAAAACAATAATGGTTTATACCAGGATTTCCCAATCTTGGCACAACTGCCATTTGGGATGGATAATTATTTGCTGTGGCGAGCTGTCCTGTGCACTGTCAGATGTTGAGCAGCATCCCTGGCCTCTACCCACTAGATGCCAGTAACCACCCCACCCCCCCCAGCAATGTGACAAACCAAAATGTCTCCAGACATTGCAGAATAGCCCTATTCCATTGAGAACTACCGGTTCACACTTTATAATGTTACTATGTGCTAGGCACTGTCCTAAGCACCTTACGCATTTCAACCACCTATGAGGTTGTACTGTTACTATCCCCATTTCATGGCTGGACAGACTGAGAGCAATGAGGTTACTCTTGGTCCCTGAAAGTCAAACAATTAGTATATGTAGAGCCAGGATTTGAACCCAGAAAATCCAGCTCTAGAAATCTATATTCTTTACCACTCCATGCATGATAGAAGAGTTGAAATTACATAAAAGTATGAAATGCAGTCCAGTCAGTTCTGAGCTCAGGAAAAGTTTTACAAGAAAGATGAGGAAAAACATGAACCAGTATGAGTTTTTGCCTTCAGAAACTGGCCACTGGATGAACGCCAGTGAAACGCTCCTGCCAGCTCAGAGGACTGTTGACTCTTGACCCTTCTGTGCCCTGTGGAGCCATCTTACCTAACAGTTGTAGCTTCCTTTGTAACTCAGCCACCTGCGTGTGCACAGCGGACTTCCCCTCGCTGGCGTGGAAAGGTGCTGCCTTGGAATGGAGTGAGTGCCAGGCCTGCACTGACCCCTTGCCTCGAGGGTGGTAGGGCCTGATCTGAGCCTGACCGCCCTTGACTTTGGAAGGAGCTGAAATCTGGACCTGAAAAGGCATGGCGTTGGCGGAGGCCGCCCAACTCAGGGGAGACGTCATAATTGGGTTGAGGCCAAGGATCCCTGGTGGTTAGGGGATCCGCTAGGAATTGCCTCTGTCCGGCATCCGTCAGCTCCTGTTCCTCGGGCTCTGGGAATGCACTTGTCTACAGCTTGGCGGGGCCTCGCAGCATCTACGGTTGCTAGGTAACCTTCCCCGCCTCCCTCCAGCGCTCCCAAGGAAATCGCCTGCATTCCAATCTACGGCTCTCATTGGCTGACGCTGAACTGAGGGGCGGTCCCAATAGGGGACAGACCGGACCAGCTCCGCAGAAAGATGGGGGAGGGTACTTTGGAGTCACGTGCTCATCCCTTTTCCTCCCCACCCCTCCACCCTAACCCCGCCGAGGCGGTTCGCGGGCGTTTTTCAGGAACTTTCTGTTCCGGCTGCAGAACCCGACACTCCCAAGATGGAGGCACCTTGCGCCGCCATTAAGCGCTAACCTTCAGAACTATTCCCTTTAAGGCGTCACAGTCCTATCCAAGATGGCCGTCTCGGTTCCGGCCCCGCCACTTGCCACTCGCAACATGGCGGCCACGAACCGCCGTTCAGGGAGCGCAGCGTGATACCGGAAGTGATGCTTCCACACATTTCCGCTTTCTTTCTGCGGGAGGAACAGTTGGCTGCTGGGACGGGGGGCGCGGTGGATATTGACCTTTGCCCCAACCTCGTGTAGGTGGTGAACTAGTGGGCGGGAGGGCACCCCAATTTCCTCTTGGGGGCAGTCGAAGGTGGGAATTGGATAGCTAACCACCCCCTACTCATGGGGAGCGGAGGTTTTGAGATCTCCCCACCGTTGATTTGGGCCAAGTGAGATTCCCCTCCACTGGGCAGGATTGGGGAGACCCCCCCCCCGCCCCCAGTATGGGAAGCAAAGTGAGCCCTCATTGCCCGGAAGCGATGGAGGAATCCAGTTGGCTGGAGGGAGAGGTGCCTTCCTTCGGCTGGAAGTAGCCCTCTCCCGCTGACCTGCCACCCCTTTCTTGCTGCAGCGCGAGGGCACAGCGCATCTCCCAGCAGCCTCCTTCCTCTGACAGAACCCGTTTCCGGCTTCCGAGGCTCCAGCGAGATGTTACTAGTGCTGCTGCTGCTGCTGCCCATGTGTTGGGCCGTGGAGGTCAAGCGACCCCGGGGCGTCTCCCTCACCAGTGAGTCGGCCACTGGAGGTGGTCAGAGGTGGGGGTGGGGTGTGGGAGGCTCCTGGGAGAGGCACTTAACAGCCTTCGGTCTCAGTGTTCTGGTCTCTGGGCAGGAAAGGTGGCAATGCTCAACTGGTGGGTGGGGGGAGAGGAGCCATTGGGTGGAAAGGGCCTCTTCCTGCCCTGGGCTGAGCCCCTTGCCCCCCTCCCCAGACCATCACTTCTACGACGAGTCCAAGCCTTTCACTTGCCTGGATGGCTCTGCCAGTGTCCCTTTTGATCAGGTCAATGACGACTACTGTGACTGCAAAGATGGCTCAGATGAACCAGGTGAGCTCTTTCGTCATTCGTTCATTCATCATGCATTTATTGAGCAGCTGGTGGGTGCCAGGTCCTGTGCTGTGAGCAAAACAGACCCAGTCCTGTCCTCAGAGAGCTCGCTGTTGAGTGGGGGGAAGTGGGCACAGAAGCGAGTGGTCAGTGGTTTGGTGAGGAGAGTGGGAGGTGCTGTGGGAGCCCAGAGGGGGAGGGGGAGGGGGTTTGGCAGGGTCCTGTTCTGAGGGCCTCAGGGAGGAGAGGCAGGAGGGAGCACTGAAGAGTTTTGTTTCAGGCCCCGAGCGTGCAGCTGTCTTTCCTCCTCTTACTTGGGATCAGTTACTCTCACATTCCTTGTTCGTTCTGTGTACGCGGTGGGTGTGACACACTGGATTCTGAGCACACTCCACAAACCCTCCCTCCCTTCGTCCCCCCAGGCACAGCCGCCTGTCCCAACGGCAGCTTCCACTGCACCAACACTGGCTACAAGCCCCTGTACATCTCCTCCAGATGGGTCAACGATGGAGTTTGTGGTGAATGAGATCTCCCTGGGGTTGGGAACAGCGTGCTGGGTGGAGGGAGGGAAGAGGCGCTGCCGGGTCCGATGGTGCCCACACCTCTTCCCTCAGACTGCTGCGACGGGACGGACGAATACAACAGCGGGATCGTCTGTGAGAACACCTGCAAGTACGTAGGTGACACCCCCCCATCCCCCCCCACCCCTCCAGACCTTGCCTTGCCCCACTGGGTGAATCAGGGTTCCCTCTCTTTTCTGTTTTTGTGTACTGAGTGCTCACCCCGTGCCAGGTGCCTTGGGAATGCTCCATCAGCAATTTCCTCTCTGGCCTGGAAGCAGGTGCAGTTTGCCTAAGAACAGATGAGAAAGCTCAAGGTTAGAAAGGAGAATGACTTCCTCAGGGTCACATAGCTAGGAGATAGCAGAGCCGAGACTCGAACCCAGGTCGGTCTAACTTGAGACTGCATGCTTTTAACTGCTGTGCTCTGCAGCAGGACCTGAAAACTGAAATGCCCACAGGTAGGTAATCTAAACAGCACAAGCAGGCTGAGTATAAGGCAGTAGGGAGTGGTGGGCTTGTGACATCTAAAGGCACAGCTGTTCTCCACTCCTGTGAGTTGAGGGCAGGTGGCAGGGCTGGATTTGTTTTTCAAAGAAGCTGAGAGTCCCAATACTTCTGTAAACTCTTTTGATGGAAGGTCTTTGAAACAGAGAGTGGATTAAGCAGAACAGTGCTTACCGGCCAGATTGCCCTTTGTGTCTGGGGGGTCTGTGACTTCTGTGCTTTTCTCTCCTCCCTCTCTTGGGAGCCACCTCCCAGCCCCACATCCCAGCACCCCCCAGTCCCTCCCCTGACCCTGAGGGTGGACGAACCCTGCCCATTGTCCTTCCCCTCAAGGACAGGGATGAGGGACTCTGAGGCCAAGAGAGCCTGGGGAGGTGGGGAGAGGAGGGTTTGTTCTCCTGTCTTTGCCCACATAGAGGGTGTGAAGGCATGGGTGTTGAACGCTTTTGGAAGGAGCAGACCTGGTGGATGCTAAGTGCCCCCGACCCCATCGTGCCTATGTGTCCCCTCTCCCCAGAGAGAAGGGCCGTAAGGAGAGAGAGACTCTACAGCAGATGGCGGAGGTGACCCGCGAGGGGTTCCGCCTGAAAAAGATCCTAATTGAGGACTGGAAGAGGGCCCGAGAGGAGAAGCAGGTGAGGGGCCCGGTGGGGCTGACCCAGGACAACCTGGAGGTATAGGCTGAGGAGTTCGGCTGGGGTTGATGTCTGCTCCTGACTCGTGGTGTCCTGGGGCCAGTTACTGTCTCTCTGCGCCTTGATTCACTCGTTTGTCCACTTGGCGCTTAGTCGTCGCTTAAGCGGGTACCAAGTGGGTGGCAGCCAGTACAGGCATCGACCTGGGCCTTGGGTGCAGACTGAAGTGGGCTCAGAGGAGCTCTGCCGCCCCTAGGACAGGAGGGACACGTCTGCATCCCGGTCCCAGGGTTCTCTCATCTGTAAGTTAGGGTTAATGGCTATGTGACTTCCCAGTCTGGGGGAGGACTCGAGACGGGGGTCAGTCAGTCGCAGTCACGTTAGTTCAATAGGGTGGGTGCTTGGGGGGGCAGAAGAGGGTGTACCCCCAGGGGTGTGTCTCTCCCTCCCGTCTACCACCCCCTTGGCTGTTAGATGGGTCAGAGTCCTCAACACTCCTCCTGGGCTCTTGCCCGACCCACTGAGTAAGGGCTCCAGCTCTGTTTCTCTGCCCTGGGCATCTTCCAGGTTTTTCTCTCCCACCCCCATGGCCTGGCTAGAGTGGTACCTCCCGAATTTATGGGGCAGTGAATTCAGAGCCAGTGTGATACCTCCCGAGTTTAGAGGATGCTGGGGAGCCACATGGTGAGGTTGGCTCCGGGTGATCTTTGCCCTCCTGGGCAGGTGGGAGGATCCTGGCAGCAGACCAGGCTGAGGTCTTGGGAGGAAAGTGATCCCGTGTGGGCTTGGGCTAAGACCCTACAGCTTGGGACCCCCATCCCTAGGCTGGAGTCCACCCAGCACACACATTCGTTTTTGAAATAGCCACAGAAGCCCAGGATGCACTGGGCTCATGCATCATGGCTAGAAGCAAACGTGGAACTAGATGTGGAACTGCCTCAAGAGTGCATCAACTAGTGGGAGGGACACACAGACAAAGTGATAGCCAGGTCTGAGGGGAGAAGGGATGTTCGGGGCTGTAAGGCATAGAGAAGACTCTTGCCCGGTCCCTCTGTTCCCCGAACTCGTCTTGGGGGTAGGAAGTAGGGAAGACTTCCTGGAGGAGGAGGCTTCCATCTAAACTGAAATCTGTTGGGTAATTCAGAGTTAGCCAGGCAGAGTGTTCCAGACAGAAGGAAAGCATGTGTGAAGAACTGGAGGCAGAGAGTGGGGCTCTGAATGTTGTCAGGGCAGTTGGATCTTAGAGTTTAAGATAGCAGTGGGGTGGATGGGGCTGGAGAGGTGGGCAGGGGCCTGGTCATGCAGGGCCTCGGGGGCTACATTGACGTCTTTGGGTTTCTCTCCAGTGGGCTGCAGGGAACCATAGCAAGGGGGAGACCCAGAGAGGGGTGTGTATTTTGAAAAGATCCTGTGGCCACCCTGTGAAATAGAGTCAGGGAGATGGCAGTCTGTGAGGAAGAGGGTGGAACAGGAAGAGAGCTGGCCCCTGTCTTCTGCCTACCCAGAAAAAGCTCACTGAGCTGCAGGCTGGAAAGAAGTCACTGGAGGACCAGGTGGAGTTGCTGCGGACACTGAAGGAAGAAGCTGAGAAGCCAGAGAAGGAGGCCAAGGACCAGCACCGGAAGCTGTGGGAAGGTACATCACTACGTCCCAGGGTGGCCGTGACTTGCCCTTGGCTCCTGGCTGGGAAGAGTCTGGGCCCAGGAGCCTCTTGCTGGTTATCTCTCATCTGTGGTTTTGCTGATTTTTTAAATCATGGCACTTTAGTTCCCTGCGTGCCCAGTTATCTTTGACTGTGTGTTGGTCGCTGTGTTTAAAAGTCATTAGTAGGAGTAACTTGCAGTCTAGGCTGAGAGGTTCCTCTCCAGAGAGGAGGGGCTTTGCTTCCTGCCGTCTCTGAGCACTACCATTCAGGGATCCCTTGAATCCAAATTCAAGGCTGGAGATTGTTCCGGCCTCACAGGCCGTGTGAGCCGAGGTCTAAGCATAGGCTGGGTAATTCCTGGCCCAGCTTATCCCTGAGGGGAGCCCCGTGGGGTCACAGTTATGCTGCGGGGGGCAGTTCACCTTGGACTTTGATTTTCATTTCTCTTCCCTCACAAGTTATCAAAATGGACATCCACATTTGCCAGGATTGGCAACATCCCTTAGGGTGAAAGCGGCTTCCATATTCTCTTACCTTCTTGATTTCTTCTTGGTCCTGGAAACTCCTACTGTCTTGGTTGGTTTTAAGATGATTTTCTTAGGCTTTGTCCAGCATTTCGTTGCTGTTGGTAGATTGTGTTGCCATTATGGGAAATCTGAAGCCTTGGCATTTGTTCTCAGTCTGCTCTGTGCAGGGGCACCTGGTGGAAGGAGGATAGAAGGGAGAGGGGGGACAGAAACCCATTCCAGGCTAGTTAAAAGACCAAGCATCGCTGGGAGGATTTGGAGGTGCGGCTCCAGCTGGCCACCGGGCTGGTGACCGGGAACCGGCAGTCTTCTCTCGGAGGCCATTCTGTGATCTCATCCATCTCTTTGAGCATCTGCTGCGTTCTCCCTTCCTTTCCTATCTCTGCTCTGATTTCTCGTAATCGGTAATTCAGTCATTCATCTAACAAGCATTTGCTGTGTACCTGTCATGTGCCAGGTGCACCCCAGGTGCCAGCAATACAGGCTTGAACAAGACAGAGAAAGCCCTCTGACCACGGAGGGAGGGAGGGAGTGCCGGCAGAGGGAACAGGTGCAAAGGTTCCAAGGCAGCATCTTGTCTAGTTTTTAAGGAGCAGTGAGGAGGCCACGTGGGCGAGTGAGAGGAGACTCTCCCCTTTATTTACGTAACATCAGCTGCTTTTGTGATACAGCTACAGAGCCGAGTGGTTGCCAACAGAGACCTTATGGGTTGCCAAACCTAAAATAGTTTAGCATCAGGCTCTTTACAGTAAAGTTTTCCGACCCCTGACAAAGACACTGATATTCTCTCCCACACTGATGATAGCTGGACCAGAGCACCCAGTGCTTGTTTCATAAGGATCATCGTGTCGCTCCTGCCTCCCTGCCCTATGAACTGCACCCACACGTAGCCCTGTTTCACAGATGAGGAAGCTGAGGCCTTGCCCAGCTAGGTTGATGCCCAAATCTCTCTGATTGCAGGCCCTGTCCCTTAACTGGAGGCTTGAGTCATCTGCCTGTTCTGCCTGGCTCAGGGCCCAGCATTGCCCTGGCCTCCTGATGGCCCCCCTCCATCAGGCCAAGCCATTCTTCTGCCCAGCAGTCTTCCCGGCTCCCCAGTGCCTCGGGTGGGACAGCGTTTGGGCCACCACTGCCTGGTTATGGTGCCCCCTGCCTCGAGGAGTCGAGCACTTTTCCCTGCACTGCGCCCTGTGCACTCACCACATTGGTCTGATTGCCTCTCCCCTGAAACTGCTGCCCTTTATTGCTCCCAGGCCTCTGCTCCAGCCACTCCCACTGCAAATACAGAGGTGTCTAGTGGGCTCTAGGCCCCGTGCTCAGCAGCGACACATGAGGCCCCATCCTGCAGCCCTGCTCACCTTGAAATGGGAGCAGCAGATCAGTGAGTCTGTCCCACTGTGCCCCAAGCCCTCAGATGGCGCTGCCTCCACAGAGACTTTCCAGCTTCCTTCCTGAGATCAGCCCTTCTGACCACATGTGACAGAAACCCAACTTGAACCCACTTCATAAAAAGTGGAAGCTTTAGGCCCAGTGGGACCCTAGGCTCCCTGGATGGCGGGAGTCCTCCCTCCACCTCTGGGCTCTGCCGCCTCCTCTGTGGGCTTCCTTCCCAGGCAGGCTCTGCCCTCCCGTGCCAGCACAACCACAGGCAGCACTAGGTTTATTTCCTTCTGGCTCAGCAGCCCCAGCCAGTAGAGAATACCACTTTCCCACGAGTCCCAACACAGATCCCAGGGCAAGCTCCTATTGGCTTGTCCCAGGTCCCGTGGCTGCCCATGAGCCGATCCCTGGAGCCAGGAGGTGCAGCACAGGTTCTGATTGGTCAGGCCTGAGTGTCGGGTGGGTAGTTGCCCACAGGGAAATGGAGGAGGGGTAGTGTAAGCAGGTGGGGTTGTTTGCTGGAAAGGTAAAGCTGAGGGTTGGAATTACCCTCCTTTGCTGGGGTCTTATTGCTTCTACTGTTCTCTGCCGTCTTGGGTTTTGGAGTGAGTAGGTGGTGACCAAGTCAGACCTGTCAAGGGCCAGCACAACATGGGGTCACCCAGCTTGGACTTTTAAGGGTGGTATGAGTTCCAAGGCCAGATCATTGGAGGTGGGGTGTGTGAGTGTGTGTGAGAGACGTGGGATGTGACTGGGGCCTTGAAAGAAGGCTGGGAGTTCCCTGCTCTATTTCTTCCTAGTTTCCATGTGATTTAAAATATCCCATCTGACTTCCATATTCTCTGTTAAAAAGATTTTTGGGGGTAACAATCCTGAAAGTAGTAAAGTAGAAAGGGAGAGAGTTTTCCTCCAGGTTAATCTCTACCAGGAGGCGTGAAACCTTCCAGACCTTTTTTTTTTTTTTTTTTTTTGTGGTATGAGGGCCTCTCACTGTTGTGGCCTCTCCCGTTGCGGAGCACAGGCTCCGGATGCACAGGCTCAGCGGCCATGGCTCACGGGCCCAGCCGCTCCACAGCATGTGGGATCCTCCCGGACCAGGGCACGAACCCGTGTCCCCTGCATCGGCAGGCGGACTCTCAACCACTGCGCCACCAGGGAAGCCCTTTCCAGACCTTTCTTGTCCATCCCAGGCAGAGATGCAATTCTTCAGAGGGTAGTAACTCTGGGTGTCGACCCCAAAGCCACACTTCAAGTGCCCAGTGGCCACGTGTAGCTGGTGGCTGTCATTTTGGCCAGCAGATGTAGACCATGTCCATCTTTGTAGAAAGTTCTGTTGGACAGCACTGGTCTACATGGTGTATGGGTGTTGTGCTATGTCTATGTGTACCTCATTTCCTTTTTTTTCACTCAGACCCTTCACTTTTTTTTTTATTGTGGTAAAATCCACAAAATGTATAATTTACCATTTCAACCAATTTGAAGAGTACAGTTCAGTGGCATCAAGTACATGCACCACGTGCACCCATCTCCGCTATCTAGTTCCAGAGCATTCCCGTCTCCCCAAAAGGGGACTTCCATGTCCATCAAGCAGTCCCTCCCCATCCCCCCGCCCCCCAGCCCCTGGCAACTACTCATCTGCTCTCTGTTTCTATGGGTTTGCCAGTTCTGGACGTTTCATATCAACAAAACCAGGCAGTGTGTGGCCTTTGTGACCGACTTCTTTTCCCGAACATCGTGTTGTCACGGGTCATCCACACTGTAGCCTTGTGTCTGGACCCTACTTCCTTTTAACAGTTGTGTCTATTCCGGTGTATGACCCTGGCAGGATTTATTTAATCCAGGTGCCGTTTTTTTCTATCAGGTTCGCAGTGCTGGTTTTCATCATTTGTAGACGCCTGTTGTGTATTAGGGTGTTGGCCCTTTGTGACCGAAGTTGCCGGTGTTTTCTTATCATTCATCTTTGGTGCCAGGTTCCTGGTGTTTTCTTGCTGGGCCATGTGTTAGAAAGTGAATTCAGGGACTTCCCTGGTGGTCCAGTGGTTAAAACTGCGCTTCCACTGTAGGGGGTCGTGGGTTCGATCCCTGGTTGGGGAACTAAGATCCCACATGCCGCAGAGTGGCCAAAAAAAAAAAAGAAAAGAAAGTGAATTCACTCTTGTCTTCTCTTTGCTTCTGTTTCCACTGTTTTGCACCACGGCGAGCGTCCTTTTACACAAGGCTGGGCGTACTCGTGCCCCGTTTCCCTTAGCCCGAGTTCTCAGCATGGAGTTGCCAACTCAGGTTCAGGGGTAGTAACATGCCAGGGCTTGACCCAGATTCGCAGAGGGTGGTGGGGATGAGCACGGGCTCTGGAGGCAGACGGCCCGGCTTGGGCCCCCGGCTCTGCCCCTCGCCAACTGGGTGACCATGGGCGGGTCCCTTCATCCACCTGAGCGTCAGGCCCTCGTCTGTGAGGACGGTGTCGGCTGAGCCTGCTGGGGTCTCGTGGGGTCTCCTGGGACACAGGCCGCTTGTCCTGCTGCAGAGGGCTGAGCTTCCTAATGGAGCTGCCCCTGTGGCTGCTTTCCGGAACCCCACCTGAGCCGGCTAGTGATGAGACAGACAGGCAGAGGAGGGACCATCAGAGCAGATATGGGGCTAAGGCCCTGTGTCCACTGGCCACTCCCAGTTCCCTTTTTCCGTGCAGGTGGCCTCTCCCCTCTCTCCTGGGCCCCCAGGACATCTCCCTCGCCTGGCTGCCCCCCAACCCCAGTCTCCGTCCCCTGATCTTTTTCCTGCTTGGCCTCTTCCCGCGGGGGCCTCCCGGACATGGCAAACCTAGTGCGTGGTCCCCCGCCTGCCTCTCACAGCCACCGATTGTTCAGACCATCTGCAGAGCCCTCAGGATCTCCCCCCAATCTGGCGCTTCCTGCCTCCTTGGCCCCCTTGCCCCTGCACCGGCCAGCCCTTGTCATCTCCTTGCTCCCACCCCCATAGCGGCCTGACTCAGGGCCCCAGCACTCAGTGGAGGGCCCCCCTGGGGCGTTGGGGAGGGCAGATTTTGGGGTGGCGGGAGCTGTAGACGGTGCAGAGGATGATGGGCTGGTCCCTCCACAGAGCAGCTGGCCGCCTCCAAGGCCCAGCGAGAGCAGGAGCTGGCGACCAGTGCCTTCCAGGAGCTGGACGATGACATGGACGGGGCGTGAGTGTGTGGCATTGCCTGCCCTGGGCTCCCTCCTCCCATCCCCGCCTTCAGAAACCAGCCAGAGCCCACCTCCTCGCCCTGGGGCCCCCAGGGCCCGAGCCAGTCCCAAGCCCTCTCTAAAGGAGCCTCTGCTTGCTCATGTATAAGATGGGTTTAGAGCAACCCCGGAGGAGGAGATGAGGGAAACCACCCCCTCAAGGAGCTGGGCCCCCGAGGGGACTAGGGATCCCATTACTTTTCACAAGCCTACTCTGTGGCCTGGGACACTTTGGTGAAAGTCAGAATCCCCCCTGCGCCCCTGAACTTGCTGGCTGACCCCAGGCAAAGGGCTCGGTGGAGGGTGGGCTGTCGGGAACGAGGAGGCTGGGCAGCCCCCGGTGGGAGGCTTCGGAGGGACCAAGGGGGCAGAATGGGCAGGGGCAGTCCACGCCCTGGTTGGCGATGGTGCGGGTGGAGGGACAGAATGTGGTGCTGGGGCCGTTGTGGGTATTGGGGCTTGGCTGCGGGGAGGGCGCCAGGCCAAGGGCAGTTTCGATGTGCTGGGCTCTAAGGGTGGAAGGACGTGGAAGCTGGGTCTTGGGGGACACAGGGTTGTCCAGGTATCTCCTCCTCCCACCCCTGTGTCCTTCCCTCCCTTGAGCCCCTCAGGGTTGTGGAGCCTCAGGAGAGGGTAGGAGGGTGGGGACTGGGTGGCTGCTTCTCCTGGGGGGTGGGGGCCAGAGGGGTCCGAACCCCAGACTTCATCTTTTCTCAGCTTCCTGCTGCTCTCCCCTCCCTGCCCCAAGGTTCTGAAGCAAGTTCTCGGGGCGGGGGGGGGGCCTGGCAGGGGGAGGCAGGCAGCTGGCCAGCAGCCAGTGGGCTCACCCCTCCATTGGCTTCTGCCTGTGCCCCTGCAGGGTCTCTGTGGCTGAGCTGCAGACCCATCCGGAGCTGGACACAGATGGGGACGGGGCATTATCAGAAGGGGAAGCCCAGGTACCCAACCGGCCCCTTCACTTGGGACTCCTGGAGGGGATTGCCCCAGGGGGACCTCAGGGCCAGGGGGCCCAAGACAGGCTGGCCGTGGGCTCCTCCCGTGGATGGTTCCCGGCTGGCTCCAGGCCAGGGCTGCTGGGGTGCCCACCGTGGCCGACGCGGCCAGGCCAGGGCCGCCACCCAGGGCCGCTTCTCCCTGCCCTTTGGGACCTGGTGGGGTCGCGCAGGTGCCCAGGGTGTCTGATCGGGACGGAGCCAGGTTCCGCACACGCGTGCCCCACCTGCTTCGCCTACCCCGCCAAGTGCACGTACCTGATTCACCTTCCTCACGGCTGGGCCTGTAGCTCTTTGTCTTTGCTGGTTTGGTCCCCCGTCCGTCGCTGTCCTGCTGGTCCCCACTGCGCCCCCCTGCCCCTCTGCCTCTGTCTCCGGGGGCCTGGGCACCTCTGGTGCCCCTGCCTCTCAGTTTCCGTCCCTGGTCTCTCCAGTCCCCACCCGACACCTCTCTGGCCCCGCTCCTTTCCCACAGGCCTGTGCTGCCCCCTTCTGGCTGCCGCGCCTCACCCAGCCTGGCCCCGGCCTGGCTACGGGAGGTCAGAGCGTGCTGTGCCTGGCACCACGGCCTGAGGGGCCCCCCACCCCCTCCGAGAGTGCCTGGGGTGCAGGGAGGCACATGGAGGTCCTGCTCCTGACACCACCCCAACATAACGCACACAGACCCTTCTCGGGGGAGACACGCAGACAGATGCCGCTTCCTTCTCTGACCGCATCTGGGCTGCCATCCGGGACAAGTACCGGTCCGAGGTCAGTGGGGGGAGGGAAAGGGATGTGGTCCTGCCCCCCCCCGCCCCGCCCCTCAATGCCTCACGAAGGAACGGCCTCCGTTTTCTGGCGCCGGGCCACCCTGGCCAGCTGGGCAACCCCACCCCCTCCACAGAGGCCTCCCCGCTCCCAGCTGACTGTCCCTCCCTCCCGCCAGGCTCCTGGGACGGGCTAGAGACGCGAGGCCTGGACCCAAGCCCTGGGGGTGGGAGGTGGAGTCCCGAGTCCACAGCACCGACTGCTCCGCACGTCTGCCAGGTGCTGCCCACCGACCTGCCGTCGCCTCCTGCACCCGCCTTGACGGAGCCCAGGGAGGAGCAGCCCCCGGTGCCCTCACAGCCCGCAGAGGAGGAGGACGAGGAAGAAGAGGAGACGGAGGAGGAGGAGGGCGGGGAGGAGGGGGAGGAGGAGGATTCCCAGGTGCCAGGGGAGCAGCCCAAGGTGTGTGTTCAGGGGAGAGGCGGGTGATGGGGGCAGGGTGGGGTCACTCGCTGACTCTGTCCCCCCCACCCCCCAGGAGACCCCACCCCCAGTCGTGCCCCCCCAGACAGCCAGCCCCACAGAGGAGGACAAAATGCCGCCCTACGATGAGCAGACACAGGCCTTCATCAATGGTGAGGGTGGAGCCTGGGAGGGGTGAGTGCCTCCTCATCGCCTGCACCTGCAGGGGCCCAAGAAAGAGGCCTTACCTGCTCCCAGAGGCGGGCTGAGGCTGGCCCCGAGCAAGCCCAGGGGACTTCGGGTGGCCTGGAGGGGGCTTCTGGGGCCTGGGGAGGGCTAGCACCGCCTCCACCGGCCCCAGGGGCCCTCCTGCCTCCTCATGGGCTGTTGCTTGTTTGTTTCACCTCTGGCAGGTGAGGAGCTGGCTGGGCCCCGGGAGCCCTGGCCCTGCTCCTGCGGGAGCTGAGAGCCCAGGCAGTGGGGTGGGGTCTGCCCTGGGGCTGGCGAGGCCCACAGAATCTTCGTGGGCCCAGTCCTCGTCCAGAGCAGGCCCGGGGGCTGGGGGAAGCCGGCGTGGCTGCGGCATCCCCTTCCCTCTCTTCCCGGCTGGGAGTCGGGGCACCTCTGACCTCCTTCCCTACCCCCACCAGCTGCCCAGGAGGCCCGCAACAAGTTTGAAGAGGCCGAGCGGTCCCTGAAGGACGTGGAGGAGTCCATCAGGTATGGGTGGCTGTGTGGCCGCGGTGCCGTCTGCACCGGCCCCACAGCTGCCTGCTGCTGGGCTCCCCAGGGGAGGTGGTGATGGGGAGTCGCCCGGGCGACCTCGGGCAAGGTGGCAGTGGCTCCTGCAGGGAGGGTCCCCAGGTGATGGGGAGCAGAGCCCAGCCCCCAAGAGGCCCTCTGCCACCGGAGCGGGCCTTCCTGTGCTGTCCTGAGTCGGCCTGCGGCGGCCCCAGCTGCCGCTTAAGCTCCCGGCCTCCCCTTTTAGGAACCTGGAGCAGGAGATTTCCTTTGATTTTGGTCCCAACGGCGAGTTTGCCTACCTGTACAGCCAGTGCTACGAGCTCACCACCAATGAGTGCGTCCCCCACGGACAGGCGGGGTGGGTGGGCTGGGAGGTCCTGGGCCTGAGCAAGGATGGGGGGAGTGAGGAGCGGGGCTTAGGAGCAGTCACTGGAGTTTGAGGTACTTGTGTGCCCCCTGCAGGGGGGGGATGTCATGTAGGTTGGGGCCCGGGTCTCCCCTACCCACGCACCCCATCCCGTGATAGGTACGTCTACCGGCTCTGCCCCTTCAAGCTCGTCTCGCAGAAACCCAAACTCGGTGGTTCCCCCACCAGCCTCGGGTGAGTGGGCTCAGGCTGGGCCCCCCTCTCAGCCCCTGGTCCCCCCGGCCACGCGGCCGGCCCCACTCAGCACCCCACTCTCCCGCAGCACCTGGGGCTCGTGGGCTGGCCCCGACCACGACAAGTTCAGCGCCATGAAGTATGAGCAGGGCACAGGCTGCTGGCAGGGTCCCAACCGCGCCACTACTGTGAGTGCCCGGTGGGTTGGGCCGGTACGGGGGACCCAGGCCCACCGAGCCTGCCTGAGCCCCGCCTGCCTGCCACCCGCCCCAGGTGCGCCTGCTGTGTGGGAAGGAGACAGTGGTGACTAGCACCACGGAGCCCAGCCGCTGCGAGTACCTCATGGAGCTGATGACACCGGCCGCCTGCCCAGAACCACCACCGGAACCGCCTGCCTCAGGCAACCACGATGAGCTCTAGCCCTGCCCTGCCCCACCCGGCCCGGCCCAGAGGTGGGTGGGGAGGTGAGACCCCTACCGCCTCGGCTGGGGGATGCAGGGGGTGGTCTAGGTCGCATTGATGCTCCCCCCACCCATCTCCATCTGTGTCTCATTTGGTTTCTCTGCGGCCCCAGAACCTCAAGATGTGGAACCAGCCCCCAGCGGTGCTGCCCACCTGCCCCTCAGTCTGTAGACCAAGGCTTGCCCCTCTGGGTCTCCTTGCCCTCCCCAGCGGGCAGGAACCGGGTGGGGCTCCATGCCCTGCTCTGGGGGCAGGCGGGGCAGAGCCACGGTCCCGGCCCCAGGTGCCTCTACAGGTGGAATAAAGGAGGCTGCCCTCCCTGGACCCCCGCCCTGGTGCCCCCCCCCACCCAACCCTGTCCCCCACCCAGGGCATCTGCCTCCCCTCCTGGCGCGGAAGAGTGACTTGACCTGTGACCTCCAAACAATAAACGTGATCTCCCCAACTCATCTGTCTGTCTTTGCTCGGGTGTGGAATCAGCCAGGGGTGCGAGAGGGCTAAGTGCAAGGGGAAGCAGCTCTGCAGATTCTGTGCGGGCCTCCTTCCCCGTCAGGCTGGCACCACAGTTGGGGGTCTCACCTGAGATGCCCCGTGGACAGCACAGCCTGGCGCCACTGGACAGACGGCCCCTGGGCCACTTCTGTCTGGGCTTCCACCTGGACTTGTCTCCCACCTGCTAATCACAAGAGTGCTGTGGGAAGGCCGAGAGGCTCCAGATGAGATTCAGGCCCAGAGAGGGACAGCAGCTTGCACTCAGCCACACAGCGGGGCTGTTGACACGTGTTCCAACACTCCCCGCACGCCGTTGTACATATATCTGAGGCCATAAGATTCTGAACTTTTATTTTCTGGCATGAAAAGTACAAATAATTAAACAATTCCATGTAAAAGTCTGTTACCGCGGCCAGGCCTGTAATCCCGGTAATAAATAGTGTCTAAACTCAACGCAAAGTGTTCTTGTTGTTGGGTTTTGGGTTTGGTTTTTTTTTTTTTTGTCTTTTTTTTTTTTTAAACAGTTCTTTATCACCTCCAACATGGACTCTGTCTTGATTTGAAACCATCCAAATAAATAACAGGATGAAGGGAGGGCTGGAGGGGCTGAGCCCCTTCCCCATGGGCCCCGCCCCTGCCTCCCAGGGATGTGGAAGACCCCAGGCCCCCTCCCCTGGGGTGAGGGGCTGGCCTCTAGGAAGGGGGCCTGGCTGGCTGGGCTGAGTTCTGTGTTTTAGAAAAAGGAGTCCCCTCCCAGTCTTGGGGGTGGCAGGGGCTCAGGCCTCTGTGAGGGGGTATGGGGAGGTGCCCCCTCTCCAGAGCCCGGCCCCCCCCAGGGTGAGGGACAAACCCAGCCCTTATTGCTCACAGATGCCTCCGCCACGCTGCCCACGTGTGGACACGTGTCACCGCACGGAGTGCAGAGGGGAGAAAGCCCCAAGAAAACAGAGGGAGAGGGATGGACCCGCTGCGGGGCCTGCCCTGCTGGAGGGGAGCGGGGAGGTTGGGGAGGACTTAAAAACCACAAGAATAAATAGGTTTGTGTATCAAGAACAAGCTAGGGTTTCACCAGCTAAATAGGACTGAAAAAATTCTCAAGACGAGCAAAAATAATCCCATTAAGACCCCGGACGTCGCTGGCCGTGGGGACCGCCCTGCAGAGCACAGGTCCCCCAGGGCGCCGCTCGGCTACCATTACTGTTATTAATAATTATTATTACTTTAATGATTCCACTTCCCCTTTTATAAATAAATTAGGCATAACCACGTCTCGGCAAAACTTAAAGAAACAAAGAGAACATCGTGGTTCCTTTAAACTTGCAAACTGGATGAAGGAACAGAAATATACACAAATGTCCTTACAGGGCAACAAGGAGGATAAATAGTTAACATAGCAATAAGTTAAAACTACAAGAAGCTCAATTCGGCAAAAAAGTACAAGAAAGTTAACTGGTGCCAGTTTATGTCTGTTTTGTTTTTTTTTTTTTCTTTTTTTTTTTTTTTAAATCTCTTCTGTGTGTGTGGTTTTGTTTTGTTTTGTTTTCTCTTCCTTTTTTTGTCGCTTTTTTCTCTTCTGTTTGTGTTTTTTTGTCGCTTTTTTGATTTTTTTTTTTCTTTTTGTTCCTTGCAGCAGAAGCTCCACAGACGTTTAATAACAACACCGGGAGGGGTGGGGGAGAGAGAGCTGGGCAGTCAGATGGGGCCATGGCCAGACACCAAATGCAGGGACACCACAGAAAGGGCACTGAGGCTAAAATCGGGGTTTGCCATTCTCAGTTCTGACTGGGCCCTCTGCGGGGGTTGGGGGCTTCAAGGGCTCCCAGGGGGCTCCGGCTTTTGGCTTCTATTGGATTTTTGTTTGTTTGTTTTTTACAAAGAGTGAAAACTAGGGGGATGGAAAGTCCAGACAGAAGCCAAGGCCGGGGCTTGGGATAGGGGCTGCGTCCACTGCCCTCACTGATCTGGAAAGACGGAAAAACCCAACAAACTGAAAGGGGGTGACAAGTGGACGGAAAGGGAATGCGGGGCTGGGCCCCTGGGCCCATCCACCCTGGGCCTGGAGGGGAGTGTCGGGGCACTTGCTGCTGAGGAGGCTCTGGAGTGGAGAGGCTCAGGGCCTGGCCTCCCCCTCGGCCTCGTGGGCCAGGGCCTCAGCCCAGGGAGGCTCAGCCCCAGGGATGGGGGTCCTTTGGCCTCAAGCGTTGGGTGGGCTGCCTCCAGCCCACCATGATGCCAAAAGGACAACGAGGTATCGTGTGTCTGGATGCATGGACGCTGTGTGTTCACGCCTGTGTTCGTGGGCGGCAGGGACCATTGAGGAGCCAGGAGAGAGCTCTGCAGAGAACCTGGGGCAGGGGCGAGTGGGGCTGAGTGCCAGGAGGAGGGGTGGGCCGGCCTCGCTGGAGGAAGTGGGCTATGGACTGGGCTGGGGTCTGGGCTGTGATCTCTCGCCTGGGCCTGAGGGATGCTGTGGGCATGTCTGTGTGTCTCTGGGTATTGTGACTATGTTTCTCCATGACTGGGTGTCTAGATTTGTGTGTCCAAATGTAACTGTCTCCACTTCCATGTGGCCACAGGCACGTGTGGAAATGTTCCCATGTCCACGTGTGCACGTGTCCACATTTGTCCCCGGCCACATTCACCAGTGTCCACATCTGCCCGTGGCCGCATCTGCCCACGTCCACCATGGCCACATTTACACAGCCCCATACTTCAGTCTTCTGTTGTTTATACGTGTGTTTGTCTACGTGTCTGAATTGGGCCAGGGAGTTCCTGAGGCGTGTCTCTGGGTCCGTCTGTGCTGCTGTGTATCCCTGTGGGGTGTGTGTGTGTGTGTCCCTGTGTGTCTTCGCGTGGCTGTGTTTCTCTGTGTGGCCCCATGGACCCTCAGCTCCTAAGCCCTGCTCCCTGTGTCCCTGCCCCAGTTGGTAAACATAACCTGCCAAAATATTTTCTTTTTTTTTTTTGTCTTTTTTTGTGTTTTTTTTTTTCAAGTTCAAGAATCCCCAGTAAAAATTCTCCACGAGGTCTTTTTTCCCTTTTTACAAAAATAGAGTTTTTCTTCCCCTCCCACCCCCCCTTTTTTTCATTGTGTTTCTGTTTCCAGTCCCTCCCCCTGCCCCTCACATTCCACCAAGGGGCTCTGGGCCAGGGATGCCCACACCCCTCTCACGTTTCACTTTTTTGGGGATTTTTAAACCTGCTCCCCCCTCTCAGGCTCACCTAGGTGTTGGGGAGGCCTGGGCAAGGGGGCCTGGGAGGGCACCCCCAGCACCCCTCCCCCAAGCCATCCACGGAGGGTGGTTGAGGGTGTGCTGGGGGCACGTCTCTGCTTTCACTTTAGCCGAAAAAGGAAACAAAAACCTTCACCATGAACAAAACCAAGACGAGAGAGTGAACAGCCCAGCCTGGGGGGGAGGGGCAGGAGGACGGGGTGGGGGACCCCCAGGAGCCCTCCCATTCCCTGCAGACCCTCCCACCGAGTGCTCACCCTGTGGCTTCTGCAGGGACACGGGGCCCTCGTGCCGTCCGTGGTCTGCCTGCGCTGTCTCTCTCGGGCCCCTGTCTCTCTCTCTCTCTCAATCTCTCTCTCTTTCTCTCTCTCTCTCTCTGTCTCTGCTGCCCGGGAAGGGTGGGGAGGGCGGCGGTGGCTCAGGCCTTGTGCTGTTTGCTGGTCTTGAAGGACACCTGCAGCACGCGCTCGCCCAGGCGGTAGCCGTTGAGGCTGGCGATGGCCATGGCCGCCTCGTCATAGTTGGTCATGGTGACGAAGCCGAAGCCCTTGCACTTGTTGGTGGTAAAGTCGCGGATGACCTTGACATTGGTGACTGCCCCGAAGGGCCCGAACAGCTGCCACAGCACACTCTCATCCGCCTCCGGAGACAGGTTGTACACGAAGATGCACCAGCCAGCGCCCGCCGCGCCCCCCGACAGGCCCACGCCCGCGAGGCCGCTCATGCCGTCGATGGCGATGGGTGAGAACCTGGCGATGAGCGACAGGGGACTACT
The DNA here is from genome assembly GCF_949774975.1 of Lagenorhynchus albirostris. NCBI lineage: Eukaryota > Metazoa > Chordata > Mammalia > Artiodactyla > Delphinidae > Lagenorhynchus > Lagenorhynchus albirostris. The sequence continues at coordinate 163,402,823 of NC_083097.1, read as the reverse complement.
TTGGGGGTCACGCGGGCTCTGCCCTTACCCCCGGCATGCCCCCTGACCCTGTCATGACCCCTGACCGTGCGGAGACCTCGGGACTATGTGACCCCTGCCTTGGCCCCGTGACCTCCATCTGTGACCCCGCCTTAAGCCCCAGACTCTGAGCCACTCTGATACACCAGCCCCCGATCTCCATCCTACCTGGAGCCCTGTCCTGACCTCTGACCCTCCCTAAACGTTAGGTCCTCACCTGCGATCTTGCCCTGAGCCCCTATCCACCCCGACACTCCCTGACCTTGGACCCTACCTGGTCCTCAGCCCTCTTGACACTGACCCCCTCCCCACAACTGGCCACCACCCTTCCCTTGACGTTTCTTCCCACCCAACTCCTGCCCTCACCCCTACTCGGACACCACCCTGATCCCGCCCTTGGCGATGCTGCCCCTTTTGCCCCACTGGCCATCCTGCCAGGTGGAGGCCCACCCGGCAGGGCAGCGCTGGAACCAGGGTGCGAGCGAGGCCTTTAAGCGCCCCCTCTCGTTATTCAGGTCTCAGCTCAGCTGTCACTTCCCCGGGGTGGCCTCCTTTGACTCATATAGTGGCCACCTCCTCCCTCTGGCCCTCTCTGGCCTTTTCCTATGTATGTATGTATGTATTTTTTGGCCTCACCACGCGGCATGTGGGATCTTAATTCCCTGACCAGGGATCGAACCCGTGCCCCCTGTAGTGGAAGCTCAGAGCCCTAACCATTGGACCACCCGGGAAGTCCCCAGGCCTTTTTCTATTTAAATCATGTATTTATCCTTAGCTCCATCTTCCCTGCAAGGTTCTATTCCCTCGGTGTCCCGGCCCAGAACAGCTCCCAGCACCAGCAGGCCCTCGGGGGGTGGGGGTGGGGTCTGTGGAGTGAACGAATGAGTGAAGGCTCCCTGCCTTCCTGAGCCATTCCTCTGGTCACTGGGCTCACTCCCTCCTCCTGGCCTTTGCACAAGCCGTTCTTGCTGCCAGGAACTCCAGTTCTGCTCTGGCCCTGTCTCCTGAGCGATGTCTCCACTGGATCCTTATCACCCCGTCTCCTGCCCCCTTCACAGCCCAGATCACGGTTCATCTGTCTCCTTCCCCAGTGGACTGAAATAAGTAATAACAGTAACCATAATCATAAGAGACACTGCCTTTTAAACTGAGTGAGCCTGCACTCCGTGCCAAGCACCGTGCTCAGTACCATTCCAGCTCCACCAGGGGCCAAGTCTGGCCAGGCCACGCTGGGTCCCCAGCTCAGAGCCAAGCTCCTGGCCCTCAGCATGTGCTCAATAGCTCTTGATGCTATAAACATGGGGACCTTCAGAGGATCAGGGATGTGGACAATGGAGTGGGTGGGGGGCCTCAAGGTCCACCCCCAGCTATGAGGCAGAAGGGGGCATTCTGTGACCCTCAGCATAGATGATCAACAGTGGCCAGTGGGGACACAGCTGTGACCCGGGCAACACTGCCTGCCTTTCAATGGGGTGGAGGAGGCCACAGACAGGCCCCCCAGATCCAGATTCTGTAGTAGCAATTTCTAGGCATTTAGTAGGCTCAAGGACCCCCAGATCTCTTAATGGCCACACTATGCCCAGACAGGGGTGGTCCTGGGGGATGAGGTGGGGGATGGGGGCCATAAGGGCAAAAGGGTCCAAGGAGGGACGGCGAGGGGCTGGGGGCAGTGGGGCGGGGGCACTGTTACCTCTTGACTCCGTAGGCCATGTTGAGCAAATTGTCCAGCCTGTGGAGGCAGAAGGGGTGGTCACTGGTGGCTTCTGGGCACACCCCCGGCTGTGACACCGGGCAGCCAGCCTGCCCTCCCCGCCCCCACCCAGCCATCCAGCAGTGCCAGCCCTGCCCCCGCCTGCCTGCTCCCCGCCAGGCTGGACACCGCCTGGCACGGAACCGTGGTCACTCGGGCACCGCCTCTTGCCTGCCCTGCTGCTGCCCAGCCTGCACTGGCGTCCTCGTCCTCCCCCTCCCGGCCGCCCAGCCCTGCTCGCCTGCCCCCCACCCCCCAATCCGTCCGGGGCTTGGGTCCCGAGAAGGGAAGTCTCTTCTCCAAAGTGCCTGGGCCAGGCAAGTGACAACGCCTCTCTGAGCCTCAGGGTCCCCGTCCGTAAAATGAGGACAAGTTCTGTCCTCACGGGGTCGCTACGCAGAAAAAGTAAGGGTGCCTGGCCAGCAGGGAGCTGAAGCCACGTGCCCTTGGCGGGGTGGGGGAGGGGGTGGGTTGGCAGTCAGAGCTGGGCCTGGTCAGGTGATTCTAAAACTACTGACGCCAATAATGCCACCCTTAGTGGCCTGCACACATTGAGCGCCTGCTGTATACAAGGGTCTGGCCTCAGCACCTGACAGACCCCCACGTTTCCCCTTTTGTCCTGGTTTCTCTCCGCCCTGCAGGAATGGGGTTCGGCGAGGGCACCTGCAAGCCTAGGGCATCCGGCCCTGGGGGTCTGGGACGTCTGGGGGGCAGGGAGCGGCAGGGGGCTCACCGGAAGCGCTGTGTCTGATGGTGCAGGGGGCCTGCGTAGCGCCTGGCGGAGGACTGGTAGAGGTGAGTGAGCAGGGCCTGCCCGGTCTTCTGACTCGGGTTGTTGGCAAACTTGACCGTGATGGGCTCGGCCGCACCTAGCGGCTTCTGCCCGTTCAGTCCTTTGATAGCCTCCTCGGCCTCAATCCTCTTGTCAAAGCGGATGAATCCCACACCCCGAGAGACACCTGCCGGGGCGCGAGGGCGTCATGGGTCCCGCCCCCTCCTGGGGACCCGCCCCCTCCTGCGTGACCCCGCCCCCCTCCTCGCTGCTATTTCCGGTTTCTCCACTCTGGTCCCACCTGGGTGCCTTAGCCCAGTGCCCCCCACCCTCCCACCCCCCCTCCCACCCCCCCGCCAGGTGCACTCTCCCCGGCAGCCTGACCTGTGACCTGGTCCACCAGGATGCGAGAAGTGATGATGCGGCCGTACTGGGAGAAGAGCTGCTCCATCTCTTTCTGGCTCATGGTCTTAGGGAGCCCGCTGACGTACAGGTTCGCATCCCGGATGGAGGCGGAGCTGGGTCTGGCATAGGACACCTGGGGGAGGGTGTCAGGCGGACAGGGGTGAGGGCAAGACCCATTTCAAATGGGGAGGGAGAGGCCACATTCAAACCGCCACTGAGCAACAGAAATCCCTCATCCGTTTATTCAACAAATACCGCAAGTAGTCACCATGGGTGGTGGGTGGGGTCAACCAGGGCTTGGGGGAGGGGATGTGGCTGTGACCAAGACAGCGTGGCCCTGCCCGCGTAGAGCGGTGAGAGGGACCTGTCATCCGAGGAGGTCAAAGGAGCTGCGCCCTTGGGGTCACATGTCTCCCTGGGGGCCTCAGGGACCCTCACATCTCTAGCTCATGTTCTCAGGCTGGATATTCCATCAACATTGACACTTCCCACTCCCTTGGAAAGTGAACCTGGGATGCTGGCTGGCCCCTTCTCTTCCCGACTACAGTGGGCCCCTCAGATCTTTAGCGCCCAGCTCAACCCCGACGACTCCCAAATGTCCGAGCCCAGCATGCGCCTGGCCCCTGAGCTGCACACCTGCGTGACACCTGCCTTCAGGTACCCCACGAGGAGGCCTCATGGGGGATCACACTCAGCACCCCTGACTTGCCCTAACTCAGTAATGACAGTTCTGTCCTGGCTGCTCAGGTCCCGAGCCTCGGGTTGTCCTCAATGCCTGTCTGTCACACACGCATCCAACCACCATCCATCCTGTCAGCTCCACCTTCCTCATTATCTGGATAGAATTCACACACTTCTCCCCATTTCCACTGCCCTACCATTGCTCACCCTGACCAGTGCAGCAGTCTCTGCCCTGGTTCCCTGCTCCACTCTCGCCCCCACACAGGCTGTTCCCCCCACAGCAGCCAGGGGGCACCTGTGAGCATCTCAGCCAGGTCACATCCCTCCTCTGTTTAGAACCCTCCGTGGCTCCCACCTTCCTGAGTTAAAGTGCTTCTCAGGGCCACCAGGCCCTTCACGACCTGCCCCATCACCCCCCTACCCTCATCTTTGCCCACTGTCCCCCTCCACATCTCTATTCCAGGCACATGGGCCTCTTCCACATTCCCCAAACACAATAGGTGTGCTTCACCCTCAGGGCCTTTGCACTTGCTGTCCGCTGTGCTTGCAACTCTCTTCCTTATTTTTCTTCTCCAGGTCTCAGTTGAAATATCCTTCCCGTCCTTTCCCATCTGAATTCGGTCCTCCACCCTTATCCCTGTTACTCTCTGTCAAAGCCCTTCTCTCAGCTGTGAAGTAGACACGTTTTAGTATGATCCTTCGATTCATGTCATTAATTATGGTCCAGCCCAACAATGAAACTCTCTGCAGCTGTTTAAAAAATGGTGGACGTGTATATTTATTTCCCCGAAACAGTGGCGAGTATTGTAAAGTGGGGGAAAGAAAAGTCCATTTACAGAGCAGCGAGTATTGTGTGACCCCATCTCATTGTGTGTTTATCAATGTCCTGGAAACATGGTCTGGAGGGCCCACCCCTAAACGCTAGCAGGGTGACCTAGAGCTGGTGGGGGAGGCGAGGTGGGATAAGCTCCGTTCCCCCTTATTTCTGCTGATGTCTATTTTCTGTTTCTTCTAAATTAACCTCTGGGTAGATGGGGGTCATTGTAAAGGGTCTGGCTTTTGTTTGGGGTGGTGAGTTGTGAGGGCATATTACTTCATTAGAAATAGCTAATTAAAAAACGAACAAAATGAATAAATTAGGCCAAGGGCGGATGGGGGTGAGGGTGTTCATGGGGTGGGGGCAGGGGGATGCTAACTGATGCAATTGTGCACACCTGGGATCCTCCAGAAAAAAGACAAACACCACAGCTGCTATTATTTCTGTAATAATAATTAAAACTCATGGCCATGTATTGGATGGTTTCCACTCTCCCCTACCCCGTGGGGCTGTGAGTTTTGAGGGGTGAGGACTTGTTGATGGATTGGAGCTGGGGGAGAGGGGAGGGGAGTCTCAGCTCCTGGGTGGGTTTTGGGCTCAGGGGTCATCTGAGGCACAGAGTAAGTGTTCAGGGGCCTTTCCCATCCTTTCATGACATGGGCTGACCCAGGTCCCTCACGTGGTATGGGCTCCTCCCACACCCCCTCACTAGGACGGGGCCTGGCACACGATGAATGGCTGGAACTATCGTGGGCAGAATCTGCTGGAACACCTAGTCAGGACCAACCACACACTACAGCCACCCAGGCAGATGCACATGCATGCACATACACCCACACAGAGGGCCACGCTCTGGTATTCACTGCACAGCTATGGTGACTACACCAGCAGGAGGGTGACACAAGGCCACCGCCACATTCACGGTGACTCTGGGGGTCTGGGATAATTGCAGTAAGAGTCGCAGAACCACACACCTGTCACACCACCACACAAGCCCTCAATGTCACACACGTTCCATCCTGAATGGGGCACAAGTAGACACACCCACACAACTTCACTGTAACACACAAACACCCTGTCACAGCCAGACACACCTACGCAGCCCCACCAGGTCACAGCTGGAGTTGCAGTGCATCACAAAGCACCTGTCAAATAAACACCACGTCTCACAGACACAAGGTGACACACCCTCGTCTATAGCAGCCAGACCCACATGATAACAGCCACTCACATAGCCAGGGGGTCCCATAGCCACGGGGTCCCACAAACACCATGTCTTATAGCTCAGGGCCCCCCCCCAACATATGCACCACATCACACGCACACAGTGGCCCTCTGGGTCATACAGTTCATCACTAGGGTCCACTCTCACAACCTGGGGGCTTCTGGGTCTACTTGGCCATGGAGGGACCCATCAGGCCCTCGTCAGCCTCCACACCAGGGAGAGGAAGAGATTCCGGCACCTCTGTTCCCATGGCGAACTGGGGGCCAGATGGGCATCCTCCCCAGCCCAGCCTCCCCCAGGGTTCAGGAGCAGATTTGTGGGGCGGAGCCCAGACACCCACAGGCAAACCTAGAGAGGGGGTTTCCATGGTGATTCCCTGCAACCCCCACGGCCTCCCGGGAACCTGGGCTTGCAGGGTCCCAGCTGCAGCTGCTGAGAGGGGAGGTCATGGGGCGAGGGGCATTGTACAAAGGTGGGGGAAGGGCCCACCCCTAATCCCACCCTCCCAGACCCTAGTTAGGCTCCAGATGGCAGATGGGCCCCCACCTCTCCCCCATTTCCATGACAAAGGCAAGGAGAGGGCTGCCCACCAGACCCTGGTCACTCTCTCCTACTGCTGAGGGGGTGGGTACCTCCAGGGCCTGGCTGACTCCTTGAGTTGCCGGAGAATGTGGGGCTGATCATCTCCCCATTGACAAGAGAGGAAACTGAGGTTCAGAGAGGCAGAGCCATTGGCCCCGGGGCCCCAGCCAGAAAGCCTTTGGGGATTGATTTGAACCCCTTAGGGGATGAGCCATGGGGGAGGATGGGCAGCAGTGGGGGGAATGGATGTATGGGGAGGGTATGGTCGTGGGGGGCTGGGTGGCCATGAAAGGGTCAGTCCAGGTGGGCGGTAATAAAGAGGAAACGGGCAGAGCCAAGATGGGAAGTCACAGGAATGGGTGGCAGTGGGGAACGAGGGTGCTGACCTTGATGGTCTTCGTCTGCAGTTTGAGGCCGTTGAGGGTGTTGATGGCTTTGTCTGCATCGTTGGGGTCAGAGTAGTTCACAAACCCGTAGCCGAGGCTCTGCCCTGCAGGCAGGACCAGGACAATGACCTCCCTGGACCTGCCAGTGTCCTCCCAGACCCCGGCCTGAGAGACTGACCACCCCCCTCAAGGTTATGAGAACCAGGATTCCACCCTTATTTGTTACCCCCAGAGTACTACCATATCCTGAGGACAGCTCAGACCCCCCAGGGTCCCACCTGCTCCCATCACCTCCCACCTGGGGTCACACCTGTCTCTACACCACACCTGTACTCCTGTACTCCTACCACTTCTGTCCCCTATCCCCACCCCCCACCTGCCAGCAGCCACACCTGTGATCTTGTCCCGAACCAACTTGCAGGACTCAATGTCACCAATGCTGCCGAAGAGACTCTTGAACTCATCCTGGGTCATGTTCTGGGGCAGGTAGTTGACGATGAGGTTGGTCTTGCTGTCATCACTGGCTCCGTTTGTACCAAGGAGTGGCCCGTTGGGCAGGGCCGGGCCAGCCGGGCCCCCCGCCACCTGAGACTCCATGGCCCCGAGTATCTGCTGGAGACAACAGGCCGCACCCACTCACGGCCCAGTTCCCACACCAGGGACCAGTGGGAGTGAGGAGGGGCTTGGTGGTGACAGATCAATCAGGTCTGCATAGGCTTGAACATACAGAGGGGATAAGGTATTATTCTTATAGTCCCTTCCACTTCTTGAGCACTGGGCAAAATACTTTACAGGTGATTTTATTCTGAAAAAGTCCATATATTAATGCCATGTATGCCCATTTGCACGTATGCTTGCCTGTTTGTCCACAGCCAGTCTGCATTTTTAGAATAATGAAATGAATACTTTGTATTCAGAATAAGAATTACATTTTTATTAGCTTTGAAGCCCTCATAATCCCAAACCTGACCATGTACTTTGCTCTTCCCACCAAATGTAATTCCTATCCCAAATGTGTTAATATTTCTTTTGCTTCATGCATAATTTACCCCCACAGGTTTTCCACTGAGCCATTTTGGGTTTTTTATGTATATCATAATAACACCTGCAAATATAATGACAGTTTTGTTTCTTTATCTCCAATCTATACCTGTTATTTATTTTTCTTGTCTTGTTGCAGGGGCTACATTGGCTTCTTTATTCTTGACATTAAAGGAAATGTTTTAAACATTTCACAGCTAAATATGATCTTTACTATAGGTTTTTTGGCAGATGGCCTTTATCAAGTTAAGAATGTTTAATTTTATTCCTAGTATCTTAACAAGATTTTTTTTAAGGAATGGATATTGAATTTTATTGAATATCTTTTTCTGCATCTATTGAGATGATTTTTTGCTTCAATATTTTTTTTAACAGATAGGGAAGAGGGCTTTTTATTTTTATTTTTTAAAATTAATTAATTTATTTATGGCTGCATTGGGTCTTCGTTGCTGTGTGCGGCTTCCTCTAGTTGTGGCGAGCAGGGGCTACTCTTCATTGTGGTGCACGGGCTTCTTATTGTGGTGGCTTCTCTTGTTGTGGAGCACAGGCTCTAGGCACGCGGCTTCAGTAGTTGCAGCATGCCGGCTCAGTAGTTGTGGCTTGAGGACTCTAGAGCGCAGGCTCAGTAGTTGTGGTGCATGGGCTTAGTTGCTCCGCAGCATGTGGGATCTTCCCGGATCAGGGATCAAACCTGTGTCCCTTGCACTGACAGGCGGATTCTTAACCACTGCACCACCGGAGAAGCCTGCTTTAATATGTTCATGTAATAAATTACATTAATTGATTTTCCAATATTAGGTCAACTTTTCTAAGCTACACTAAACTTGGTCATGTTGCAGTTTTGTTTATATACATTGTTTGATTTGCCAACTTTTTTATGGTTCTTTGTTTAGGATTTTTAACCTCTATATTCAGGAAGATATGCTTTTTAAAAATTTAATTCACACAGAGGCTCAGGTAGAAGTTTATTATGCTATGACAAATAAGGAATTTGAGGCTCCGAGATGTTAAGGAACTTGTTGAAGTCACACAGCATATCAGTGGTGGCACTGGAATGCAAATGCAGACCTGTCTAGACCTGAAGACCACTCTACCATTCTCTATGACAGTCAACCAGGCAGGTACCAGCTCTGATAACTCTTCGCTGTGTGTCCTTGGATATGCTCCTTATCCTCCTGGGGCCTCTGGTTCACTTTGCTGAAAATTCGAAACAATTAGTAATGGCTATCTTAAGCGCCACGTAGAGAAGACTTATAAAGCCGTGTCTGGGCTCAGAACGAAAGAGGGCTGGGATTGATTGGTATTGTCTGTCATGGGCCTGGGAAGGGAAAGTAGCTAGCATTTCCTTAGGTCTTCTCCTATGTCACAGTTGGTGAATAGGTTGCCCTTACCTAGAAACCCAAATAGATTGGTAGAGTCTTCCTAGACGGATGAATTAAGAAGGATATAAAGCTATATTCAGTTTCAGCAGTAAAGATGACTGTGATTGATGAGCAATATCTGTTGTGGCCACAGAATTAGAAAGAGCCAGCAGGTACACATCATCTCAGCCATCCCTGCCCCAAAATTCAATACCATAATTGTTCCCAAATATTGCGCATACTATGTGCCAGGCACAGTGCAAGGCCCTCTGCAGGGAATGTTTCTTTTCTTTTTCACCACTCTGAAAGGAGGAGGGTTTTATTACCCCTGCTTAGGAGATGCTATGGACTGAATGCTTGTGCCCCTCCAAATTCATATCTTGAAACCCTGCTCTCCAGCGCAGTGGTATTTGGAGGTGGGGCCTTTGGAAGGTTATTAGGTCATGAGGGTGGAGCCTTATAAAGAGGGACGGGAGAGAGATGATCTCTCTCTCTCCACCCTATGAAGACAGTGATAACACAGCTGTCTACAAACCAGGAAGCCGGCCCTCACCAGGAGCCGAATCAGCCCACACCTTGATCTTGGACTTCTCAGCCTCCAGAGCTATGAGAAATACGTGTCTGTTGTTTAAGCTACCCAGTTTATGGTATTTTAGTCAGCCTGAGCTGAGTAAGACAACAGATGAAGAAAGTGAGGTTCAGAGATGTTTGAAAAATTACCAAAGATCATGCCGCCCATAAACGGTGAAACAGGGATTTGCGCATGAGCTTTTCTGATTGGGCATCTGTATTTCCAACTTCCACGGCCAACCGAGACTAGTGCTGGCTCTAACACTTCCCAGCTGCGTGTCCTCAGGTATGCTACTTAACAGTCTTTATGCTACGACCTCTGCTCCACTTTGTTGAAAACTCCAAATCACCAGCATAGTGACCAGAGAGACCCATCTAAAGCCAATTGTGGGTGCAGCTGGAAGGCATTCTGGGATCAGTTAGCTATGTCTGACACAGGCAGTCATGAGAAGTGGAAGTGGGCTTGTCTTGTCCACAAGACAAGCCCTGCCTCATAATGCTGCTATGAATAATCATCCTGCTCCATTGACACCTACCGTGTCAGGTACCAGGGAAATAACTCAGAGACGTTGGGTGATATAAATGGGGAAACTGATTTCAAACCTGGATATGTTGAACTTCAGAGCCGTTTTTAATGACTGGCCAATACACTGGGGGCAGCTCTGCCACCACATAGCTGTATGTCTTCAGCGACAATCTTAGCTCTTCCTTGGGCTTCTGTTTCCTTGTCATTTATTCTTATTTAAAGGATAGTACAGAGGGTCAACTCCCCTGCAGCTCCATTTGGCTGGGAGTGGCTGTCTGGGGGAGCTGCCTGGAGGATTCTTCTTCTTCTTCTTCTTTTTTTCTTCCATTTTTGGCCACGCCATGTGGCTTATGGGATCTTAGTTCCCAGACCAGGGATTGAACGCAGGCCCTCAGCAGTGAGAGTGCAGAATCCTAACCTCTGGACCTTCGGGGCGGGGGGGGGGGAATTCCCTGGAGGATTATTCTGAAGCCACATCCAGGCTCACCAGGAACACAAACTGGGTTGATTAGCAATGTCTGCCACAGGCGCCTGAAATATAGCAGTAATGTACCTTCCACACATCTGCATCCTGGTCTTGTAACATTAATACTTTACGAACAACATGGCCATGTATTGAGGGCCTGCTATGGGCCAGCCAAAATTCTTTATGTGAAAATTTCCAGGCAATTCTCCCCAAATTGAATGTTATGGGACTCTATTCTTATTTAACAGATGAGAAAACTGAGTCTCATTGAAGGAGGAGGGATTTGCACAAGTTTGGGTAGCATGTAAAAAGTGGACCAAGAATTCCAATTCAGGGTTTAGACTCTAGAGCCCACTCTCAATGAAAAGGCCGATTTAAAAAAAAAAAAAAAAAACAAAGCAAAGCAAAGCTGAGCACCCACTCTTTGCCAAGCCCCAGGCAACACTACATTTAAACCCACTTTGGGGGCTTCCCTGGTGGCGCCGTGATTAAGAATCCGCCTGCCAGTGCAGGGGACATGGGTTCGAGCCCTGGTCCAGGAAGATCCCTCATGCCGCGGAGCAACGAAGCCCGTGCGCCACACTACTGAAGCCCGTGCACCTAGAGCCCGTGCTCTGCAACAAGAGAAGCCACCGCAATGAGAAACCCGCGCAGCGCAACGAAGAGCAGCCCCTGCTCGCTGCAGCTAGAGAAAGCCCGCGCACAGCAATGGAGACCCAGCGCAGTCAAAAATAAATAAATTTTAAAATAAACAAACCAAAAAGAATAAACAAACAAACAAAAATAAACCCACTTTGTTGGCCGAGTCTGCTCATTCAACTCAACAAATATTTACTAGGTGCCACCATATGCCAGCTGCTGGCTCCACCCTCCTGTATATCCTCTGACGCTCATGTTGCCTCTCTAGGTCTCTGTCCCACTACTAAAGATATGGCACAGAGGTCCCCCGTGTATGGGGAGATGGAGTCTGAATTCCCGTCTGGGCTCAGCGAGCTAGAATTCTGTGATTTGTTGATAATGTCTATTATGGGAGCCCCCAAAGCAATCAGCAGTACATAAACCACTGTTTCAGGACACATCAGATCCCAGCTTTGGAAGCCCTACTATGTGCCAGGCCCTGAGCCTGTGCTGTTTTCATTGCCTTTCCACAACCACCCTGAAAGCTGGAGATCATCTCCATTTCTCAGATGGAGAAATTGAGGGTAAATGGGACCTGTGACTTGCCCAGGATGACAGAGGGAAGTAGTAGCGATGGTGTTAGGGTTTGACCCCTTGATCTGATGACCCTAGAGACTACATACAGGGTTACTGGTCCTCCACCCCCGGAAATGACCCCTTGATCTGATGACCCTAGAGACTACATACAGGGTTACTGGTCCTCCACCCCCGGAAATGCTGTCCTCAACTCGGGTGGGGTTAAGAGGTGACTGGGGGGTTCCCACTCAGGATCTTGAGGCCCAGCCCACTAATCTCACCACCACCCCATCTCCCTCCCATCTGTGCCAGAGCTTAGAGGGATCAGTGTCGCATTTCCTCCGAGGCTGAGCCGGCTGAGCTGCTAATGGGGATCGGATTGGTGGAGGCCACACCCGCCCTGCCTCAGCCCACAGTAAATGCGTGGCCTGGGATGACACAGGGATCACAGGGACCTTCGAGGGCTGTCCCAGAACAGGGGTAGAGAGGTGAAGTCAGAGGGGAGGAAGGCAGATCAAAGATGGAGCAAGGGAACCTCCCCTCCCACTCTCTCCAGCTCTTCCTCTGGGTCTCTCCCTCTTTCTGTTTCTCTTTCCCTCTTTTCCCCTCAGTTTCTCTCTCTTCTGCTCTGTCCCCATCTCTCCTCTCTGTCCATCTCTCCCCTCTGAACGCTTCTCTTTCTCCCCCTCCCTCTCTCTCTCACCCTTTCTCCAACTCTTTTGCACCATTATACAAACATCTGACATATGGATTTTGCAATGAACACACCTGAGGTTACTTGCTGTGTCAGACCCCCTTGGCCCCCAGCTGTGCCCCCTGGCCCTAGTCACAGTGACAGATGCCTGGGTACTGGCAACAATAGGGCATTGAGTGGCTATGCATGGTAAGGCTGGGCCACCACGTGGTGCTAAGTGAGCCTCCTACTTCTGAGCCCTTCTCCCTCCATGCAGGGAGAGCCCTCACTGTCTCAACTCATCCCCTCACTTCCTCCCAGCCTGTCCCCATGATGGGTCTCTGCCTGAGTACTCTCCATTGGAGTGACCAGGACTCCAAGGGCTTCAAGGCCCTTGTGTGACCTCTGACCACACCCTCTCCCCTTTGTGCATCAGCTTCCCTTTCTCAAATGAGGGCACAGATCGGAGCAATGTATGCTGGACTGCTGTGGGGGTGCTGAGGGTCCTCAGAAGGCCTCGCTCACGTTCCTAGATCAGGGTGAGCAGCGTGAGGCACAGAGAGGGGAAGGAGCTGCCTCGAGGTCACACAGCAGAAAAGGGTGGTCTCTCTCAGGCCTTTCTCAGAGCCAGGTGGGTGGGTCCCAGGGTCTAGTATGGGAGAGGCCCAGGCGTGGAGGGAGTGCTGAGCATCCCCCCACCCACTGTGCTCGTTACTACTCGAAAAAGAGATCCAGGAAGAGACACAGTGTACAGAGACACACACACAGAGACCCGAGAGACAGAAAGAGCGGAAGAAGGAGGCCCCGGCGCCAGGACCAGACAAAGGACGCTCGGCAGCGCGGGGAGCAGAGTCGCGCGGCGGGGGCGGGGGTGGAGCTGGGGTGGGTCTAGAATTGGCCAGCCCCGCCCCCGGGATACGCCCGGGCTGCCAGTGGAAATCCGAGGGCTCGGAAGAGGCAGGGCCCCTGGGGCCCCTGGGGCGGGGCTTAGATGGGCGGGGCAGGGGCGTGGTTAGTAAGGGCGTGGCCGGGCGTGGCCGGGCGCTCGGGAGCTGACCAGCTCTGTGGCTGCTGAAAGCCCCGAGCGCGGGGCGAGTGGTGCGGGCGGGCGGGCGCGCTCAAGGTCATCCCGCGGCCCAGAGCTCTGGCGGGGTGGGACGCCTGAACCTGGCCTAGGGGGCCTGTCTGAGCCCCTTACCCCATCCCCCGGGGGCGGGGGCCCAGGAGCGGCGGAGCACCCCCTACGAGCCCTCCTCTCCCCTCCCCCTCCCCGCAGCCTGAGGCGCCCGCGCGAGGCTACGGCCCGCGAAGAAGCGCCGAGAAACAAAGGGACGCGGCGGCGGTGGCGGCGGGCCCGCGGGGCCGCCGGGCGCGCCCCCTCCTCTCCCCTCCCCGCTTGCCGCAAGGTCGACGGGCTTGAGGACGAGACGCCCGGCTCCAGGGCGCGGTCGAGGCCCAGGGCGCGCGATCCGACGCCACCCCTTCCCTGGGGCTCTCGGGGACTCCTTGCCGCCTTGTCCTGGCCCAGCACCAGTGACTGGGGCCCTGCGTTTGCCTGGGAGGCCTGCTGGGTCCGGGCCTGGATGGAGGAGGCATCCTACGCCGCGGCGTCCCCTCCCCCATCAGGCCTGCTGAAGGGGGGGCAATCCCGCCCCCAGGGCGCCGTAGGATGCCCCCCGAATCGCAGCTCGATTCCCTAAGGCCTCTCAAGCCAGACTCTAAGAGCCCCCAGCACTCTGGGCGCGGCTCTGTCCACTCTCAGGCCCCGAGGCTCGGTCCTACCCCCCCCCCACCCGGGCCTAGCTAGGCCTGGTCCTACCCCCCCTCCCATCTCTTCGGAGCCTGTGCCTAACCCCTCTCCGACTAGGTTCCCTCTCAGCGACAGGGGAATACCTACAGTGACCATTCTTGTGTGCCCGGCGGGCGCGGTCCGTGTTGAGGGTGGCTCCGGGGGTCGTGCACTCCTTGGGGGGCGCTCGATGCTCACGCCGGGGTCCTGCCCGGGCGGCCTCTGGTGCGGCCGCTGCAGAGGTCTCGGTGAGGGCAGCGACTCCCTCGAGGGCCGGGGACGGGCCCGAGCCCGGGTACGCGCGCGCGGATAACCGGGCCCCGGGGTGGCCTGCGGGCGGCAGGGGATGGAAAGAGGGAGCGGGCGCGGGATTGAGAACGCCCCCTGCGCGGCCCCGCGGGGCCCGAGGAGGTTGCGCTTCCCGACAGAGATCGCTGCGCTCTGCCTTTCGCCGCCGCCCCTCGGCCCGGCCCGTCTGGTCCCCGGTGTTCAGTCCTCTCCCCTCGCCCGCCCTCCCTCCCTCCCTCCGGCCCGCGCTGCGCGCTCCGCGCTCTGGGCCGCGCCGCCGCCGCCCCCAGCCCTTTATAGCAGCAGCTGCCAGCGCCGGCGTCGCTTATTGGCTACGGCAACGGAGCCCCGCCTCCTCGCGGCGCCCGACGGCGCGGCAGGTGGAAGAGAGGGCGCGCTGGCCAGGACTTCGCACGCCCAGAAGGCACATCCTGGGGCCTCGGGTTGCCAGATTCGGGCCCTTTTGCCCTCACGGATCCTACTTCCTGCGTTGGCGCCCTTTCTTGGGCGGGCTTTCTGCCCGGAAGACAGGAAGGGTTCCCCTCTGTCCAGCACCCAGAGCTGGAGGAGCAAAGAGGGCGAGGAGATATTGATGGCTCGATTGTACTACCTTCAGGAGGTGCTGTCCACCAAGAGCACTGCAGAGGAACGAGGAACCTAGACTTCAATGAGCAGAGGCCTGGGTCCCCACGTTTGGGAGGACCATATGTAGTCCCAAGACCAAGGGAGGAAGGTGGGGGTGGCTGGGGACCTAGTCAGCCTGAAGAAGGAATTGGGACCCTGTGGATTTTGAGCAGGCTAGGCGTCTCTAAGGTTTAAAGGGGGTGGGGAATGGGCATCCCACAGTGCAGGGGCACTGCTCCAAAGGGAGTGAAGAAGTTTGGGGCTCAGGGTTCCAGGCAAACCCCTTCGGTGCCCTGAAGACCCAGTAAACCATCGGGCCGTCTCGGACCCCATAAACTTCGGGTGGACGGTTTTGCCATGTAAATGTCCTGGCTTCCCGGGCTCGTGATTGGTCCGCCTGTGAGTCCCACTCCCTCTCTGCTAAGCGGGACCTGGCCTTTCTGTCAGGCGATAGGGGGTGGCGCAGTCTCTTGTGGTGTGCGGGCGCGAGTGCACGTTTTTGTCAGGGCGGCCACCAGGCGCGAGGAGGTGTTCTCACTAGAACACTAGGGGAGCCTTTGAGTGAGGCTTCAGCACCACAGACAGCGGTCCGACGGCCCTGTCCAGGGCGCTGCGGGCTGCGTAGCCCGGGTCCCCGAACCCGAGAGTCGCTATCCAAACTCTATCCTCGTCCGTGCACGCCCTTTTAAGCTCCAGACTGTCCGAGAGTGCCATCAAACCCAGCGAGGAGAGCCTAATTTGACCAATCAGGGATGGCCCCCGAGAGGACCAATTGAGGGAAGATGCCTTCGAGATTGAGCCAATGGGAGCGCGAGCAGCAGACAGCGCTGCCACGACGATGAAAAGGGAAGGCCAATCATAATGGCCCGCGCAATCTGGGCGGTGGCGATGCGGATCCCCGGTTGGCCCTTCTTGGATTTGCCAGGGCGACCTGGCTGCCGACCCCGGGGACCCCGAGCGATGGCTTGTTCCCCATCCCGTGTTCATCCTCGCTCCTGTCGGATCGGAAACTGTGCTTGTGCCGGGAAGGAAGCTACTCCTGGGCGCGCAGACCAGGCTGCAGTTCCCATGGAAACTGCTGGCTCCCGGTTGTGCGGGGATAGCGAAAGGGGACTGAGCCTTGCGGGGAGGCTCGCGGGGGCGGCCCCAGTAGCCGGACTCGCTCATCCTCTCCAACTCATCCGTCCCCAGCTGGGGTAGCTCCCAGTCCGAAAAATAAAATGAGGCCTAGCTGCTGCCCCGCCCCCACAAGCTGGTGAGGGGCCGGCGGGGCCATTCTGCGCGTGGCGCCATAGAGCTTCCCCGGGCACGTGCCCTGGCTCGCGGCTGCGGTCCCCGGAGTCACGTGGCTGCGGCCACCAGGGCCCACGAGGTTTGCGCGCCATCTGGCGGCCGCGTGGCCTGGAATCGCTCCCCGTCCCTCTCCCAGAAGGCCCGCATAAGGAGGAGGAGGAGGCGGCCTCAGCATCATCCTCCGGGAAATGGGGCCAGTGCAGTCGCCCCGCCGCTGCCAAATCCCCTCCTCCGGCTTTCTTCTTGTTCCAGGAACACGCCGAGCCCGTCCACCTCGGGGCTTTGGCACTGGCTGTTCCTTCGACCTGGGATTTGCCTCCCCCGTCTTTCTTCAGGGATGGAACCTCTTTGTCATTCCGGTCTATGCTCAAAGGCCTCCCCAGAGAGGCCCTCCCTGACCACCAACCTGAACAGCACTCCCAGGAACTAGCGTATCACTCTATTTTCTGCACGGCGCTTGTCACAGCTGTAGATGTTTTACTGAGGGGTTTACTGGACATCTCCCCAACTGCTCCCTGAGCTCTCTGAGAACCAGGAATGAGTGTTCTATGAGGGATTAGGAGAGAGAGTCAGGATCCTGAGACCTGGGACATGTTCAGTAGCCTCCAGGGCCCCCAACCTTCCACACCTGACCCTGTCAAAGGAGGGGGTGTTTAGGATTGCCAGGCCCAGGTAGCCGAGGCAGAGCGGAGGTTGACAGGAAAGGGCAGGAGCGCTGTCTGGTGTGTAGGGGCATCTGCCCCTGCCCCCGTCTTGCTCGGGAAGGAACCAGGTTGGAGACAGAGAGGGGCCCACCTTCCCCCAATCATCCAGGCCTAGGGGAAGAGCAGCTCCTTTCTCGCTCTTTAATCTCGTTCTGCTCTCTTGACACAGTCCCAGCAGTGCAGCCCCAGGTGCCAGCTCCAAAACTCGGGCGGGGTCGGGGGGACCTGCCCTGAGGGCCCAGCCCTGGAGCGGGGCAGAGGCGCCTCCTTCTGGCCCGAGGTCCTGGCGGCTGGCCGCGGCTGTCCCGGCCCCGGCAGACTCGGGCATGGTGTCCGATGGGATGAATAAATAGGGGCGTTTAGTGGTTGGGTGGATCAGGCGGGCTTGTGGTCCGGGTGGCTTTTGAGCGTGTGGAACTTGACGCTGTCCAGCTTCTCGAAGCGCTTCCCGCAGCGCTCGCACGTGAAGTTGTACTGCACCTCGGCCGTGTGCTTCTTCATGTGCCAGTTGAGCGACGCACGCTGTCGGCACTGGTAGCCACAGATCTCGCACCTGCAGGGGAGCACGCGGGAGGCACCGGGGGGGCGGGGTCAGAGAGGGCGGGGCAAAAGGGAGCAGCACCGGGGAGGGGCCGCCTCGGGGGCGGGACACAACCACTAAGGCTGGGCAGACCACTGGAAGGGGCGGGGCACCATCTGGGGTGGGAGCACTCTGAAAACCCCACAGATGCAACACTGGGGACGTCGCCCGCCCTTGGGAGCTGCCCTGTGAGAGTCCAGGCCCGGATGCCCTCCCAGCCCCTCGCGGGAAGCCCGTCACTCACTGCAGAGGCGTCTCGCCTGTGTGCGTGCGCCGGTGCACCTCCAGGTGGTTTTTCCTCTTAAAGGACTTGCCGCAGGTTTCACAGGTGAATTCACGGACACCTGGGGGAGACGCGGGGCTGAGCAGGCCGCCGTCGAGAGAGGGGTTTGTGGGGTCACTGCGGCATTGCCGAGACCCAGTAGTGCGCAAGGCCTCTGGGCGCAGGCAGACGAAAGCCCACATCCTCTGGGCGCGAATACCGACTATAATAGCTAAGGCAGCTAGAACAAAGGACAGCTACGGCCCCGCATGAGGCTCGCAGGCTGCCCAGGAACGCGACTGGGCAGAGCAGGAATGCGTACTCGGATTCCTGAGGTACACAGGGTGCAAACTGCCAAGTTAAAGTGGGGCTCAATTTGACTCTAATGTTTCACATATTGGGGCGATCTCACATAAAAATCCAAAGTTCCAGCCTCTCGAAAAACCTGAAGCCGTGCCCTCCTACTGGGTATAGGCACCAGTGATCCCCGTGAGGCCCCCGTGTCCTGGGTTAAGGAGGCGCCTGGAGCAGACGGAACAGAAATCCTGGCCCAAGTTCACTTCCCCACCCTGCCCACCTGGGGTGGTTCACTGTCCCCCCTCAGTCCTGGAACTGAGTCCCACGTGAGAATTGCTCATGGAAGTGGGGAGGCCAAGGGCCAAGTTGGGGAAGAGATAGCCAACCCCTGCCCAGCTCCACATGCCTTAGAATAGCAGATGTCCCTGTGACCCGTGTAGTGACAGCTTACTGACTACTTGGGAGGTGCCCAGCGGGCCCTAAGTCAAGCACTTTACTTCCACCGTCTCACACCAGCCCTTGTGGTGGACACAGAGGAGGCTCAGAGAGGGGCAGTCCGTGTCTGGGTTTCAGCTCGCCTGCCCCAGCCCCGGCCCCAGCTCCCAGGCCCAGGCCCCCGTGCCTTTGGCTCAAGCTGCCAGCCCCTCCCTGGCCTGACCTGAGTGGATGATCATGTGCCGCCGAAGGTGGTTGGATAAATAGAACTTCTTGCCGCAGCCGGGGTGAGGGCACACCTTGGTCTTCCCTTTCCGATGCACAAGGTTGACGTGGTTCTGGGGGCAAGAGGGGCAGGAGTGGGGCTGCGGGTGCCATGGGCCCGCCTCTGGAGCTCTCCAGGGTGGGGACAGATGAGGGCCAGCTAGGGCTGGCCTCCCTGGAAGAGGAAGAGGAAGAGGGGTGCCCTTGCCCTTGAGCAGGGACTCCCAGATCCGAGCCGGGGTCCAGGGGCACAACTGGGATCAAAGAGCAGCTTACTGAGCACCTACTCCAGCCAGGCTCTGGGCTGGGGCATCAGTCAGCCTTGTCAGAACCATGGGAAGGGGATCAGCCATGAGCCCAGTTTGTGGATGGGGAAACTAAGGCTCTGGAGGCTTAGTGGTTTGGCCCGTGTCTCACAGGTGGGCAGTGGCAGGGCTAGGACCGGAGTCCAGGGCTGTCAGCCCCACAGCGGCACTTTGCATAGTGCTAAGCTGCCCCTAGCGCCTGGAGCAGGCAGCCCCCGAGTCATTCATTCTTTTGTTCTTTCATTCTTTAACTCACTAGCACAACTGCTCCAGCGCCCAGCACCAGGCCTGGCACCCGGTAGGTGCTCAACACGTGCTTAATGAAAACATGACTTGGCAAATCCAAAGTTCTCCTGGTGCCACATCCTGCGCCAGGAGTGGGCATGTGACGGGATCCTGTCTCTGCTCTCAGGGCACCCTGTCCAGACCTCAGAGGGCAAATGGCAGGTATGTCCTGGTAGTGCGGTGACCCGGGGCTGGGGGGACTAGGGTGGGCTTCCTGGCGGAGGGGCGTCCTCAGTTGAGCTTGGAGAGGAAGCATCGTGAGCTGACAGGGTGGCCTGGGCAAAGGCAGGAAGAGTTCAGGCGGCTGGAAGAGGGGTAGTCTGTGGGGAGCCACCAGGACCAGGCAGGCCCCCGGGGTGTGCAGAGAGAGGCTGTGGCTGGTTGAGGAGGCAGGATGGCTGGGGCTGGAGAGCAGGAGGGGAGGGCACAGAGGTGACGGCTGCCTCTCTGTGGCTGAGGCTGAGATCAGCTGGGGCTGGGTGGGTGCACGGCAGGCAGGCCAGTGGCACCTGGAGGGGCCGGGTGGGGCCCTCCACGAGCCGCACTGCCCAGACCCAGCGCGCAGGCAGCCCGACACAGAAGCAGTCCCACCCAGCCCACTTGGATGGCGGCCTCACCTGGAAGCTGCTGAGGGCTACGTAGACCTGGCTGCAGCCCTCGTAAGGGCAGTGGAACATCTCAAGCAGGCCATCGGCGTCCATCACCCGCGATCGCTTGCTTCGCCGCCTCCTGGAGGGGAAGGGCCCTTGGCGTCGGGGCTCTGACACCAGGAGGGCTGCGGGCCCGAGGGCCGCTCCTCGTCCCTCCTCTCCCCCGCCCGCCCCAGCACCCACTTCTCGGGCTCCTTGGGGATCTCATAGATGATGGCTGGCATGTCGCTGCCGTCCAGCTCCTCCCCGTCCGCCTCTGCCTCGGGCTCTGCGCTCTCAGGCACCGTCGCGGCCAGCTCTGCCAGTTCTGGGGCCACCGGCTCCTCCTCTTCCTTCTTGAGCACGTGCAGGTCCTCCTTCTCTACGGGGGTGGGCACAGGGTGAGTGTCCGTGGGGACTAAGGCTGCTGAGGAGCTTCCTCTGGGGCCATTACTCGCCCTCCCCTTCCCAGGTCCCATCACGGCCCCCCCAACCTCCCAGACTGGCACGGCCCCCCAGACCTTTCTTGGTCTCAATGCCTGTCATGGCGTCAGGGTCCACGGTGCTGGGCTGGCTGCCCTCTGGCTCCGTCTGGGTGTAGGCGGCCACACCCTCCATCATTGCGCAGGGCACCTCATCACCCAGGCCCCCTCCGGGGGCACCGTTGCCTGCTGCCACGTTGAGGTGGATGCCCTCGGCTGTGAGGGCATCGTAGCCAGGGCCGGCAATGATGATCACCTGCGAACCGGGCACCATGCCTGGCATGGGACAGCTGGCCACCACCTCACCCAGTGCCTCCTGGGGCATGTTCTCAAAGAGGGTGCTAGGGCCCGGGCCCACTTGCACGGGCACCGGCACGCACACCACTGTCTCCAGGGCTTCGGGCCCGCTGCTGGCCGGGTTGGGGCACAGTGGGGTGCCCTGCTCAGCCAGGCTCTCCACGTGGTGGACATCGAAGGGGATGTGCATGCCCTCCTGTGTGATGAGCCCGCTGCTGCCCGCTGGGCTGGTGGGGGTAACTGCCGCCATCGCCACTGTCGCCTTGGCCTGCTGGACCTCAGGGGGCTCCTCGGAGCCGGAGCTGGAGCTGGACGAGTCAGAGCTGCCGGCCACCAGGCCATTGCCCACTGTGGTGACAGAGGAGAGGGGACAGTTACGACAGTGGCGGCAGCAGCTGGTATTGCTTGAAGGCTCCCCGGGGGCTGAGCACTGTGACTCCCCTACCCCCATAAGAGCGGTCAGCTCGGTCCATATCCTCCACAGCCGGCCCTACTCCTTGAGATGCTCTCCTGACTCAGCCTCCAGACCCACACTCAGGTTCCTGGCTCCTCCCTGGTGGCCCCTGCTCAGCCTCTTCTGTTCTTATGGGCCTGGGAGGCTCTCACTGGGGCCTCTCCTCAGCGCTCCACTCATCCCAGGGTATCCACCAGGCTCATACCACCCTCATCCTTGACACCAGCTGGGTGTCCAACAATTCGATTCAGTTCTGACACTATTTGTCTGGAGACAGTGTCAGACCCTGAGGGTTAAAGAGCTCAGTCCCACAAGGCTGCCCCCACTTCAGATTTCAGTCACAAGTCCCGGGTCACCCATACTTCCGGCTATAAAGCAGAGGTTCCCACAGCGCCCTCCTCAGCTTTGGTAATTTGCTAGAACAACTCACAGAACTCAAGAAAGTGCTCTACTTCTGATCACAGTTTTATTATAAAGGATACAACTCAGCAATGGCCGGATGAACAGATATACAAGGGAAGGTAATCGGTAGGGGGGCGGGGGGAGGTTGGGGGTTGCCACGGAGCTGCCATGCTCTCTACAGACACGTAAATCTCCCAGCGCCTCAACGTGTCCACCGACCTGGAAGCTCTCGGATCACTGTTTAAGAGTTTTTATAGGGACTTCCCTGGCGGTCCAGTGGTTAAGACTCCATGCTCCCAAAACAGGGGGCACGGGTTCGATCCCTGGTCGGGGAACTAAGATCCCGCATGCCACACGGCGTGGCCAAAAAAATAAAAATAAAAAATAAATAAAAGAGTTTTTATAACCCAGTTTCTAGCCCCCATCTGCTCCTGGGGGCCGGGGGTGGGGCTGAGAGCTGCCACCCTCTAACCCTGGGTTTGGCCTTTCTGGGGACCAGCCCCCATCGTAAAGCTATCTAGGGGCCCCTCCCTGAGTCACTTCATTAGACTCAGGTGTGTTCCCAAGGGGCCTCTTGCGAAAGGGGCTCGCTCATTACAAACACTGTTTACAAACTGAAGGTCTGTGGCAACCCTGCCTCGGGCAAGTCTATTGGCGCCATTCTTCCAACAGCATTTGATCACTCTGGGTCATGTTTTGGTAACCGTTGAAACTTTTTCATTATTATTATATTTGTTATGGTGACCTGTGATCAATGATCTTTGATGTTACTATTGCAAAAGGATTGCCACTCACTGAAGGCTCAGATGATGGTGGAATTTTTTTAGCAATAAAGTATTTTTAAAAATTTTATTATCTATCTATCTATCTATCTATCTATCTATCTATCTATCTATCTATCTATCTATCATTGGCCGAGCAGCATACTCAGCAGGCAGGATCTTAGTTCCCTGACCAGGGATTGAACCCGTGCCCCCTGCAGTGGGAATGCAGAGTCCTAACCACTGGACAGCCAGGGAAGTCCCCAGCAACAAAGTATTTTTAAATTAAGGAATGTACCTTTTTTTTCCCCACAATGCTATTGCACACTTAATAGACCACAGTATAGTGTAAACATAACTTTTATATGCACTGGGAAACCAAAAAGTTCGTGAGACTCCTTTTATTTCGATATTCACTTTATTGTGGTGGTCTGGAATCAAACCTGCAATATCGCCTAGGTCTGCCTGCATCTATTTTTATTATACCGTCACCACCCATACCCCAGTGTCTCCAGTGGACAGTTCTCGCCTGGACCTCCCGCGGAGCTGCAGCCCATCACGCCCCACTGCTCCCTCTGAGGGGTCTTACAGGCATCTCAGACTCTAGGCTCCGAATCTTCCCTCAGAGAAAGGCTGCATGGCTCACAGACACCCCCGTCTCAGCGGGCGGCAGCTCTGCCCTTCCAGTTGCTCAGGCCAAAGTCCTGGGGCTCTCCTTGACTTCTCCCTTTCTCTCACACCCACTTCCAATCTGTCAGCAAAACCTGTTGGCGCTGCTTCCAAAATACATCCCCAGGCTGACGGCTTCTCCTACCTCCCCCGCACACCCTGGTCACGGCCCCGCCAGCCCTCTGCCAGGACCATGCAGCTCCTTCTTCTGGGTGCCCCCGCTCCCATCCTTGCCCACCCCCAAGTCTGTCCTCCCCTCACTGGCCAGGGGGAGCCTGTGAACACCTGCTCAGGTCACGTCCCTCTTTGACTGAGAATCTGCTCATCACTTCCTGTGGAAGAGATAGGCCAGCTGCTCACCAAACCCGTCTCTTCCTCCTGACACCTGGTGGACTACATGTCCCAGCATCCTTTGCCATTAGGTGTGCAATACAGCTGACTCTCACCGGAATGCGGGGGGAAGTGAGCTGTGTTGGGTCACAGGAGCTGGGGTGCGTCTATCTCGGCAGCTGGTCTTACCTCAGTTAACGCCCTTCCCAACTCACTTGGCATAGCAGCCAAAGCCCTCACCATGGCCACACAGCCTGAACATGTGCCCCTGTCACCTCCTCTCCAGCCCCACTGACCTCCCTTCTGTGCCCAGGGACACTAGGCAGGTTTCTGGTGTCCTCCGGCTCTCTCTCAGGCTCTGCACTGTCTCTCTGGGCCTCTGCACTCGCCACTCTCTCTGCCTGAACCCTCTTTTCTCAGACACCTGCGTGGGCTCCCTCCTTCACCTCCATCAGACCCTTCCTCAAATGGTATTTTTTCAGGGAGGCCTCTGACCACTTGGTCTCAAATAGCACCCTTTTCTCTCCTTTATTTTCCCCCCAATACTTACCGCCTTCCACTGCACTCTAGATTTTACTTGTTTATCTTGTTTACTGTCTGCTTCCCCTTTATACCGTAAACTCCACAAGGATGGGGGTCCCTGTGCACAGGCCCCAGTGCCCAGGTACACAGTGCTGCTTGGTACACATTGAGTGCACGTTTATAAAAATGAATGAACCCATGACCAAGGCTGTGATGAAGGCCAAGAGGGCTGGCATCTTACCCAGGTGTTTGGTGCTAATGTCTGCAAGCAGGGAGAAACTGGGGACAGGAAAAATGAATGCCTGCCCCTTAAGTTACACACACTCGTGACACAGTTTGGGTGTGCTGTCTGGGTACTATGTGTTCTACACTCCCAGAAGGTCACATGGAGAGTGCAGGCTGACTGCCGGGGCGGGATCCTGGTGCCCACTCCTCCAGCTGTGTGAAGGGGGGGTGCCTTATAACCTCTCTGGGCCTGGGGATAACTTGGTACCTACTCAGGGGCTGTTTGGGGTATTTAATGAGTAAATAGGACAGCAGAACTTACAGTAAGCACCCTATCAGTGTTTCCCATTATCGTTATTATCCTAACACCCCATCCCTGACTCAGCCCTGGGGCAGCAGCAGGGGCAGGGTAGGGGGATCGCCCCTCCTTCTAACACCCTGTAATCTGCAGGGTGGATTGAGCCCCGTGGCTCCGCTATGAAGGAGGGGCAGTTGCCTAGTGAGTTGGGGGCACGGCCAGGGCCTGTGCCTGGATCCCCAATTACAATGTCCGGCTGTTAAGCCGACGCTGGACTTCTTGCCAGTTGATAACGACATTAATGACAGAATTGGCAGGGCACCCACCGGCCTCCCACAGTCCTGGTGCGAGGTCTTCTTACTGAGTGCGAGGTGGCAGGGCCGCCCTCGGCAGAGAACTGATAAGGGTGCTGCGGAGGGACCAGGCTGGGACAGGGACACAGCCACTCCCTCACAGAAGATCTGGCTAATCGATTCCAGCATTCATTCCTGAGAGCCCAGATCCAGAGGGCACTGGTATCAGAGTTGGGTTGGGCTGTCAGGGGACTCCTCTGGGTGCCACCCCCATCCCAGCCAGACCCAGTGCCAGATGGGCCAGTCACATTACTCCCAGGGCCTCGGTTTCCTCGACTGCTAATGACAGGGCTGTCATTAGGCTGCGGAGGATTCAGGGTGGTTTGGGGCAGGGCCTGGAGTCGGGAGGACAAGACGGCTGAGGGGCTGGCTGCACACTGGGAGCCTGGCTGACACACAACGGGACAGCCGTTGGCTGGGGTGCCCACCTGGAACACCTCTCGCCCACGGCTTCCCCTCGGCCAGCTGGGATGCCACCTGCTCAGAGATGCCTGCCAGCGCGGGCTCAGCCCTGGTAACTGACCCCACCCTCAGCTCCGGCAGGGTGCCTGGCAGAGGGCCCCATGCTCCCCCCGATGCCAAGCCCCCGAGGCAGGCGGGCAGCCCCTCACCACCCATGGCATCTCCTCTGCTCCCCTACCAGGGCCAATTGGACCTTCATAAATGAGTCCCTCCCAGTCCTGAGAAGGACTCCAGCTCACATGTGTGTGTGACCAATGTGGGATGGCAGGGGAGGGGCTGGGCAGTGAGAGATGGGGAGGGTGGGGCCGTGGTGTGGAGGAGAGAGAAAGGGATGAAAATGGGAGTGAGAGAGTGAGATGGAGGAGAGACAGTGGGAAGAAGAGAGAAAACGAAAGGAGATGCGAGAGAGAGAGAGAGAGAGAGAGAGAGAGGATGAAACACAGAAAGGTGAAAGGGGAGGATCAGGAACAAGAGAAAGCTCAAGAGCAGAGAACGGGGTGTAGGGAGGAGAACAGGCTGGAGGGCGGGAAATAGGGTGAGGCTGCGAGAGACAGTGCAGAGCCTGAGAGAAAGCCGGAGGATGTAAAGGAGAACAAAGAGGCCAGGAGAGGCCCAGCACCTGCCTGTCCCTCCAGCCGCTGAGCCAGGTTCCTGGACCTCAGCCCTGCCTGCGACTGACCTCAGGCCCAGATGAGCAAACTGCGCCGCACCTTGGCTGTCCCTCCGCAAAATGGGGACCAGCTCTTGGGCTCTGCAAGGACTCAAAGACTGCAAGGCCATCCAGAGCCAGGGCCATGTCAGCTGCTGTGAGGTCCGCGACGCTGGCCTGAGGCTGGCAGGGCCCATGAGGGGCTGTAGAGCCCCAAACACTGGAGGCCACCGTGAGCCCTCCCCTCGCAGACCCACCTTTGTCACTCTCAGGGTCTGAGTCGCTGAGCGGCTTCAGGGGCGAGTGCAGGTCTTGGAAGTAGCGGTGCCCAGCCTCGCACTGCCACACAGCCGTGGTGTACAGGCCAAAGGTGGGGTCCAGCTCGGCGAGGTGTGGCTCGTAGGGGCAGCGGTGCTTGTGGTCCTCGTACCAGATCACCACGTTCTTCAGGCAGTTTACGTTGCGTCGCCGCCCTGCGCACGTGGGGCACGGGCAGGCATGAGGGGCACGGCTCACCCCTACCACCCTCTCTGGGCAGCACGGCCCCCAGAACCACATGGGTCTTATAGCTCTGGGGGTTGAGACACCCTCCTGAGTATTATCCAGGCCTGTCCCCAGTTTACAGATGAGGAAACTGAGGCTCAGAGATGTGAGACCTGCCCCGGAGACAACAGAGACTGGCAGGGAATGTCCTCATTGTTTGAGTCAAGTCATATACATAATAAAGCCTGGTGTATGGCAGGTGCTCACGCAACGACTGTCAGCTGTTAGTTACAGTTATAATCGTCCTCATCAACTCAGCGTCTCCCGCCTGCACCAGCTCAGTCCCTCGGCCCTAGTCTCCCAGCTCTCACCCTTGCCCCCGGCAGCTGACAGAGGGCGTCTCTGAACACTTGAGTCAGGGCCACATCCCTTCTCTACTCAAAATCCACCAGGGCAGACTTCCCTGGTGGCGCAGTGGTTAAGACTCTGCCTGCCAATGCGGGGGACACGGGTTCGAGCCCTGGTCCGGGAAGATCCCACGTGCCGTGGAGCAACTAAGCCCACGAGCCACAAATACTGAGCCTGTGCACCACAACTACTGAAGCCGTGCGCCTAGAGCCCGTTGCTCTGCAACAAGAGAAGACACTGCAATGAGAAGCCCGTGCACCGCAAGGAAGAGTAGCTCCCGCCCGCCGCAACTAGAGAAAGCCCGCACGCAGCAATGAAGACCCAATGCAGCCAAAAGAAAAAATCCACCAGGGCTCCCACCTCAATGGGGGTAAGAGCCAAAGTCCTCCCTGAGGTTCACCAGGCCCTGTGTGTTCTGCCCTGTCACCTCCTGCTGCTGCTGTCCTGGATCACTCCACTCGAGCCTCAGGGTCTCCTCCCTGTTCCTAAACTAGGCAAGTATGGCCCTGCCTCAGGACCTCTGCAAGGGCTGTGCCCTCTTCCTCTAGACACCTGCCTTGCCCCTCGCCCTTCACTCAGCTCTGAAGGTGTGCCCCTGACCTTCCGGGCTGGGAGATGACGGGGCCGGGGGGACCAAGGACACACCTCTCAGCCTGGGGGTCTCAGTCTTAGCTCGGCTTCTGCCTCTGAGCACCGTGATAAGTAGAGGGGCTCACTGCCATCAGACGGCCGTCCCTGGACCACTGGCCCTCACCCTGCTGGACATGGCCTGGGACCCACAGCCCAGGGCTCAGGGGCCGTGCTCAGGGGGTGGGAGTACGCACTCCAGCCTCTGCTCCGACTGCCCTCGCCCGGCTCCCCTTGAGCCTGGCACAGCACACGCCCTTTAGGCCTGGGCACAAGCTGCTCCCTCTGCTCTGCCTGGCTCTTCCCCGGCTGACTCCCACGCACCGGGCAGGAGAGCAGAGGAGCAAAGGGGACCCCTCGGGAGACACGTGGTCCTGGGTTTGCAGTTTGGCCCGGCCACTTTCTGGCTGTGCAGCCTGGGGCAGTGACTCAGCCTTTCTGTGTCAGATGGGGATGATGAGAGCATGGGCACAGCACAGGTTCGGGGCCCCTCCAGCCCTTCCTATCCCATCCCCACCCCCGACCCAGGCTGGGCCAGACCCCTCCTCTGGGCCCCCCCGTGCCTCTACTTCCCCACCACAGCCCTGCTCAGCCTGTCCCCTGTCTTTCCTATGAGACTGCGGGCTCTGGGAGGGCAGGGCTGGGTCTGTCCCGGACTGCATGGCTCCTGGCACACGCGGACCCTCCACAAGCGGTCCCTGAGGGAGGGAGGGAACCAACCACAAAGCAACTTACTCCCAATGCCACCTCCACCCTGGTTGCAGCGCCACTTACTTTTCTTCCGCTTTGGCTTTTTGGGGACTTGCTCCCAAGGCTTCCTGTAACAGAGAGAGGGGGCAGTGGGGAGTAAGCTTGGGGCCTGATGGATGATGACATGCCAATCCTGCTGGGGTAGAATGTGGGCTTCCGCTTCCCGGGCCAGGTCTACTTCCCCTGCCCCTTCACTTGGGCTCTCCTGCACCAACAGCAGCCCTGGCAGGGGTCTACTGTCATCAACCACCTCACGGAATGGGAAACTGAGGCCCTGAGGGTAAAGCCGCCTGCCCAGGATCCCGTGGCTGGGGAGTGGATTATCAAGAGAGAGCTTATTCGGGGAGCCTGACCTAATCAGGGGAGCCTTTAAAAGGGCCCTGCTGAAGTCAGAGACTGGGGGCTGAGAGCATGAGGGGGCCTGTGAGGGACCAGGACCTGAGAACGGCCTTGTGGAGCTGAGAGCAGTCCCAGCTGATGGTCAACAAGACCGCAGGGACCCCAGCCGTACAGCCCGGAGGAAATGGATTCTGCCAATGCTCTGAACAAGTCTAGAAGCAGATCTTTCCCTGGGCGAGCTTCTAGGTGACGTTGTGGCGTGCTGATAACTTGATTTCAGCCTCCTGGGACCCTGACTTGAGGAGCCAGCTAAAATGTGCCAGATTCCTGACCTGCAGAAATGTGAGATGATGAATCTGTGGGGTTTTAAAGCCACTAAGTCTGTGGTCATTTGTTACCCAGTAGAGCAGTCATGGAGTTGACTTTGGACTACCCCCTCCAAGGACCTGCAGATCCTGGTCCTGAGGCTGGCCCAGAGCCCTGGGGAGATGGTTGGGCCCTAACTGCCTGCTCTATGAGGGTCCTGACCCTGCAGCCAGCTCAGGCCCAAAGGCCACGCCATCATGTCCGCCTACCTCTAGGGCCTTCCCCGCTCTGCCTGGGTCCCAATACCCTGACTGTGTGTCCCAGTGAGCCATGGCCTTGGGGAGCCCAGGGCAGGGCCAGACCCTAAGGCCAGGGGCCCCCATGGCCTCCCACACCAGGATGGCCACCAGATCTGCCAAGCAGGTTCCTGACCCTACATGGCACACTCAGCTGTGACCCAGCACAGGCTCCAGGCAGGTGCTTTGGAGCCATCTCTCCTGGACCTGCTAGGGCCTCCCTTTGCCTTCCTGCCACCATGCTTCAGGGCCTGCCCACCTGACTCAGACTGCTTCCCTGCTCTTCCTCTTCTAAACCACAGCAGCAGGCTCTGTGACCCTGGGTGAGTAACCCTGCCTCCCTGTGCCTCAGTTTCCCCATGTGTAGTGTGGGCTCAAAACAGTACCTTCCTCATGGGGTTGGCGTGGGGTCACGCATTGTAAAGAGCCTGGTAATTAAGAATCACTCAGCAAATGGTAACGATGACCATTATGATTCTCAGTATTATCACAGAGCCAGGCACTGGAACACGGGTCTCCTCGCTGTGGTTGGGGCCACGCTCTTGCGCCAACGTCCTGACAACCAGTCCAGGGTCTCTCCTCAGCTCCACCTCCCACCCTAAGTGACTCTTGTCCAGCCTGATAGCAATCCTCAGCCCCAACACCCCATGTCTAGCCCAGGACAGCTCCTTGGGGCTCCTGCCCAGGCTCTGCCCTCTGCCCAGGAATCCATGTCCCCTTGTACCATCCCGGGAGCCTCTATCCCCTCCCAAGGCTCCACCTCCCCTCCAAGGGGCCAGGCTGGCTGCCTAGATCCTCACCCAAACCCAAATCCAAACACCCATGACCACCTCCACCCATTCATAGCCTCGCCACGGCTGGGGTGCGGGGAATGCCACATCGTGGTGGAGACAGACTTGGCGTCAGTCAGATCCGAGTTCAAGTCTTATCTCTGCTACTGACTGGCTGTGTGACCTCAAGCAGGATTGGTCCCCTCTGGGCCTCAGTTTTCCCATCTGTGAAGTGGGGGTAACCACAGTGCCTCCCACACAGAACTGCCATGCAGTTTGAAGGAATAAATATCCCTTAGTGTATTTTCCTGACTACTCATGTGCCCCGGGGTCAGGTTTTGCCACACACTGCCTGGGTTGTCTCAGTGCCCCTGCCCCGGTCCTGCACAGCTCCCACACACCTCCAGCTCAGCCAGACAAGCTTCTGTAAATACCACTTTCAGCTTCGGAACCTCCAGGGGCTCCCTCTGGTCAGTGGTTCTCAACTCCAGCTGTACATCAAGTCTCCCTGGAAGCTCTTCAGAAAAAAATACAGGGTCTGCAACTCCACCCAGACTAACTGAATCAGAAACTCCAATAGCTGGGACTCTGGCTTGAAGTTTTATAAGCTCCCAGCATTTCCTGCCCTGCTCTTGGGCATATAAACCAGCCTGCCACCCTGGGGAGTGGGTGGGTACAATTCAACAGGTTCTGGTTGATTCTTGGCCCTCAGAATCTCCCCTGAGAGAAACATGTGAATGTATACAAGTGAAAACCAGGGCAGAACAAGGGTTTTGTTGCAGCACTGTTTGTGACAGGAAACAAACATCATCATGACAGCTAATATCCGGACTGCTCACTATGTGCCTGGCACCGTTTGAGGCCCTCTGCTGTATTTTAACTCATTTAATCATCACATCAACCTATAAGGCAAGAAGAGAAATATTCCTTCCATTACTGCTCATTCTCGAGATTCAGATTATGCAAAGGCCTCTGCCCTCCACCTGAGCAGCTAACTCGGGGTTTCCTCTTCACCTGAGTCTCCCTGGGCAGAGGTGTTCCCCAAGAGCCAAGAGATTTAGGGGAGTGAGATCTGGATTGTGAGGGGTGCTCTGGGAGTGTGGGGCCTCCCCAGTGGCCCCATTCCAGTGTGGGAATGGGGCCACACGCAGTCCCAGGTGGGTCACCGGAACCTCATGAGGGGTAGGGCTGGGTGGCCCGGGGTGTCCAGTCACAGCCCCAGGCTACATTGTGGGAGTTTTAGGGAATGAGGCATGTGACATGCCGGGGACCAGCAGGGACCTCGGGCCCCTCAGGGCTCAGGAGGCGGGGCCGCCCTTCCAGGGACTGGGCCGTTAGAATGCTTGGAGGTGGGGCCCGTACCAGGATTGGGCAGCCAGAGCTCTAGGGGGCAGGGCCAAGCGCCCAGGAGGCGGGTCGAGAGGTTGGGCGTATCCTAGGATTGGGCAGTCGGAGCGAAGGAAGGCGGGGCCGCGAGCCAGGCGCGTCCCAGGACCAGCAGTCAGAGACCCAGGCCGGCAGTCGGGGCGCTGGGCGGGGTTCACAGGTGCCAGGGGCGGGGCCCTGAGGGCGGAGGGGGCGGGACCAGGCTCAGCGGGGGATGGGGGCGTCTCCTCCCTCGCTCCCTCCCTCCGTTGGGCCGGGCCCCCTCACCCGTGGCGGCTGCTACGTTGGCCGCGCTCCAGCGAGATGAGGTAGGCGGCGAGCTTGGCGTCGCTCCAGCCGCTGCGGCGCCGCAGGTCCACCCAGGGCCCGTGCGCCTCGCCCAGGTACACGCGCCGCACGTCGTACTTCTTCCGGGACTCGAGCCGCCGCCGGGCCCGGTCCGACTCCGTGAGCCGCGGGCGGCCCCGCGCCTTGCGGCCCGCCGCGCCCTCCTCGGCGGCCACCTCCCCGCCCGCGCCCGCCTCCGCCTCCGCCTCCGCCTCGGGCTCCGGCGCCCGCTCCGCCATCCCCCCCTCCCTGGTTACTAGCCTCCCCCGTTGTTAGGAGCCCGGCCGGAAGTGGCGCGCATGTTCCGCGCCGACGAGAAATTTCTCATGGACTCTCACTGGCTCGCGGCGCCAAAAGAAGATCGAGAGTGGAAGCTGCGCATGCGCGCAATAAGCGCCAGCAACAACCCACTCTCCCTTTACTCCCTTCTCTGTTAAACTTTCTGACAAGGCAGAGACGGAAGGGGTAGCGGAAGGTTTGAGGCTGATCCGGGAAGAGCCAGGAGAGCCCGTAGACCCTGGGGTGATGGGGGCTTCTTCCTCCGCACCTTTATCCTGAATGAATTGTGGGGATGACAAAGGAAGGGTGGGAGCTGTCCAGAAAAGGCGGACGGAAGGCCAGCGGCTCGACCCGTCAGTTCTGGATGATGTTTCCATCACTTGAAAAGACGTAACACCAGGCATTAAAGGGGCAGGGACGCTACACTGCCAGAGAGGAGGCAAGGCAGCCCCAAGCCGGAAAACTTTTATTTGCTGTACACTAAGAGGTCATCTCATGCTTTCACACCAGTCCACCGCCTGTGCTCCTGTGACTGCTTAGGCTCAGCTCTGGCTCTGCTGCTGTCGCTGCTGATTGTTTTCCTCTTCTTCCCGGCCCTCGGGTGGGGTCAGGGGTGTCTCCTCCAGCCCTGAGGAGGATGCCAGGAGCTCCCCGGAGGACGCTGACAAGCGGAAGACCACCGGGATGCGGGCCAGGGTTGGGTTGGTCTCCTGCAGGCCCTGGATCCACTTGGCCAGCGTGGCCTGGTCATGAGCACCCGCCATGCATATGGCGAAGACAGGGCCTTCCTCCACTGTCAGGAGAGACAGGCCCTCAGTTTGTGCAGTAGGGACTGGAGCAGCCCCCTCAAGCCCACATCCCTTCCAGGCCAAGGATGGGGGCTTTAAGCTCCCTTTTTCCTTTTCTGTGTTTCCAAGCCTTTGCACATGCTCTGCCTAGCCTGCCTGTCCCATGCTTCACCTAGGTGACACCTCCTGGCTCAAGTTTCCACCAGGAAATCCTCCTGACTCCCACCTGAGGCTGAGTTGTGTGCTCCTCCCCAAGAATGTAACTTGTCTGATCCACCGCTGGCCTGAGGGAAGGGACTGGGCCTGTCCTGGTCACGCCCAGTAGCCAGCACAGAGGTGCTCCATAAACGTTTGAAGGAGGATGTTTGAGGGCTGACAGGTCTGGAGCCCCTGAGTGGTGAGTTTTGTGCTTTCGTGGGGCGAGGTGGTGGGGTGGTGTGTGTGTGTGTGTGTGTGTGTGTGTGTGTGTGTGTGTGTGTGTGTGTGTGTGTGTGTGTGTGTGTGTGTGTGTGTGTGTGTGTGTGTGTGTGTGTGTGTGTGTGTGTGTGTGTGTGTGTAAGTGTAACTGGACTAGGTCTCGGCCTGGGCCCCATCCCTCGACTCCAGAGGTGGCACCCCATCCCGTGCAGTGTTCAGAATCCTACCCATCCCAGTTTTTACCTTCATCGATGTTAAACTCGTAGTCATCCCAGCTGCTCCTCCCGTAGGCCAGGTCTAGCTGCATCGGGTAGTAGAGGTTCCACTCCTCTGGAATCTCCTCTACTTCCTAACCCGGGGGTGGGGGTGGGGGCCCGCGGAGGTGCAGGCAGAGGCCCAGGATGTTGCAGCCACCTGCCGCCTCTCCCCGGGCCCCTGCCCTCCCATACCCCCACCCCCCTCCCCACCTTTGAGCCAACTCACTCTTACCACCCCCGACTCCCACTTTGGGCCCTCACCCTCTCCTCGGGGGGTAGCAAGTCAGCTCTGAGGATGTGGTAATAGACGCATTTGTCTCGAAGCCACAGGGAGAAGGGACCCTCAACGAAGATCGGGCGGGCTGGGTCGTGGTGGGCCAGCGCGGCCTGCTGATCAGGACTCTGGATTCCTGATGTGGAGACACACATTCCCGGGGCGTCCTGGCTGAGGGGCTATGCCCAGAGGCCCAGGGAGCCCACCCAGCAGGCCTGCTGAGAACCCGGCGCTCGCTCCCTCCCTCCTTCCCTCCGCAGGACCTTACCTACGATGTGGGGCTCCGTGGGATCCGTGGCATCTGTGGAGTCTTTGGACAAAGGCATCTGCAAGGAAAGTCGGAGTGGAAGCTTGCAGCCCCCACAGCCCCTACGGAGGAGCCCGGGAGAGAGAAATGGGGATTCCAGTGAATTCAGGACTCCTCTTGGGTCTGTCTACTGGGCCTCCAACAATCACTCGAGCCCACCGCCTTCTTGCTTCTATCTAATTGGGTAAGAGCCACTGACCCTGGATATACTCACATGGAGGGAACCCTGGAGCTGGCCCACCTGCGTTAAAATCCCGGCTCTGCCACTGTCTGCATGACCTTGGCTAAGTCACCGTGTGCCTCAGTTTCCCCAGTTCAAAATGGGGGCAATAACAGCACTTAGTTGAGATGGTTCTAAAATGCTGAGAACGATGCCTGGTACATGCTAAGTGCTCAGTGCATGTGAAATTTAAAAAAGGAAAAGAATTTCATGCAAACAGAATATGCCAGGAAGGAGACACAAGAAGCAAGTCACAGCATTTGCCTCTGTGGAGGGCAGGGAGGGAAAGAATAGCCTTTTGTAGCTTTCTAATTTTACACTCTGAAATGTGATTTTAAAAACTAAATGAGGGACTTCCTTGGCGGTCCAGTGGTTAAGACTTCACCTTCCAGTGCAGGGGGTGTGGGTCGATACCTGGTTGGGGAGCTAAGATCCCACATGCCTTGCGGCCAAAGAATCAAAACATAAAACAGAAGCAATATTGTAACAAATTTAATAAAGATTAAAAAAAATAATGTTACACATCAAAAAAAAAGCCTTTTAAAACAAAAAACAAAAAACTAAAGGAGGGAATTCCCTGGTGGTCCAGTGGTTAGGACTCGACACTTTCACTGCTGTGGCCCAGATTCAATCCCTGATTGGGGAACCAAGATCCTGCAAGTCAAGCAGCGTGGCTAAAAAACAAAAACCAAAACTAAATGAAGTGCATTTTTGAAAAAATGCACATACTCTGACCGAAATACCTGTGAGTGGACAACTGTTGGCACACATATCCTCCACCCTTTCAGGTTAAAAAGAATGGACTCCTTTGGGACTTCCCTGGCGGTCCAGTGGTTCAGACTTTGCCTTCCAATGCAGGGGGTGTGGGTTTGATCCCTGGTCAGGGAACTAAAATCCCACATGCCTTGCGGCCAAAACACCAAAACATAAAACAGAAGCGATACTATAAGAAATTCAATAAAGACTTTAAAAATGGTCCACATCAAGAAAAAAAAGTCCAATACTTAATTTTTCTTTTTTTTTTTGCGGTAAGTGGGCCTCTCTCGTTATTTTTAATATTAAAATAACATTTTTCCTAACATTGTATATCTTTTTCTCTCACAGTCAAAATCTTGGCTCCTATTACAAGTAATACACATGCTTATTTGACTTATCCATCAATATACATAAATGATTATGATATTACAGCTGACCATAACACTAGGGGATTAAGTTCAGGATTCTCAGAATGCAGGCCACTAAGGATGTCAGACAACAGTGACTCAGAATTTTCTTCTCTCACTGGTTATGTTGTCAATTGGATATTTAGCCACATATGTTTGTTTTCAACTTTGATGGGTTCTTTCCCCTCTTTTTTGATTTTATATATATATATATATATTTTTTTTTTTTTTTTTTTTTTTTTTTTGCGGTACGCAGGCCTCTCACTGTTGTGGCCTCTCCCGTTGCGGAGCATAGGCTCCGGACGCGCAGGCTCAGCGGCCATGGCTCACGGGCCCAGCCGCTCCATGGCACGTGGGATCTTCCCAGACCAGGGCACGAACCCGTGTCCCCTGCGTTGGCAGGCGGACTCTCAACCACTGCGCCCTATATATATTTTTGATAGACTAAACATTTCCATAGTTTAGAAGCCAACCCATATTAAATAGATGTCTCTCTCCCATTCTTTTCTCTCTATCCCTATCTCCTCTGCCCACCCAGAGATGACCATTTTTATCCATATCTGACTTATCTTTGCATTACTTATTTTTTAAATTTTTTTATTTTTTGGGCATGCCGCCTGGCTTGCGTGATCTTAGTTCCCTGACCAGGGATTGAACCTGGGCCCTTGTCAGTGAGAGCTCTAAGTCCTAACCACTGGACCGCCAGGGAATTCCCTGCATTATTTATTCTTGTGAAAATAAACAAATAGCTATATGCCTTTTTATTTCTCCTCCCTTCTCACACTTTAGGTGGCTTACTACACCACTGTGCATGCCTCACCCTTTCACTTTTTTCACCAGGCTGATTGAGGTGCCACAGTGGACATGGACAAGTCCCTCTTGATAGATACTTGGATTGTTCCCATTCTAAATCTAGGTGGTGTCAAACAACAGGGTCCTACTGTATAGCACAGGGAACTATATTCAAGATCTCGTAATAAAGTATAATGGAAAAGAATCTGAAAAAATATATATGTAAACATATATATATAACTGAATCACTTTGCTGTACACCAGAAACTAACACAACATAGTAAATCAACTATACTTCAATAAAGTTTTTTAAAAAATCTAGGTGGTGTAGGTGATCATTTTACCATGTTTTCAACCCTTCTGTATGCACTTTTAATAATGAAACAGGGGAAAAAAGGGATATTTAAGTACAAAGGATATATATGCAAAAAAAAAGTATACATCTGCATGCAAATGCATAGATCTCTTGGGAAGAAGACATGGAAGTGGTCACCTCTGGGGAAGTAGCCTGGGGGCTAAAGGGTCAGGGTAGGAGAGGGGAACTCTTCACTGTGTGTTCTTGTGTACCATTTGGCTTTTTTTTTTCCCCCGCTGTGCCGTGTGGGCTTGCAGTATCTTAGTTCCCTGACCAGGGATTGAACCCGTGCAGTTCCCTGTTTGGCTTTTTAATGCATTACTTTTTTTAGGGGGGGTGTGTGTGGTGGCATGCCGCCCGGCTTGTGGAATCTTAGTTCCCTGACCAGCAATGAAACCCAGGCCCTCAGTAGTGAAAGCGCAGAGTCCTAACCACTGGACCACCAGGGAATTCCTTTTAATGCATTACTTTAAAAAACGAAGAAATGAGTTAAAAACTGCACTTCCTCTGCAATATGTTCTCTCACTGGGACACCGCATCACCACTCTCCTAGCCCCTCTGTCCTCTTCGCCTTGCCCCCAATCCAACACCATCCACACGGCCGCCAGGGGGCGCTTTCAAAGGCGCAAATCCTTCCAGAAACTTGAGTTGCACCCCAACCCTCCTCTTCTTAAAACCTCCCCGTGGCCCTCTCATTACTAACCCGGTGTCCTACATGCCTCTTCTCTCTCACCCCAACTCCCTGCTCCGGCCAAAGGAAGCCCTTTCAGCATCTCCAGCCACTCCCAGCCACCCTCGAGCCCTGGCCCATGCTGCTCCCTCTGCCTGGAATGCTCTCCTCCCCTCTTCTGTTCTGCCTGCGCCCAGCTCACCCTCACCTCCTCCAGGAAGCCCTCCCTGCTCCCTTTTGGGCTCCCACAGCCCCCAGGATATGGGGAATATTTCATTTAGTCATTCGACAAACAGCTGTGGAACGTCCGCTTTGTGCCAGAACCTGTGCTGGGCCTTGGGAGACACAGGTGAAACTGAGTCACGGGGAACCAGGCTCAGCCAGGGTGGTCAGGAAAGAGGTCCTGACGAAAGGTCGGTGGAACTCAGACCTGAAGGAAGTGCAGTCCCGGAGGAAGGGTGTTCCTGGCAGAGGGAACAGCAAGCACAAAGGCCTCAGGGGGGAGCTGCCACAGACTGCTCAAGGAACAGAAAGCCATGCCCGGAATACAGTGAATGTGGGGAGAGGGGCCGAGGTCAGAGGTCAAGCTGTGCCAAGGGCCCTGGACTCTAGCGGAGGTTCTGCCAGCGAATCACGGCCTGTCTCACCACAATCACTTGGGCTTACTGAAGGGGGCCCTGCCCCAGAGGCGGCCGAGGATGTGGACAGGGTGGATACCTGATAGACGGTGACCCTGGCACTGAGGTCGGGCTCCATGTGCCGCAGGGCCAATCTGGCCAGGTCCACTGGGTCCTGGGGCAGGTCCCGGGGCACGGGGAAGGGGTTGATATTCTTGAAGCGGGTGAACCACAGCTTCATGCGCACAAACTTGAGCATGGGGTAGCTTTTGCGCCCAAATATCTGAGTGAGCAGGAACTCCGTCTCCTTGTTGGGCATCACCCCTGTGCCAGGCAGATGGAGGCTGAGCCTCAGGGAGGGGGCAGAAGAGGGAAGGGATGTTGGGAGAGAGAGATGAGCAAGAGATGGGGGTGGGCGCGCAGAGGAGGAAGCCAGACAGAGAGACAGAGAGGAGACGAGTCAGAGCCAAGGAGCCATGGAGGGCCCCGAGACCCTGGAGAGGGAGGTGGCCCCCGCCCCTGCCTGAGCTGGCCTGCTGGCCTCACCGTGGTTCTCCATCTGCTCCAGGACAGCAATCCCGCACTCCTGCTGCCGTGGGTAGTGGAGGAAGATGCTGTGGAAGATGTTGCGAGGCCGGAAGACCTCCTTGGGGAAGATGTCAAGCAGCAGGTTGTAGATAGCCAGGTCCCGCTCGACGCCGTACTCCCGCATCTTGCGTAGGGCCAGGTAGATGAAGTCGACGTGGCCCCGCTTGTGCACGTTGTACTGCGTAAAGTTCTGCACCGCCTGCACGAAGCTCGCCTTGTCCTGCACCCCATCTGGCGCCTGCCTAAACAGCTCCTCATGGGGTGCCAGGGCCTTGACCAGCCCCCTCTGGGGTTCGGGTGGGCGTGGGACCAGCGGCGAGTCAGGGTTGTGGGCGGCTGTGCTGCAGTGGAGGCCCCGCGGGGCCTGGGGCATCACCTGCGGATAGAGAACCACTGCTGGAATGTGGGTCTCCCAGTGCCCCTGGGGGACTGCCGCACTGGCTCTTTGCTGAGAAAGGTGCCAGCAGGCCTCCCTAAGGGCCTCTGAAGAAGTGTGCTGCGCGGGTTACAGACCCATGATCAGGCACCATCACAAAGTGTGAGAGAGCAATGGTAACGCCCCGACGGAGGCAATGTTCACCACGATGACAGACACACACCCTCTGACGCAGCAATCCTGCATCTGGTATTTAAATCGGATAGCTCTAAAAGCACCTGCACCAAATGACTTTTGTTCGTCTGCTGCGTCAGTGGAAATGGCCCAAATGTGCATCGGCAAGGAAATAATTTAGCAAATGGCCAAGCACCTGGACAAGGAGCACCTACCGCTGTAAGGCGCACTGAGGAGGTCTTGTGTGACCTGGAGTGAGCTCCAGGGTATACCATTAAATGAAAAAAAAACAAGGTGTGAAACGGTGTGTACAGTAGCTTCCCATTTGTGTAAAAAAAAGAAAACAACAACAGCTTATATATAGTTGGTCCTCATTATTTGCGAATTCCATGTTTGCAAATTTGCCTACTTGCTAAAATTCATTTATACTCCCAAAGCCAACACTCTTGGCACTTTCTGGCCATTTGCAGACACGTGCAGGGGGGTGGAAAGTTGAGTTGCCCAGCGCCTATATTCCCAGCTGAGATGGAACAAGGCAATGCTTGGCCTTCTTGTATCAGCCCCCATGCTGTCAACAAGTGTCCTTTTATTTTATATTATTTTGTTTTATTTTTTTGTCTGTGCTGCATGTCTTGCAGGAACTAGTTCCCCAACGAGGGATCGAACTTGGGTTCCCGGCAGTGAAAGCACTGAGTCCTAACCGCTCGACCGCCAGGGAATTCCCAACGAGTGTCCTTTTAGAGGTTTATTTATTATTATTTTAAAATTTTTATTTATTTATTTTTGGCTGTGTTGGGTCTTCATTGCTGTGTGCGGGCTTTCTCTAGTTGTGGTGAGCGGGTGCTACTCTTCGTTGAGGTGCGCGGGCTTCTCATTGCGGTGGCTTCTCTTGTTGCAGAGCACAGGCGCTAGGCATGTGGGCTTCAGTAGTTGTGGCTCACAGGCTCTAGAGCGCAGGCTCAGTAGTTGTGGCTCACAGGCTCTAGAATGCAGGCTCAGTAGTTGTGGCACATGGGCTTAGTTGCTCCGCAGCATGTGGGATCTTCCCAGACCAGGGCTTGAACCCGTCTCCCCTGCGTTGGCAGGTGGATTCTCAACCACTGTGCCACCAGGAAAGTCCCTAGAGGTTTATTTAGTGTATGTTTTCTGCATCTTTTTTGTTGATTTGTGGTTGAAAAGGACCCCTAAGCCTGCCTAGTGCTCCTACGTGCAAGAAGGCCCTGCTGTTCCTTAGAGAAGACACATGTGGTAGGTAAGCTCAGGCATGAGTTATAGTGCTGTTGGCCGTGGGTTCAATGTTAATGAATCAAAAAGCTATATTAAATAGGATGTCTTTAAACAGAAACACACATACAACAATGTATGATTGATTGGTTGATGAAAATGTTATGACCTGAGGCTCACAGGAACCTTATCCCGTATCTCCCCTGGCAGCAATGGTTTGGTATTCGCTAATTCAGCGTATGCAGTGACTTTCTAGAATGTTACTGTGAATAATGAGAATCGACTGTATGGATACATATTTTTTGCTTTTGTGAAAAACATCTCTGGAAGGAAATACAATAAGCAGGCAACATCTTGCCTCTAGAGAAGGGAGCTAAGCGGTGGCCAGGCAAGAGAGAGAGAGACCCTTGTCACGGTACAGCCTCAGAACTTTTTGAATTTTGAACTATATTGTCTGTTGTAATTACCTATTTAAAAGATAGATTTCAAGAACTGAGTTGAGGTAATTCCCTTGTAATTCAGTGGTTAGGACTCCATGCTTTCAATGCTGAGGGCCTGGGTTCAATCCCAGGTCAGGGAACTAAGATCCCACAAGCCACGTGGCATGGCCAAAAAAAACCAAAAAAAAATTGAGTTGAAAAAAGAAAATGCAGATTCTGGAGTCAGCAGGAGCCTCAGCGTGACTGTCCTCCACCTGGTGATACCCACAACCCACTCTAATGCTCGGGCCTCTCTCCCCATCTATTATGATGGTACCTCCCTTGGGTCAAGGAGATCTTGTTCCCCAGAGTGGGGAGTGTATGCTGCTGGGAGCAGGTCAGATCCCTCTAGAACAGAAGTTGGCAAACTACAGTCTGTGGGGCAAATCCAGTCAGCTGCCTGCTTTTGTCAATAAAGTTTTATTGGAACACAGCCATATGCTTTCATTATGTCTGGTCTGGGGCTGCTTTGTGCTGCAGTGGCAGAGTTGAGTAGTTGTGACAGAGACCACATGGCCTACAAAGCCAAAAGCATTCACTGTCTTACCCTTTACGAAAAAGTTTGCCAACCCCTGCTCTAGATGGTACCCTAATAGATTTACTTTCATTTAAATTGAATGTTTAAATTAGAATGGTTATACATAAGGCATCTTTTCAAATATATGGCTAATAAGAGCTAACATTTACAGAATTTTTTTTTTTTTTTGGCCGGGCTGTGTGGCTTGAGGGATCTCAGTTCCCCGACCAGGGATCGAACCTGGGCCCCCTGCAGTGGGAGCACAGAGTCCTAACCACTGGACCACCAGGGAAGTCCCTTATGGAATATTCTTATGTTCCAGGCATTGTTGAGCACTTTCTGAGAGTGAGGCTCATTTACTCTTCTCAACTGTCCATTGAAGGAGTGCCTCTTCGTGTACCCATTTTACAGATGAGGAAACTGAGGCCCTGGGAGATGAAACAAGATGCCTGGTGCCACACAGCAGCAAAGCAGCACAGCTGAGATTGAAGCCCTCTGTTCTGCTGCACCCAATAGCCATCCCAATATCCTGCTTAGGTAAGAAGATGTTTTTTTTTAAAAAAGGCATTCATTTAAAGTGGCACAGTGGTAAAGAATCCGCCTCCCAGGGCTTCCCTGGTGGCGCAGTGGTTGAGAATCTGCCTGTTAATGCAGGGGACACGGGTTCGAGGCCGGGTCTGGGAAGATCCCACATGCCGCGGATCAACTAGGCCTGTGAGCCACAACTACTGAGCCTGCGCGTCTGGAGCTTGTGCTCCGCAACAAGAGAGACCGCGATAGTGAGAGGCCCGCACACCGCGATGAAGAGTGGCCCCCGCTTGCCACAACTAGAGAAAGCCCTTGCGCAGAAAGGAAGACCCAACACAGCCAAAAATAAAAATAAATAAATTTATAAATAAATAAATAAATAAATACTCCTGTTCTCTATTAAAAAAAAAAAAAAGAATCCGCCTGCCAATGCAGGGGACACGGGTTCGAGCCCTGGTCCGGGAAGATCCCACATGCCGCAGAGCAACTAAGCCCATGTGACACAACTACTGAGCCTGTGTGCCACAACTACTGAAGCCCACGCACCTAGAGCTAGTGCTCCGCAACAGAGAAGCCACCGCAATGAGAAGCTTGCGCACCGCAATGAAGAGTAGCCCCCACTTGCTGCAACTAGAGAAAGCCTGTGCGCAGCAACGAAGACCCAACGCAGCCAAAAATAAATAAATAAATTTATATTTTAAAAAAATAAATAAAGTGAAAGTGTAGGAAACTAATACTACAGGTGGTATGTGCCTAGGGCAGAAAGCAGAAAAGAAGCTCTAGAATGCTCCAAAGAAGGGGAGACACCACAAATGAGATAATGCAAATGAAATGCATAGCACAGGGCCTGGCCCAGAGGAAGTGCTCAATAAGGGAGCTATTAATATTGTCACCATCATCACCATCCTTGTTATAATTTATGGCCGTTGATCAGCCTGGTCACTTAGGGTAAGGGAACGAAATTCAATTCACATCTTTACAAGTGAATACAGGAGTCACCCAGAGTCACCACCCAAATCTACTTAGCTCAGACCTTCTTGATTTCAAATTCAAGCCCCTCACTCGTGGGCGCACCAACACTTCTTAAAATGAGAAGAGACATTCAACTGGCCCTCAGAGCAGACAGGCCAGCCCAGACCCCCCCACCCCCACCCCCGCCACCCCGAGCTGGCTTCACTGGGAGGGCTTGTGAGCGAATCCCAGGCCTGCCTGCCTCTCTCCACCCCATGACTGGCAGTCACCTGAGAGAAGGGGGCTCCGGTGAGGGCAGTGCTGCAGATACCTCCCCAGCCCCGAGAGAGGCCCCGGGCCAGCAGGATGGCTTGGGCCCAGCTCATGCCTTTGCCTGTCGGACAACCACCTAGAAAGAGAGAAGAAAGAGCATCAGCCTGGTACCCCACCCGCTAAAGGCAATGAGACCCCTCTCTTGGGCAGAGGTCATGTCCCAGACTGCATGCACAAGATGGAGCAGAAGTGACTGTTACAATCAAAGGTCCCTGTTCTTCTGGGCCAAACCCTTCACTATCTTGAGGAATTTGCTCCTGCATTCGTCCCCCTCCCTACCAGATCATTCTGTTTTGTTTAACAGCTTTATTTGTGTACCATACAGTTGAACCTCAGTATAAAATCCAATGTGTTTTCAGTAGTTGACCCTTGAACAACACTGCTTTGAACTGCATGGGTCCACTTACACGCTGATTTTTTTTTCAGTAAATACGTACTACAGTACTACACGACCTGTGGTTGGTTGAATCTTAGGATGTGGAACCGTGGATATGAAGGGCGGAGTATTAAGTTATATTTGGATTTTTAACTGTGAGGAGGGTCGGCACCCCTAACCCCTACATTGTTCAAGGGTCAACTGTATATTCAGAGAATTGTGCAACCATCACTAAATCTAATTTTAGAACACTTTTGTCACCCCCCAAAAAAAAACCCACCTATACCCATTAGCAGTCCCTCTATTTCCCCTCACCCTCAACCCTAGGCAACCCCTAATCTAGTGTCTATAAATTTGCCTACTCTGGGAATTTCATATAAATGGAATCATATAATATGGGCTCTTTTGTGACTGCCTTCTTTCACTTAACATGTTTTCAAGGTTTATCCATGTTGTAATATGTATCAGACTTCATTCCTTTTAATTGCCCAAATTTTTTCATTATATGGATTTAACCATATTTTATTTACCCATTCCATTGATGAACACTTGCAGTTCTTCCCACTTTTTGACTATATGACTATTGCTGCTATGAACACTTGTGTAGCTTTTGTATGAACACATGTTTACACTTCCCTTGGGTATATACTTAGAAATCAAATTGCTGGGACATATAGTAACTCTATGTCTAATCATTTGAGAAACTGCCAAAGTGTTTTCCAAAGTGGCTGCACAACTTTACATCCCCACCAGCAATGTATAAGAGTTCCAATTTCTCTGCATTCTTGCCAATACTTGCCGTTGTCTTTCTTTTTGATTACAGACATCCTAATGGGTGTGAAGTGGTATCTCATTGTGGTTCCGATTTGCATTTCCCTAAAAGGTAATGATGATGAGCATCTTTTCATGGGTTTATTGGCCATTGTGTATCTTCTTCAGAGAAATGTCTATTTAGATCCTTTGTCCATTTAAAAATTAGGTTATCTTTTTATTATTGAGTTGTTTATATATTCTGGATACTTCAAGCTTATGATTTACAAATACTTTCTCCCATTCTTTGAATTGTCTTTCACTTTCCTGATGTTATTGTTTGCAGCACAAATGTTTAATTCCAATGAAATCCAATTTCTGTTTTACTTTTGTAGCTTTGCTTTCGATTTTTTTTTTTATGTTTTATCTAAAAAACCATTGCCTGGCCCAAGGTCATGAAGATTTACTCCTATGTTTTCTTCTAGAAGTTTTGTTTGTTTTGGCCACACC
Organism: Lagenorhynchus albirostris; assembly: GCF_949774975.1. Lineage (NCBI taxonomy): Eukaryota > Metazoa > Chordata > Mammalia > Artiodactyla > Delphinidae > Lagenorhynchus > Lagenorhynchus albirostris. The sequence goes on along the minus strand of NC_083097.1, from coordinate 163,358,060 downwards.
TTGTGGCTTGTGGGGATCTTAGTTGCCCCACCAGGGATGGAATCCATGCCCCCTGCAGTGGAAGCTCAGAGTCCTAACCACTGGACCACCAGGGAATTCCCCTCTGATCCATTTTGAATTAATCTTTGTGAATGGTGTGAGGAAGGGGTTCATTTCATGTAGATATCCAGTTGTCCTAGTACTATTTGTTGAAGAGACTATTTTTTCTCATTGTCACTCTTGTTGAAAATCAATTGACCATAAATGTAAGAGTTTACTTTTGGGCTCTCAATTTAATTCTGTTGATCTATATGTTGAGCCTTATGCCAATACCACACTGTTGTGATTATTGTAGCTTGTAGGTTCTGAAATTGGGAAGTGTTAAGTCCTCCTATTTTGTTCTTCTTTTACAATAATATTTGGCTATTCTAGATCCCTCACTATTACATATAAATTTTAGAATCAGCTGTCAATTTCTGGAAAAAATCCAGCTGGGATTCTGGTAGGGATTGTGTTGAATCTGTAGAACAGTTTGGGAAATACTGGTATCTTAATAATATTATCTTCTGATCCATGAACATGGGATACCTCTCCATTAATTTAGATCTTCTTTAATTTCTCTCAACGATGTTTTACAATTTACCGTGTAGAAGTCCTTTACTTCTTTTGTTAAATTTATTTGTATCTTATTCTTTATGAAGCTACTGTATAATTTCATTTTCACATTGTTCATTGCTAGCGTACAGAAACACAATTTATTTTTATGTGTTGATCTTGTATCTTGCAACCCTGCTGAACTTGCATTAGTCCTAATAGTTTTTTTTTAAAAATTGGATTCCCTGAGATTTTCTACATACAAGATCATGTCATCTGCAAACATAGACAGTTTTACCTCTTCCTGACTAATCTGGATGCCTTTTATTTCTTTTTTTTGCCCAAGTGTCCTTGCTGGACCTCCAGTACAGTGTTGAATAGAAGTGGCCAGGGTGCACATCCTTGTCTTGTTCCTGATCTTAGAGGGGAAAGCATCCAGTCTTTCATCATTAAATATGATGTCAGCTGTGGGTTTTTCACTGATGACCTATCAGGTTGAGGAAATTCCTTTCCATTGCTAGATGCTGAGTATTTTTATAAGAAAGGGCATCAGATTTTGTCAAATGCTTTTTTTTTTGCTTCTACCAAACTAATCATGTGTTTTTTGTCCTTTAGTCTATTAATATGGTGTATTACATTAACTGATTTTCAAATGTTAAACTCATATTGCATTCCTCGGGCAAATTCCACTTGGTCATGGTGTATAATTCTTTTTATATGTTGCTAAAATTGGTTTGCTAACATTTTGTTGAGGATTTTTGTATCCATGTTCATAAGAGATATTGGTCTGTAGTTTTCGTTTCTTGTCGTGTCTGTTTGGTTTAGTTTCAGGGTAATGCTGGCCTCATAAAATGAGTTGGGAAGTATTTGGATCACTTTTATCACTGTTTAAACTTTCTCTAGCATCTTCTTCCGCCTCTGCTCCACATCTCTGCTCCATTTATAGCACAGCTTCTCCCAAGAGATGTCTGCACGCTGTGTTCCCTCCTCACTCTCTCCAACTTGGCTGCTGCCCCAACCACTCCACTGACACCACTCCTGTAAAGACCCCTTGTGTCTTCTACATTTAACAAAGCCAGTGAGCCATTTCTTTGGCTCATTTTGCTCAATTTCTCAGAAGGATTTGGCATAGGTGAGGTCCTCCTCCCACCTTGACACTCTTGATTTTCTTCCTAGTAGCCAGGTCTATTTCTCAACCATTCAGTAAGACCTGCTTCCTTCTCTAAAGTTTGCAATGTTTACAAACTTGAATTTGCAGATGAATCACCAAAGATCTTGTTAAAATGCAGATTCTGATTCAGTGGGTCTGGGGTGGAGCCAAAGACCATACCTCTAACAAACTTCCAAGTGATGCTGATGCTGCTAGTCTGGAGACCACATTTTGAGTAATAAGGCTGCAAAGAGTCCCACGTTCTGAATTTATCTGTCTGCTACTCTAAGGCATCATTCAGCTTCCAAGAGAGGTTCCTCTCCTCTCTGTATTCCTGTAGGCAGCTCTAATGGTTCTTAAACTTTGTTCATATTAGAATAATCTAGGGAGCTTTAAAAATCCCCTTGTCCAGGCCATACCCCAGATATACTGAATCCAAATATCTAGAGGCATGGCCCAGGTATCAGCATTTTAAAGCACTCCAATGACTGTAACATGCAGCTGAGATTAAGACTTTAATCTAAACCTTTGCTATTCAAAGTGTGTCCCAGGGACCAGCTACATTGGTTATTATCATCTGGGAGCTTATTAGAAATGCAAAATCTCAGCCCTAACCCAGACCTGCTGAATCAGAATCTGCATTTTAACAAAAGTCCAGGTTTCTCCTCTGTGTGCTAAAGTCTGAGAAATGATGATATATGCCATGAGCTCCAGCCTCCATACCTAACTGCCACTTTGGTGTATTCCCCAGCCATCTCAAACTTATGTTGTTCCAAATTATATCCCTGCTGAAACTTGTTCTTCCTCATTCTAGCCAATGACATCACCATTCCCAGTCATTCAGACCACAAACCTGGGAATTCTGAGTCCACTGTGTCCCTCACTCCCCCATCCAATCCATCAGCTACTCCTGTTGACTGCTTCCAAATCCACCTCAGATGCATCTATTTCTCTCCATCTGCAGGCCACCACTCCAGTCCATGACCTCTTTCCACCTACCCAGCCTCACACTTCTTTCCTTACCTGCCTCCACTCAGTTCTCCCCCCAGTGGTCAGAGGGAGCTTTTTAAATGTAAAGTAAATTCAGTGTTCTCTGCTTAAAATCACTAACGTTATATCACACAAGATAAAATCAGGCAGGGTCCGCCCCTCCAAACTCAACTCTTAGTACTGGCAGCTCCAGCTACACCGTTTCTTAAACAAGCTGACTTTATTCTAGCCTCAGAGCCTTTGAACTTGCTTCTCTTTCTGTAAATTTCTCGCACCCCCCCCCCCCCGCCACACCCGCTCCCATCAGTCCAGAGCTGTCTCTGGTCATTCAGGTCTATAGTCAAATAAGAAGCCTTCCCTGACCAACGCCCCACTCCCAATCTAAAGTCCCGTCACCCTGATGAATGTATTTTTAGCAATTATTAGCATCTGAAATCACATGTTTCATTTACTTCTGATTTGTTCAATGTCTGGCTTCCCGGGGAGATTTCCCGGGGAGCTCGGGGATTTTTGTGTGCCTTATTGCTGCGTCTCCAGGACCTGGGACAGTGCCTGGTATATGGTGGGTACCCAGCAAATATCAGTTAATGGGAAGAGCTAAATTTCTACAAAACTTCTAAAAATCTTAATCCCTAGGCAGGGTGTACCTACAACAGCTGAGGCTGGCTGCCAGGATTTTGAGTCCCTTCGGAGAAAGGGACAGACGCGGGATCCAATTCCAGCCTAGCTGATGACTTGCGGCGTGACCTTGGAAGAAGGCTTTAACCTCTCTGAGCCTCAGCAGTCTCATCTGCAAAATTAGAGATTAGGGATGTGGGGAGGCGGGTACAGAGAGGGCGGCTTTTTCCAGCACATCCCCGCCCCGTACCCGGAAAGGTCACGGTGCCCTGGCCCTGCAGCCGCGGCCCTCCGGGGCCACCCTTCCGCAGTGCCAGCACAGAACTGGCCGCCCCGGGGCCCAGATATTCGCGCTTGCCTCCCCATGCGCGACCTACCTACTCACGCGGCCGGCCGCGGAATCCCTGCCGGTTCTACCTTACCGCTGGGCGCCGCCATGTTGCACTATCCGGGTCACGGGCCGCCAAGGCTACAGCAAATCAGGAACACCGGTTTCGAGAGGTCCCTCCCCCAAGAGAGGAGCACCAATAGGAAGGTAGAAAGGCCTTGGTCCCGCCTCGTAATGTGCCAGGCCCCGCCCTCAATGAGGCAAGCGGCGTCTCATACCTAGGAATTAAGGAGTTTTGGTTCGGGAAGGAGTGACTGCCCCATTTCCGGGCTGGGAGGCTGGACTTGGGGTGGGGGTGGGGGTGGGGCCTGTGAATCCTACTGGCAGCCCCAGTTTTCCCACCTGAAATGTGGGAATGAAATATTAAAGGTGGAAGTGATGTGGATTCCTTCATTTGTTCAACAAACATTTGAGCCAGGCACTGAGGATTGGACACTAACACTAGGGAAGGTGGCAGGCTCTGCTAATCTAGCTTCATGGGTCTGGGCTAGTGCTTAACCCATCTGTGCATCGATTGTCTCAACCCTGAAATGGGCCAATTATAATAACCTCATGGGTTTTTTTGTTTTTTGTTTTTGAGATTTAATTGAGTTTATGCAGAACAGCCATATAAGTGTATGCTGGGGATTTTTTGTTTGTTTTGTTTGTTTTTGTTTGTTTGTTTTGTGGTACGCGGGCCTCTCACTGCTGTGGCCTCTCCCGTTGCGGAGCACAGGCTCCGGACGCGCAGGCTCAGCGGCCATGGCTCACGGGCCCAGCTGCTCCGCGGCATGTGGAATCCTCCCGGACCGGGGCACGAACCCGTGTCCCCTGCATCAGCAGGCGGACTCTCAACCACTGTGCCACCAGGGAAGCCCTGTTTGTTTTTTGTTTTGGCCTCACCACACGACTTGTGCTATCTTAGTTCCACACGCCCCTCCCCACCCCAACCCGGGATGGAACCTGTGTACCCTGCAGTGGAAGTGAGGAATCCTAACCACTGGACCACCAGGGAATTCCCTATGCTATTGTTATTATGGGGGACTCACCCTAACACCTCCCTCCACCTCCCTCACTGGAAGGGCATGGAGGCTGGTTTGACACCTTGGGCCACCCTCATGGAGAGCTGAGGGTCCTGTAGTGTTGTCATGATTTTGTGTGTGTGTGTGTGTGTGACTGTGGTGTTGGGGTGATAGAGTGTGGAGGTTTTCATGTGTCTTTGTAATGTCTTAGAACTCAAGCAAAGGTGTGTAGGTTTGTGTGTGGCTGTGTGAGCGTAGGTCAGGTGTGGCCCCCATGTGTGTGTCAGTGTGAGCCAGGCCAGTTGGGACGTTGGTGTGTGGGTGTCTTTGTGTGTTCACGTGCTATTAGCTGCATGTGCATCTGTGATCGTGCCAGCTTCTGGGCGTTTGTGTGTGTGTAAGGCTGTGGAATTTGTCCCACAATTCTGAGGGTTGGGAGTAGGTGTGTCAACATTTCTTTGATGTTCCATGCAATAATGCAAGTGTGATTGCATGTCTGAACACCAGTGGATTGATGACTGTGTTTGTGACACCTCATGTGTTCCCATCTTGTGGATAAATGATTGTGTCCCACTGTGAAAACGCATGTGACTGTTACACCCCATATCGGTCTGTGTGTGATTGTGTCTACCAGTGTGTGTCTGTGACCGTATGAATCTCTGATTTCATGTGTGCATGGCTGTGCTCATGGCACCCTGTGTGTCTCTGACTGTGTGTGACTCTGTGTTCCAGCAATGGTATAAAGGTCTGACCATGCCAGGGATGGTCTCTGACGTTGTGGGACTCCATTGTGTAGTTGTGTCCAACCATTGGTATGTGTTTGTAACACTGTGTGTCTCTGACTTGTATAGGTGTGACTTGTATAGGTGCCCCCCACCATCGATGTGTGACAGTATATGGCACTGTGTGTCTATGACCGTGCCTCAATATTGGTCGATTATGACTGTGTTGATCTGTCTGTGTGTGTTACAATGGTGTGTCCCTATGCCTCTGTGTATGACTGTCCACCCAACCATAGTGGGGGCTGTCGCTGTATTTGTAGCTCCCCGAGTGTATCTGTGTGTGGCTGTGTGTCTGATTCCCAGGGTCTACTCACGCTGGTTGTACCCAGGAGTGTGTGTGAGAGACGCAGCGTCTGGGTCCCCAGATTTTACTTCTTCTCCCCTGTGTGCGTCAGACCTGTGATCCCCGGATAATTCCCTTGCCTCAGGGTATGGCAACACTGGAGGTGGTGCAGCAGGCACCTGCCCCGCTGGTTGTAGGAGCTGGGCCTCCGGGCAGAGGAGGTGCCCCAGGCGTGGACGTGGCCACAGCCACAGCTCAATAACCACCCCTACCCGTCTCTATGGCGGCCCTCCCCCTCCACCCACCGTGGTTCAGCCTCCTGGCTTCGTCTTGCACCAAAGGAGCTCCTAGGCGCTCAGCCAGCGCTCGTTCAGCAGCCTCCCGCCAGCCTGGGAGCAAGTTTGGACTCACGCAAACTCCTCCAGTGGGACTCCAGGTGGTGAGGGGGCGGGGCCACGCGGAAGAGAGGGGCGGGGCCTAATTTGCCTTGCCCCCTCCCCAGGTGTGTCGCCATCCTCCTCTCCCTGGCCATCAGTACCCTTTGCTGGTACAACCTGCTCTCTGTGGAGACAATCAACATCAACCTCACTCTGTAAGGGTCAGCTGGGCCCAAGTGGACATTCTCCACTTCACCCCTATTCTATGCTCCTGTAGGGGTGGGGAGTCGGCAGCATGGGGAAAGGGGTTGGACACTGCTGAGGATGTCCAGAGGAGGGAGATATCCCTCCGGGAAGGTTCTCTGAGTGAGGCTGGCCCAGCTAAGGAGCCTCATGGGCCAGCCCACTGTCTGTCTCTACCTCAGCCCAGGCAGAGCCGAGACCTGGGCCTTGACCCCTCCATACCAGACCCCCAGCTGTCCTGTCCAGAGATGTCCAGGGTGGGGGTCCAGTGGTGCCCCCACTCCTCCCGTCCCATGCACTGTGGCTGATGACTCTGTTGACCTGCTCTGTGGTAGATGGGATCCAGCTGCGTGCGACTGGGGGTCACATTCCCTCAATCCCCTGTCCACTTCTGAACCCTGCTCCCTTCAGACCTGGTGGTGATTCTCCACAACAGGGATCAGTTGTTCCCGTGTTACCATGCAGTTTCTCTCTTCGGCTTCTCCTGCTTCTATAAAGACCCTTGGAGACACCACCTCTCCCACCACCCTGCCCGCATGCTTTGAACATCTCCTGTGGGCTTGGTTACCATGAGCTCCAAGAGGACAGGGAGATTTTGGTTGTTTGTTTGGTGTGGTGTCCCCAGCATTAGAGATGGAGCCTGGAACATGGGAAGTGCTTAATAGATGTTAGCTACAAAAATGAGTAAACGAATGGGTGAATGTTCCTGAAACTCACCCGAACCTTTAAAGCCTGCAAACGGTCCCTTGTGACAGACCCATGTGACTGCCTTCGGCATGCCCGACGAATTACCCTGCCACTGCCTTCGCCCCTCTTTCTCCAGCCCCGGGACAGGCTGCATTACCTTGTAGAATTCTATGCCCATCTGTGTCTGTCACAGCCTTTTGTCAATTTTGGGCACTTGGGTCTGGGGGGCATGTGAGGGCCTTCCTGCTGCTCTCTTGCATTCACCTTCCTCTCCTTCACTCCTGATCGCCACCCTCCTGTCCACAGTTGGTTCCTGAGTATGGTGAGCTGCCCCCAAAGCTCACCAGTGGCCTTGCTGGTGTGGCCATGGCTGGAGTCTATATAGCTGGCAGCACTGTGATACGGTTCTAAAATTCGAGGGGTGATGACCTTGTCTATTGCTGGTCCTGGACATCCTTAACATTCTATGGATATACCGCATCCTGTCCAGGGCCTGAGGCTGGGGAGCCATCTCAGAGTACGCCAGAGCAGAGTGTGGGCAGGGATTGAAGCAATCGGGAAGAGCTTCCCTCAATCCTGCTGCAGCCCAGGGCCAAAAACCCAGGGCCAAAAAAAGGGAAGCTGTGCATAGGATCTTGAGGCTGTGCCCACCCCTTCACGAGAAGGCTCAGAGTCACTCAACAAGCACCTATTGAGGGAATTCCCTGGCGGTCCAGTGGTTAGGACTCCACGCTTTCACTGCCAAGGGCCCAGGCTCAATCCTTGGTCGGGGAACTTAGATTCCGCAAGCTGGGTGGTGCGGCAAAAAACAAAACAAAACAAGCAAACAAACAAAAAAACCACACACACACACAAAACAGAAGCATTTATTGAGAGCCTCCTTTGTAACAGGCACCGTTCTAAGTGTTGAGGAAAAGCAGTGAGCAAAAAAAAAAAAGATTCCTGACCTGGGGGAGCTGGCATGCTCGTGGAGGAGACGGAAAAAAGACCCATGTTCTTTTCTTTTCTTTTTTTAAAATAAATATTTATTTGTTTGTTTTTATTTTTGGCTGTGTTGGGTCTTTGTTGCTGCACGTGGGCTTTTGGCGAGCGGCGGCTACTCTTCGTTGCAGTGCGCAGGCTTCTCATTGTGGTGGCTTCTCTTGTTGCAGAGCACGGGCTCTAGGCGCGTGGGCTTCAGTAGTTGCAGCACATAGTCGCGGGCTTTAGAGCGCAGGCTCAGTAGTTGTGGCTGATGGGCTGTAGAGTGCAGGTTCAGTAGTTGTGCGTGGCGCACGGGCTTCGTTGCTCCGTGGCGTGTGGGATCTTCCTGGACCAGGGCTCGAACCCTTGTCCCCTGCATTGGCAGGCGGATTGTTAACCACTGCGCCACCAGGGAAGTCCGAAAGACCCATGTTCTATAGAAATATTTTCATAACTATATGCAGCTTGAAAAAATATTAAGTGCAACTTCAGAACTGTTTAGGATATGATTTTGTCTATCATCTTGTGAATCTTCAGTGATTTTGAACATAGAACATGTACCCTTTTGTAATTAACAGCAATTTTTAGCCCCTGTTTTGCTTGTGTGTAGAGCTTGATTCTTTGTGTTCTGTGTATTAATTTAGGTATTTAGATTTATGCCTTCTGTCATTCTGCCATCTCAAACAAAGCATCAGAATACTTTCATTAATTCAACAAATTAATTACTTAAAACAAATACGTGTTTTGTGCTAGATCCAGAAGGAAATATGAAATTAATTTGAAAAAGGAAAAGAAATGTAAGTTCTCCAAGTACTTAGAATCTGTTTCCAAGAAAGGGTATATTTTCATGAAGTAAAAATGTAAAATGCTACATGTAATTAACAAAAGGGCTGATATTAATAAACAGATTAAGAATTGTTCAAAAAGAAATATTTTATAGCTTGAGGTGTGCATGGTGATTACATGGGTGTGTATGAGAATTCACTGAGCTCTCGATTAAGATGTGTGCATTTTACTTTAAGTAATATCTCAATTAAAAATATTTTTAAAGTGATAATTGATTCATTGAGCTATAATTGTACACTTTTCTATATGTGTGATATACTTGTAAAGTCTATGTAAACACTTCACAACCATTAGGTGGCCATTATCAAAAAAATAGAATCTAACAAGTGAAGAAAGTGAAACTCTTGTACACTCCTGGTGGGAATGTAAACTGGTTCAACCACCATGGAAAACAGTATGGCAGTGCCTTAAAAAAATTAAAAATGGAATTACCATATGATTCAGTAATTCCACTTCTGGGTATATACCCCAAAGGACTGAAAGCAGGGACTTGAACAGATGGTCACACACCCATGTTCATAGCAGCATGATTCACAATAGCCAAAGCAACTCAAGTGTCCATCAGCAGATGAATGGATAAACAAAATGTAGTATGTACATACAATGGAATATTATTCAGCCTTAAGAAGGAAAGAAATTCTGACACATACTACAAATAGCTAAACCTTAAGGACTTTATGCTAAATGAAATAAACCAATCACAAAGGGACAAATACTGTATGATTCCACTTATGTGAGGTACCTAGAGAGTAATCAAATTATCACAGAGACAGAAAGTAGAATGATGGTTGCCAGGAGGTGGGGGAGGGGGAGAGTGGGGAATTACTGTTTAATGGGGGCAGAGTTTCAGTCTTGGAAGATGAAAAAAGTTCTGGAGATGGATGGTGGTGATGGCTGCACAAAACCATCAATGTACTTAATATCACAGAACTGTACACTTAAAAATAGGACATTTTATGTTCTATATTTTACCACAATTTTGAAAAAGTCTACTTAAAAATGATAAGTGACACAGAGAACAGTGAAACAGAAAAAGGAAGGAGGTGCAAGAGGGGTTTGCAGTTTGAAACTGGCTGGTTAGGAGAAGGTGTCACTGAGCAGGTGATCTTTGAGTAAAGACCTGAAGGAGGTGAGTGAACCATCTGGAGATTTGGGGAACACTTTGGGCATAAGGAGCAACTGCAAAGGCCTTTGGAGTGGAGTGAACTGAGGGAAATACGAGGAGGTCAGAGTGGAGTGGTGGGGGGGGGCTCCTGGGCTCCCCCAGAAAGCTCTGGTTTTAGGCTATTAATTACCCCAACAGATTAGCACATAAAATAGGGGGTTGGCAGTGGCAGAGTCTCCAGGCGATGATGTTTCTCCGCTCCCATAAAACCACTTCTGCAATCCCTTGGCCTCCATGACACAGGGTGCTGGCAGGGGGACAGAAAGATGCTCACAGCCACCCTTAGGATGCCTCCACGACTCTGCGCAGCCGCAGCACATCTGCCATCGAGATTCCTGTGATTGGCAGATCTAAGAGGCGCTACAGCCAATCAACTGCCGGTCCAGGAGGGCTTGCGCACCCTCCCCAGCACGTTGACAGCCACGTGGGCAGCTGCTGGGAGTGCTACTGCCCTCTGCTGGACGTGCCCAGCTATAAGTAGGCGCAGTTCGATCTGCTCAGCTGGGTCTGGGTGAAGGCACGCGTGGGTAGTGGTGGGCTCACCAACCTGGCCGCAGCCTTTAGAGCTCCCGTTGTTCCTCTTCCTAGTGAGGCATTTGCAGCTCTCATTTTCTAATTTATCCTTCCAGAAGTAGTTGATTCAAACACAGACATGTACTTTTTTTGGGGGGGGTATTTTTTTTTTTAAACACAGAGCACAATAGTATGTGTGAAGCCCTCATGTAAACCCTTTAACACGCAGTCCTCAAAACAACTCAAAGAAAATAGCAGCTTCACAGTGGAGGGTCCTGGCAGACATCACTTTATCCAAGGGACCAAGATTAACATCACCAGCAATAAGTCATAGTGACATCATAAGCCCTTGGTATGGGAAGGGAACATCACCTTTCCGGGATCCTTCTCACTAACGCAAAATCCCCACTCTAATCAAGACAAACCAAATTGAGAGACAGGCTATAAAATTACTAACCAGTACTCTTCAAAAGTGTCAAGGTCGTGAAAGACTAAGGGACTGTCACAGACCAAGGAGTCTAAGAAAACATGACAACTAAATGCCATGAGGGATCTTGGATTGGGTCCTGGAACAGAAAAAGAACATGAGTTAAAAAACTGGAGTCTGTAGTTTATTAATAGTATTGTGCCAAAGTTAATTTCTTAGTTTTGATAAGCGTACTATGGTTATGTAAGATGTCAACAGTAGGGGCAGCAGGGTGAAGGGTATTTGGGAACTCTCTGTGCTATTTTTTTTGCAACTTTTCTGTAAGCTTAAAATTATCTCCAAACAAAAAGTTAAAAAGAAACAAGCCTACTGAAGCAGACACTATTAATGTGCCCATTTTCCAGAGGAGGAAACTCAACCACAGAGACGTTAAGACACCTGCCTGAGATCACACAGCCAGGAAGCACCAGGGTATGCCCCAAACCCATGGAATATGGATCCAGAGCCCCCCCCCCAGTCTTAACCACAGCACCACAGTGCCTTTATTTAATTGAAACAAAGTGCTGCATATTCTGCTGTCATCTTTGTCTATCTCACGTGTTCCCTGTGGATAGATCTACAGGGTGACTTGTTATTAAAAGGCCACTGCAATAAATGTGATTCTTCATACCTACACTTGTACTTCTTAGGAATATTCTAAAAAAGAGATTTGCTGGTTCAGAAGGTGTATTACATAGGTAGGGTTCTCCAGAAAAACAAAAAAAAATGTATGTACACATACATATATATATTGATATATATGAGAGACATGATTTATTATAAGGAATTGACTTATGTGATTATGGAGGCTGAGAAGTCCAAGTCCAAGATCTGCAGTTGGCAAGCTGGGGACCCAGGAGCGTAGATGATGTAGTTACAGTCCAAGAACAAAGGTGTGAGAACCAGGTGCATCAATGGTATAAGTTCCAGTCCAAGAGCTGGCAGGCTTGAGACCAGAGAAAAGCTGGTGTTTCAGTTCCAGTCTGAAGGCAGGAAACGACCCATGTCCCAGCTCAAGGCAGTCAGGCAGGAGGAGTTCCTTCTTAGGGGACGGGGGAACCAGCCTTTTTGTTCTATTCAAGCCTCCAACTGATCTGATGAAGCCCATCCATAGTGGGGAGGGCAATCTGTTTTACTCAGCCTGCAAATTCAAATATTAATCTCATCCAAAAACACCCTTGAAGACATACCCAGAATAATGTTTGACCAAGTATCTGGGCACTCCCTGGCCCAGTTGACTTGACACGTAAAAGTAACCACCAGAAAAAGTAAGGACACCTATCATTTTGAAAGCTATCAACAAACTGCCCATGTCCATCAAAGATATCCCCTAAGCCTCCCCAGCATTTGTTGTTATGAGTTATTCTGATTTTTGCCCATCCGGGCCATTCTTTTATTTTTATTTTTTTCATCTTTTTTGGCCACACCATGCGGCATGCAGGATCTTAGTTCCCCGACCAGGGATCAAACCCGCGCCCCCTGCAGTGGAAGCGCGGACTTTTAACCACTGGACCACCAGGGAAGTCCTGTGGAGGGGGCTTTTTATTTTTTAAATTTTATTATTATTTTTAAAATTTTATTTATTTTTGGCCGCGTTGGGTCTTCCTTGCAGCATGTGGGCTTTCTCTGGTTGCAGCGAGCAGGGGCTACTCTTCGTTGTGGTGCACGGGCTTCTCATTGCAGTCGCTTCTCTTGTTGCAGAGCACGGGCTCTAGAGCACGCAGGCTTCAGTAGTTGTGGCACGCGGGCTCAGTAGTTGTGGCTCGCAGGCTCTAGAGCACAGGCTCAGTTGTTGTGGTGCGCGGGCTTAAGTTGCTCCGCGGCATGTGGGATCTTCCCGGACCGGGGCACGAACTCATGTCCCCTGCATCGGCAGGCAGACTCTCAACCACTGCACCACCAGGGAAGCCCCGAGGGGGCTTTTTAAAATCACTTATTCAAATGGAAGTTTTTATGGAGGCAGACGTACGTATCCACTGTCAGGTGCAAACACTTAAGTGAATAGCTCCCTCCTGCCCATCCTCTCACAGTCTGGGGGTATGGGATACATTATTTTCGGGCAGGTGGTCAGGGAGGGCCTCTCTGAAGAGGGGACATCTGAGCAGAGGAAATGAGGGAGAGGGCTCACAGGCATCTCGTGGAAATGTGTCGAGGCAGAAGGGACCACAAAGATGAGAGCGTGCTTGGGCACTCAAGAAATACATGTGGAAGGCTGTGGGAGCAGCAGAAGCAGCGTGACCCTGGGAGAGTGACTTGGTTTCTCTGAACCTTTTCTTTATCTATAAAAGGGTCTAAGGGACTTCCCTGGCAGTCCAGTGGTTAAGACTCTGTGCTTCCAAAGCAAGGGGCTCCGGTTGATCCCTGGGGAGGCAACTAAGATCCCACATGCCCCACCGTCCCGCCCCCCCAAAATAAAAAGGGGTCTAAGACTTCCCCTCTCAAGAGGGTGGTGGTGAGGATTAAGTGAGATTGTGCCTGGCACAGTGTCTGGCATGGAGTGAGCCCTCCAGAAACAGAAGCCATCTGGGGAAAGGAGAGCTAGGTAGGGGGTGGGTTTGGGGGTGCTGGCAGACACGGTCTGCCAAGATAGGCAAGTGAAGGGGGTGAGACTCTCCCAGACACAGGCACAGAGGTGTGTGTGTGTGTGTGTGTGTGTGTGTGTGTGTGTGTGTGTGTGTGTGTGTGTGTGTGTGTGTGTGTGTGTGTGTTAGTTCTGAGAGTCAGAAAGTTTCTGGGGGATCTCCTAAGATTGAGGAAAGGCAGAGCTTTTCTTTCATGACTGTCCTGGACTCTTAGAGAAAAGAAACTCTGTTTCTTACTAAAGCCCATCCTTCTCATTTAGATGGCAAACTGAGGCACAGAGGGGCTGCGGCCTGGGAAGCGCCAAACAGGAGCTGAGTGGGGGGTCTGCACACCGAGCAGCCAGTGATGGGGGAGTCCCCTGGGGCTGGGGCCTCGGGATGGGATCAGTCCCCTCTCTCCGCCTCTACCCCCATCCATCAGACAGAAACAGAGACGATACAGAGACACAGTGAAAAACGGTGACCAAGAGGCGCGGAACAGAAACTGAGACGCAGAGACGGCGAGATAAAGAGAGAGGAGACACGGGGACAGAGAGAGAGACAGAGGCAGTGAGACGGGCAGATTCATAGAGACGCAGAGAGAGACAAAGGCTGAGACAGAAAAAGGCTAGGCGACGCTGAGAGACGGGCACAGAACGACCAAAAGACATTGCAAGAGATACAGAGACACCGACCCAGAACTGGAGGGACAAATGGACCCAAAAAGGGCTGCTCCCTAGGGAGACCCCGGGTTGCCCCGTCTGGGGGCAAGCCAAGTGCTCCCCCACCCCGCCCCCGTCGTGCCTGGGCAGTGACTTCAGAGCCGGCGCGGATTCTATAAATGGCCAAGCGACCGCGGGCCGGGGGGCGGGGCCGAATGAGTCAGCGCGTTGCGTCATCGCCGCCTGGATGCCGCCAGGCCCCGCCCCCGCCCTCCTGGGCCGCCAGGGGGCGCCGGCCGAGAGCTAGCGGAGGCGCGGGTCCTCTCATGCGCAGTAGCGACCTGTGGCCCGCTGCGGGACGCTCAGTGTGGGCAGGATCCAGCAACCTACGCGTTTGAATCCTGGCTCCGCCACCCTGGAGCTGTGTGACTGCGGGCAGTCGGCTTCACCTCTCTGTACAACATTTAGACCCCACATCATAAGGCTGCTGTGAGGAATGAGTTGACAGATCCAAAGCACTCAGTACGTAGTAGGAGCTAGTTGTTTGCTCATTTTATGTATTTTAGCGTATCTTCAATATACCATTACACGCTATCAACTTGTCGGTAGTTGCCTTAGCCCAGTCGTTCTCAAATGGGAGCGATCTGCTGCCGACCCCTCACCCCCATAGCTTTCCCAGGGACTTTTTGCAACCTCTGGAGACATTCCTGTTTGTCAAGGCTAAGGTGGGGTGGGGGGAGGGGAGGAACGACTTCCCTGGCGGTCCAGTGGTTAAGACCCCCCATGGGGAACTAAGATCCCGCATGCCATGCAGTGCGGCCAAAACAAAACAAAAAAGACTAAAGTGAGGGGGGGTGTTGCTTCTGGCACTGAGTAGGTAGAGGCTGGGGATGCTGCTTCAAGTTCTGCAATGCCCAGGACAGACCCCCGCCCCCACGATGAATTATCCAGCCGGGGTGTCAACAGTAGCAAGATTGAGAAACCCTGCCTTAGCCTCATAGCATTAGGGGCAGAGGCCCGGGTTCAAATTCTGCTCTGTCACTAGTGAGCTGTGTGACACTGGGACGGGGATTCCACACCCTGGTGCCTCAGTTTCCGCATCTGTAAAGTGCATAGAATAGCAGCACCCACTTCTGAGGGTGTTGTGAGGTATGTATGAGTGGACACATGTACAGCATTTGGACCAGGGCCTAACATAAGGGCTGTTGTCATTATTAGTACATCACGGCTGTGCCCTTAGCATGTGGCCAGCAAATTGCATGTCCTTGATGTATCATTAGTGTGTGATATGGTTGCTGACATGGTATCCAAGTGTCACTAACATGGCCTAAACATACATGGCATGACGTGGGCATGTCATCCACCCCTATGGTACAGGGGTGAGATCTGGACAGGCAGGGCTGCTTGCAGGTGTTCCCTCCAGGCCAGCCTGGCTGGGACAGGAATATATGGGGATGTCCATGGCCTGGAACCCACTAACACAGCCACTCCGCGGTTCAGGCAACCCACAGGTGGATGGGGAGGGTGAGATCCAGGATCTCTGCTCCCCCAGGTCCTTATGAGGGGATGGAGGGGACAGAAGTGGGGTGCCAGATTCTCAGCAGAAATACTGCTATTCCCTGTCCTTCCCTGTGCCAGGCACTGCCCTGGGCATATTGGAGGCATTATTTTTTGGCTGCGCCACTCGGCTTGTGGAATCTTAGTTCCCTGACCAGGGACCAAACCCGTGCCTCCTGCAGTGGAAGCACAGAGTCTTAACCATTGGACCACCAGGGAGGTCCCAGGCATTATTTCTTCTGATCCTCACAACACCCTCATGAGCAGGCACTATCATTCGTCTATTTTACAGGTGAGGCAACAGAGGCTCAGAGAGGGGAAGGGGCTGGCCTACACTTATAGACTATTGGTGTCTGGACTTAAAACCAAGGTGGTGCTCCATAAACTACCAGAGGTGGTAGTCCTGCCTCAAGACAGGAGAGAAATGAAGAAAGATGACCTCAGAGATGTGGGGAGATGGCCTCAGAGACAGACACAAAGAGACTAGGAGACCCAGCCAGAGGCCTAATGAACAGTGGGGAGTGGGGAAAGGTTGGTGGTCTCTGTCTGGCCAAGCTGCCAGCTGCCCCAAAAATGAATAACCCAGGCCGCCCCCCTAGGTGGAAACAATGACACAATCAGCTCCCAATACCAAGGCCCTGACATCACGAAGGGGGGCTGGCCAAGGTGGGGGGCGCCCCGCCCCTTGGCAGGCCTCTATGGCCAATGGGACGGGCCTTGGAAGAGGCCCGGGCCGCCTCCCGAGCTTCAAAAACATGTGAGGAGGGAAGAGGGTGCAGACGGATCTTCAGCTGCTGCCGCCTTCTTCAGCGCTGCTGCCGCCGCTGTCCACCATCAGCCGGCATGTCCTCTGCTCACTTCAACCGAGGCCCCGCCTACGGGCTGTCAGCTGAGGTCAAGAACAAGGTAGGGCTGGAGGGCCTCCCCGCGACCTGGCCCACTTGCCCTGCCAGGCCAGAGGCCCCACACTTGGGGTTCCCTGGACCCCCTTCCTGCCTATCCCATATGACTTGGAACCTGAGAGAGAAAAAGGACGAGTATATGGGGAAGGGGCTGCCTTCCTCCCTGGCCTGAGCATCCCAGAGCCCTCAGCTCCTGTTGGGGTGTGAAATGGGGGGGGGGCATGCAGGCAGTCACAGGTAAACTGAGGCGGTTGGCCCATTGTGAAACCCCACTTGATTAGAGTCCCCCGTTAACCCTTTTTGTTTCTGGGGGTCTGGGGAAGGACTTGATTTTGCCCACACCCCCTAGCCCGACAAAGAATTTGCGGAGTGCTCCAGAGCTGGGGTTCCTAGGGGGTGAGGCCCCAAGGTGTTGGAGATTGTGAAGGAAACGGAGACAGCTGGGGATAGGCAGAGAGTGGGCATTCGGGACAAAGCAGGGGTCTCCTAATTCTGGGGGTGGGAGGACATGGGGACATCGCCTTCATGCTATGGATGGGTAAACTGAGGTTCAGAAAGAAGAGACAAGTAGCTGAGGTCCTATATAAGAGAGATTCAGAACTGGGCCCCTGAACTTGCGGCCCGCGTCCCCCATGGGATCAGCTTCTCCAGGGCAGCGAGCTTGAAGTCCCCAACCCACCGGAACAATCCCTTGAGCACTGCCCAGGGAGGAGTCCCAGCCCCATTTGACAGAGGGCAACACTGAGGCTCAGGGTGGCTTTTCCCAGGGTTCCACAGGCAGGAAATGGGGAGCTGGAATTGGGAACCTGGGTCGGGGGAATCCTCGGGGCTGGAGGAGGGGGCGGGTAGGGGACGGGTGCTCGGGCAGGAGACAGATCCCAGCGTCGCCCCCCCTCCCCCCAGCGCCGGCCCAGGAGCCGAGCGGAGCCGCCGCGCCATATAAGGCGGCCTCGGGAGCCCGGCCCGCGGGGCCGCGCTATATAAGGGCCGGTTTGCTTTATAAAGCCGGGCTGATGGGGAGGAGGGCGGCAAGGCCGGGGCCAGGTGAGGGGGCCTTCCCCTCCTCTTTCCCCTCCCCCAGAAGAAGGGGCGACCGGGTCTCCCAGGGGCCCGGAGCCTGTCTGGGCTGGGGTAGAGAGTTCTGGGGAAACGGAGCGGGGGCAAAGCGGGAGAGGAGAGGTGGGGGAGAGACGCAGAGATACTGGAAGCCTGAGACTTGAGAGGGACGGATGGGGGAGGGCGAGCCTGGAGCAAGATAAGACTGAGACAGGGATGGAGAGGTGGAGAGACCGCTGAGCCCCATCCTCGCCCGAGGCAGGGAACCTGGAGTCGGAGAGATGGAGAGAGACCTATGAAAGCAGAGATGGACGATCTATGAGGCCCACCCCCAGCCGGACACGAAGAGATGGGGACAGGATGACAGTGCCTAGGAAAGACAGACAGAGCCGGGAGAGAGACTGAGGACATCGTGCCATGGGGAGAGAGACAGAGAAATACAGACATGCACGGGGCCAGGAGTAAGGCAAAGACAGGCCCTCGCCCCGAGCCAGAGAGGGGGCCCCAGGGATGAGGACCTAGAGAGACACTGAGACAGAGATATAAGACAGAGCTGTCCCCTGCAAGGCGGCATCCGGGGGACACCTCCTTAGGGCTCCTCCTCCCCTGCCTGAAGCTCCCAGGAGGGGGGCAGGGCCAGGGGAAGTTAAACCCCAAGTTTGGTCTGCAGGGGGAACCAAGAGGCCAGGCGCCGCCCCCCAGCTCTGAGTATCTCGTTCTCCACCCCTTAATCCACATTCGGTGGTGCCAAACCTCAGAATGCCTGGAATGGCCCCTGGGCAGGTGCCGCCTCAACACTGGCCCTCAGCACATCCCCCCCCACCCCCCTCAACTGGACGTTGGGACAGAATTGCCTTAGTTGGGAAGGGACGAGGGAAGAGAACAGACCTAGGGAAGCTTGGATTGGGCCTGGGAGCCAACCCTGCTCCCCACTGCGTCCTCACCACCTTCTCTGTGTCCCCCACCGCCAGCTGGCCCAGAAGTACGACCACCAGCGGGAACAGGAGCTGCGAGAGTGGATCGAGGGGGTGACAGGGCGCCGCATTGGCAACAACTTCATGGACGGCCTCAAAGACGGCATCATTCTTTGCGAGTGAGTGCGGCACTCATGGCTCAGACTCTGCCTTGGGCTGCCCCCAACCCCTCATCTCTACTACCTGAGCCCCTCAAATGACCAAGAGCTCAGAGCTGGATTGGGCACGTTATATCTGATACCTTTGTTGTGAGGTATCAGATATAAAGATAACCACTGTGCCCATTTAACAGGAAAGAAAACTGAGCCCAGTTTTGGGGACGTAAAACACGTCGCCCAAAGTCCCACGCTGTTCCAACAGAAATGACTTCCGAATCTAGAGTCTGAACCGCCAACGCATACGGGGCAGCCACATGTATGGTCTCTAGAGTCCCAAGAAAGGGAGGTCACAGCGAAAAGGCACTGGGCCACATCAGCTGTCCACTGCTGGCTTGGTGACCTGAGTGATGTGCCACAGTAATTTAAGCGGGCCCTGATTTTCTCCCCCTCTCAGAACCTAATCACTGAGGGAGAGGAAAACCCTCAACAGCTCCCAAGCCCCGATTCCAGATTCCACCTCCTAGATTTCACTGCAACCCTATTTCTGGGTGGGGCCCTGAGCCCAGCTGGGGTCCTGTCTTTTTCTCTGAGTCTGACCCAGGGCAGGGTGACCCTAAGAGCCAGAGCTTGTGCTAGGGAAGCTTCCCAAAGGCACAGCGTTACCAAGCCCTAGCTGCTGGAAAGAGAGGGGCTGGGGGATGATGTTCTACCATATCCAAGGAATCGGGGGATGGTCTGGTGTCCCAGGCCTTAAAGAGTGCAGGGCCACCCACCCATTTCTGGAGGAGGTGCATTTATGGGGCACCTGCTGTGTGCCAGCCAGGTCTAGGCGCTGGGGATAGTGAACAAAACAGACTTGACTTGGGGCGCTTACAGAGCTTTAGTCCTGGTGGGGGTGATTGAACAAATAATTGATGAAATAATCACATACTTGCCTGTGGTGGGAAATGCCATGAGGAAGAGTCAAGCTGGGAAGGATGGGGGGCGGGGGGCATGGGGTGAAGGGTTGCTGCTTTGTACAGAATGGTCTGGGAGGTCTTTCTGAAGAGGTAATGTTGAAGCAGAATCTTGGATGAAGTGAGGGAAGTTGCCGGCAGGACATCTTAGGGAAGAGTGGGCCAGGCAGCGGGAACAGCCAGTGCAAAGGCCCTGGGGTGGGAGCGTGCCTCAGTGATCAGGGAAAGTGGAGGGAGTTAGCTGGGGGCCAGATGGTACAGGGCCTCTTCATCCTTCATACTATGGAGTTAGGCTTTTATTCTCAAGGCAATAGGAAACCATGGGAGTGCTCTGAACTGGGGAGTAACTGGAAGTTTTTTTTTTTAATTGAAGTATAGTTGATTTACAGCTGTGTTAACTTCTGCTGTACAGCAAAGTTATACAAGGTCCTACTGTATAGCACAGAGAACTATATTTAATATCCTATGATAAACCATACGGAATTGCTTTAAGAAGGCCATTTTAGCCATGGGATGACAAGCATCTGGAGGGGATGAGGTGGAAGCTGGGAGCCCAAGGGGAGGTCAAGGCAAGAGCCCAGGAAAGAGACACTGGTGGCTCAGAGCAGGGCGGAGGTGGGCTTCTGGAAGTCTTCAGGAGGCAGAGTAAAAGGAATTGCTGAGGGATGGAATGTGGGGGTGAGAGAGAGGGAGAGGAGAGTCAAGGGCGGCGGAGGGCTTTGTCTGAGACCTGGAGGGCTGGGTTTACTGAGCCGGGGAGGATGGAGGGAGTTCTGTGGGGGAAAGTCGGTGTCAGGAGTCCAGGTAGGGTGAATTTGATTTGAGACACCCATGTGGGGTGCTGGAATGGAGAGTAAGAGGTGGGCTGCAGGAAGATGTTGGGGAGTTGTTGGCATGTGAATGGCATTTAAAGTCAAGAGAGGACTTCCCTGGCTGTCCAGTGGTTCAGACTCTGCGCTTCCACTGCAGGGGGCACGGGTTCGATCCCTGGTCGGGGAACTAAGATCCCACATGTCGCACAGCGTGGCCAAAAAAAAAATAGAATGCCAAGAGACTGGATGAGATCAAGGGGGTGAGTGTAGCCAGAGAAAAGGCCCCAGTTCTGAGCTGCGGGCTCTCCGAGGTGTAGCGGTTTGCAAGAGGAGATTGAAACATGGTCACGAGCGAGGCAGGTGCACCCAGGTGACTCCCCTACACCCTCCATCGGGAGACTTTCTGACCTGAACGAGTCTAGCTCCCCGGGGTTGGTTTCCCATCTGGGTCCTGCCTGTGTGTGTGGACGGTCTGTGGTGGGGCTGCAGCTGGGGGCTGACTGCAGTGGGAAACAGAAAAAAGGAAAGCTCCCACTGACCGTCATCCTGACCCCTTGTCCCGCTGGGCTGGGCTTGGGTGGGGGCAGTAGGGGTCCCCTTCCTCAGTGCCCTCCCCTGCGCCTTGCAGGTTCATCAACAAGCTCCAGCCAGGCTCTGTGAAGAAGGTCAATGAGTCCACCCAGAATTGGCACCAGGTGAGCCCAGACTCTCTTAACTCTTTCGACCCCTGGCCCATAGCCCCTCAGAGCTCCACCCAGACCCCCACTCCCCTCCCACCCCTGACCGCCACCGGCTCCCCTCCAGCTGGAGAACATCGGCAACTTCATCAAGGCCATCACCAAGTACGGGGTGAGGCCCCATGACATCTTCGAGGCCAACGACCTGTTCGAGAACACCAACCACACCCAAGTGCAGTCCACCCTCCTGGCCCTGGCCAGCATGGTGAGTGTGGCTGAAGGGTGGGCATGGGGCCGGGAGGCTGCGGGCGCTCGGGGCTGGGATGCGGGTGGGGCCGCTTGTGCCCTCTGAGCCCCGCGTGGGTGGGAGGGGGAAAGCAGGTGCTGCTTAGGGTCTCCGAGGGGACAGTGTGGCCCAGGGCTTCCTTGTCAGTCCCTGCCTCCCTCACCCTCCCCAGGCCAAGACGAAAGGGAACAAGGTGAACGTGGGAGTGAAATATGCAGAGAAGCAGGAACGGAAATTTGAGCCAGGGAAGCTAAGAGAAGGGCGGAACATCATCGGGCTGCAGGTACCGCCCCTTCTACATCCGGGTCTCACTGCTGAGCTGAGCAGAGGGTCAGGGAGTGGAGGAGGCTGGGAGGGCGCCCTGGTCCCTGCAGGCTTTGGCAGGGGGGTGGCAGGATATTTGGCCTTTACTAGACTATACGCTTGGCATTTTTCCATACCCTAACTCACTCCTCCGACAGCTCTAGGGGGTGGGTACTGTTACCAGCATACCCTTTATACAGACGGGAAAACTGAGGCCTGGAGAAGATAGCTTACTTGCCAGGATTGCCCATGTGATGAGTGGCCGGGCTGGAACTTGAACCCTGGAAGTCAGGCCACCTATCAGTCATGTGACCCACCTTCTCTGGGCCTCAGTTTCCAGTCTGTAGCCTGAGCGTGGAAACAGTGCCTCCTTAGAGGACCATGTAAGTGTCTGCTGACATGAGTTACATCTTGTGGCCCACCGTGAGATTTGTAAGGGGTGATTCTCCTTCTGGCTCCCTAGATGGGCACCAACAAGTTTGCCAGCCAGCAGGGCATGACAGCCTACGGCACCCGGCGCCACCTCTACGACCCCAAGCTGGGCACAGACCAGCCCCTGGATCAGGCCACCATCAGCCTGCAGATGGGCACCAACAAGGGAGCCAGCCAGGTGTGTGGGGGGCCATGGGGCGGGCTGGTGGGGCTGTGCCCCTCGCCGTCCCCTCGGCCTGACTGCACTGCCCTCCGCAGGCCGGCATGACTGCTCCCGGGACCAAGCGGCAGATCTTCGAGCCAGGGCTGGGCATGGAGCACTGCGACACGCTCAATGTCAGCCTGCAGATGGGCAGCAACAAGGGGGCCTCGCAGCGGGGCATGACAGTGTATGGGCTGCCCCGCCAGGTCTACGACCCCAAGTACTGCCTGACGCCCGAGTACCCGGAGCTGGGCGAGCCTGCCCACGACCACCACCCGCACAACTATTACAACTCCGCCTAGGGCCCTGGGCCTCCCGCCTTCCCCCGGGGAGGCCGGTGCTGCTCTTGGCAGGGCCCAGCCTGGCCCGCCGACCCCCTCCCCCTGCATGGCTCCTCCAGCCCCCTGGCACCTGCCTACAGGGTTAGCGTTTGGGGGGAGCAGACTGGGGGGGGCCTGGGGGGGGAAAGGGGGCTCCTCCCTGGGTCCAGCATAGAGCCGGGTGTTCCCAACAGCACCCAAAGGACGCACTGAGCAAAGCTACCCCGCTGTCCCCCACTCCCCACAGGTGGGTCCCCCAGGACAAGAAGCCCCCCCAAGCGAAGCCCCCAGAGCCCAGGCTCGCCCCCCTCCCCCATTCCCACAGTGGGAGCAAACTGCATGCCCAGACCCCCAGCGGACACACGCGGTTTGGTTTGCAGCTGGCGTTAAGGGATGTGACAGAGGTGTTTGTAACGCGAGCACTTTCTTTTTCTACTTCACTGGAGCACAATAAATGGCTGTAAAGTCATCTGAGGACTCAGGGCTGCTGTCACAGAGGCTGGGTGGCTCTAGCACACGCATAAGTGGCCTCGCTCAGATATACCCCATCTCCCACACACACATCTGCACACGCACCCTAAGATACACACACGGAGCTCACAGAGCTCGCTGGACCCAAGATGGGCTCCCCCCCCGACTCACACACAAAATCCACATGCACGCACACTTCGTGTGTATGGTGTACACACGCTCCGTACAGCCTTACTGCACATACCCTTTCACGCACAGATACACATGCAGTACACACTCCTACGTCAAGGCACATAAAAACATAAACCCTCACACAGGTACACAACACACACACACACACACACACACACACACACACACACACACACACGTACCTTCCCTGGGGGCCTGTGGGTTGCGTTGAGGCCAAGCGCCGGAACGGGCTAGATGGGATGTAAATCACAGTTCTGCAGCTTGCCAGCTAGGTGACCTTGGGCAAGTCACTTCCCTTCCCTAGGCCTGTTTTCGCATTAGGAAAATGAGGACATGGAACCTTGTGGGGTCACAGGGAGCTTAAATGAAATGACGCCTCCAGACAGGGGATGACATTTGGTACTGACCATGAGAATGGACAACCAGCCAGGTCCTGGAGGCCCCTGTGGGCAGGGAGAACCCTTTAGCCCTGAAGTAGACTGTGGGAAGGTGGGAGGGGACAGGGCAGTGGGGAAAGATGTGCCCACTTTGGATGGGCACAGTGGAGGCACTTTGGCAATAGCCCTTTACCAACTGGCACTGAGCAGTTAGGTGGCCGACTGCAGGGTGCAGCTGGCCCAGGCGCCTGGCCTGCCAGCCCAGGATCCCGGAAGTCTGGACAAGGTCCCAACCTCCCCACATTTCAGAGGGGACCCTGCTCTCCCGGTGATGTGGGCCCCAGCTAACCTGCCCAGAAGCTATCAAATGCCAGGGTTCCAACGAGAGGATGCGGCCATGCTGGGGGCACAGCGGTCTTCTCCCCTTCCCTCCCCAGGGCAGGGGGCGAGGCTGGAATGTGGGGACCTGCAGAGACAGACATCAGAAGACCCGCTCGCACAGACGCACACGGCCCCTGGGGCCTCGTAAACTGGATTCCAGGCGCTCTTGGCCTGGCTACCCTAAGTCCTGCTACCCAAAGTCCTGCTACCATGGGGCCAGCTCGGGGAAGCTATGCTGAGGATCCCTGCCTGGCCTAGGGCCCTGCCTTCTTGGGAAAACAGCACCATATTAGCACTTGGTCTGTAAGACTGGGGTGGGCGGGCCCTGGTTGGCAGGAGCCCCCTTTCCCTGGACCCCAGAGGGCATCCCCCACCCCCCTGGCACCTGTCCACCACTCTGCCTGTGTCCGCTGGGTCCTGCCTCGGCCAGGGAACCCCACCTGGGGCCTTGGAGGGGGAGGTGGGAGCACCAAGGAGGGGTATGTCAGGGTAGAGAGGGCCCTGGGGGACACATGCCGGACCCAGTGGCTGGGCCTGGTGGCCAGGGCTTCTGGCCTGGTCAGCATCTTCTCGGCCGTTCACATCCCCCGCTGCCCTGGTGGGTCCGAGTCTGTTGGAACTGTGCCAGGAATCATGACAGGTGCCTCCATCCTCAGCGTGGCCCTGGGAGGAAGGTTCCATCATCCTTCCCACTGTACCAACGAGGAAGCCAAAGCACAAGTCACTTGCTGCCCAGGCTCACGAGGCCAGGTGGAGGAGATGGACCTGCCCCACACTGCCGAAGCGTCAGGCCCTCCGCACCACGAGACCATCTGGGGTCTCACCATCAGCCTTGTTAAGGTGTGTTTTTTCCAATACCACCAAGCAATTAACTCAGTTCTGACCCTCTCTACCTGGAGAAAGCCTCACATCCCACGGGATAAGCGTTCTGTCCAAGACTGCCCCTCCCCCACTTAAGCTGCCAATCACAAGTGCATGTTGTTTACCTGTGCTTTTGAGCAATGAGCTGGAGATCGGGGCCCCCCCCACCCCCTCCTCAGATTTGGTTAATTTACTAGAGTGGCTCACAGAACTCGGAGAAACATTTTACTTATTACATCACTGGTTTATTATAAAAGGATATAACTCGGGAGGAGCCAGATGGAAGAAAGGCCTAGGGCAAGGTATGAGGAAGGAGGGTGGAGCTTCCATGCCCTCTCCAAGTGTCCCAGCACCTCCCTGTGTTCACCAAGGGCGGAAGCTCACCAAATCTTGTCCTCATATCGTGCTTCATCTGTAGGTCCCTTCCCCTTCCCGAAGGTTGGTGGGTGTCGCTGACTGAGTTCCTCCTCTGCGTCCTGCCCCTTCCTGAGACTATCTAGGGCCCCCACTCTAAGTCACTTCATTAGCATAATCTCACCTGTGATCAAAAGGGGCTCTTTATGGATGACAAAAAGTACTCCAGTTGCTCAGGAAATTCCAAGGGTTTTAGAAGCTTCCTGCCAGGAGCCAGGGACAAAGCCCAGGCATTTCTTCTTACACCCTACACGTGCATCTGGCTCCACCTCCGGCTCCTCGCGACCCTAGGACAAGGGTCCCTTACTCTTCTCCAGTGCTCCCCACTGCCCCCCACCCCCCAGGAAGCCAGGAGCTGTTCCCTTAGCCTGGACCCTGGACTCAGGAAGAAGTAAGATGCTGGGCTGTGAAGCCAGGCCTCCTGGATTCAAGGCCCGGCAGCCGTGCAGTCTTCTGGCTGTGGGACCTTTGGCCGGTGACCTCCTGTCTCGGGCCTGTTTCCTCATCTGTGAGCATCTTCCTTCCTCAGGGCGGCTGTCGCGACATGGGGGCAAGGCAGGCAAACCTGACATTGGCCTCTGGCCCAGTGTGGCCCCTGAGCCTTAGCTCCTTCAGGCTGTCCCCCAGGAAGCCTTCTCTGACCCCCCCCAATCCCCACCCTGGGCTCTGCTGGCCCCGGTTTCTGCTGTGACTGTAAACATCAGACATAAACCTGTAAACGCCTGGCCAGGTGTCTGTGGGTTCATCCCTGTCCCCTGAGCCCAGCACTGCCCTGGTTTCACCTTGAATGCTTGTAGAGTGGATAAAACGTTGTACGGTTTGAAGGGCTGACCCCTTCCAATGGCCCGCCAGGCCACCTCTGAATGCCTCAGTCTCCCCCGTTCCCTCGTTGAGCCCCTGGGTCTGACCCAGAGCCCAGGAAACCAGAGAGCTGGGAGTTTCGCGTTGGCTGCTTTATTTAAGGGCTGGTGATCGACAGCTATCCCCAACCCAGCCCCTCCCTCCTCTACAAAAGTGGCCAACCGTGAAAACAGGCCGCCCTGCCAGGGGGCCTGTGGGGCTGTGGCTTGAGTCCCAGGCCACACACCTTGGAAGGCAGGGAAGGAGGATGAGCAGTTGGTCCAGTTCAAATGGACAAGTGCTGGTGAGGTGGGGTAAGACGCTGGAGAGTCCCGAGGCAGCCTCTGCTGGGCTTGCCCTCACCTACGATGTCAGGACACAGGTCCCTGGAGGAGCCAGGGCCCCAAAGCCAGGTGGCCAGGTGCCAGAGGAGGGAGTAAGTCAAAGGCTTTCGGAGCCAAGGGAGGCAGTTCAGGCCCCTGGGGCCCAGCAACCCTTCAACTCTACCCCATGCCCACGAGGACACCCCCACAGTCACACCTGCAGCCACACCCACTCACACCCATGCCCACACTCACTCCACACACACACACACAGGGCTGCAGAGGCCCTGGACCCACACCCTGGACCCTGGAATGTCTCTGGATTGGTACCCAGCGGGTGAGGCTGCCAAGGGAGTGGGTCCTCTGCGTTGCTACTGATTGGCCGCCTCGCAGGCATCTATCCAATCACTGTACACGTCCACTGGTTCCGACAGATCTGAGCCGCTGAGGTCAAGGGCAACTGGTAGCACTGGACCCCTTTCCTATACATACTTCTGTTGTTCACGCTACTGTTAGCCAGACCCCCGCCCTGAAGCCTGTCACCCCATGTAAGTCAGCACGTGGCACTGGTTCCTCTCGGTGGCCACACCACCAGGGCACGCAGCAGGGCTGGGTGCCCTTGAGCAGCCCACTCTGGGCAGAGCAGCCCTGACGCCCCGCCCCCATCCCCTGGGGAAAGCCGGGTTCCCAAGGATACAAGTGATGGGCGTCTGGAATTCTTCCAGGCACACGGTACAAGAGATGACTCCGGTGTTGCGGGCCCGGTCCCTGGAACGGGAGGAGATGCGGGGACTTAGTGAACGAAAGGGCCTGTGTCTGTGGGTGACGATCCCCCTAACCAGGAGGGCTGGGGACAGAATGGAAGACAGTGGGGGTGGGGGGAAGCCACCCCCCGACCGAGGAAGGAGAGGGCCGGCCCCGTGAGGCAGGATCCTGGGCCCCGCTCACATTTTCACGTCACAAGACTTCTCGTGGTTGCAGAAGGGGCAGGTGAACTGGGTCTCTAGGGTGCCTGTCATCTTCTTCTTGGGGGGTGGCTTCCGTTTTGACTTTCTGCGCCCCATGTCTGCAGGAGGGCAAACCTGTGGGAGGATGGGGGCAGAAGTCAGCGACTCGTGGGACCCACGCGTCCCTCTGGCTCGACGCTGTAGGAAGCGGTCATCCCCACCCCCCCCCCCGCCTCCCCGATTCTGGCATTGTTCTTCCGTGACAGCGGAGGTCAGCAGCCTGCCAGATAAAGACCAGAGTTTCACTTATACTTAAGACCACTCTCTATGCAATATTCTTGTTCTTAACTAAGGGTGCTTCCAATTCACTGAGTAGACAGAAGCAGTCAGACCACATCCACAATCCACAAGTCCCCAGGACCACCCACTCGACCTTCTCTCCTTTGCTATGGAAGAACGTCCACGCGCCCCACGAAAACAATTTGCTACCTTGTGCCTTGGATCCCAACGTCACATTTTCTCTCTCTACTGGATCATTAACAAACACACTTGTTATGACCTCTTCCATCATTAAAAACCACCCCTTCGTTCTCTGTGAGCTTTTCTAGCAGAGCTGTCTGCGTTCCCTCCTACCCTCTCTCCACAGCCCCTTCCATGCTGTCCACCCCAAGGGGCAGCCCTCACTCCTCAGGGTACTGGACACACCGGTTCCTCCTCCCACCATTCTCACAGGGCTCTCCCACCCTCCTCAGTGGCAGCTTCTTGCAGTCTCTGCTGCTGCTGCAACCCCATCCTCACCCCGTCAATTCGCTAATGATGGTGAGTCCACAAGCTCAGTCTTTGGACCCCTCCCCTCTCCATCTCCATTCATTTCCATGGAGATCTCACCCAGCGTCAGGGCTTCAAATGCCTTCTCTACATCGATGTCTTCTCTGAACTGCAGGCTCCCCTGGCCACCTGCCTCAGCCACACTCCTACCCGGTGCTACCAAACGTTTAAACAGAATCTGTCTAAAACCGAGCTCCGAACACCTCAATGTGTTGTCCCACAGGCAGCAAGTCCATCTTTCCAAAAACCTTAGACTCATCCTCAATTCCTTTCGCCCTCTCTCACACCCCTTATCCCATCCTGACCCTACTGTTCTACCTTTAAAAGACATCCAGCATCTGACCACTTCTCACCACTCCCAGGGCCAGCTCCGTGGTCTGAGTCTTGAGTCCCAGTCATCTCTGGCCTGTATTATCACAACAGCATCCTCACTGGTCTCCCTGCATCTCTAACTCTGCCCAGCACCCTCCAAATGTGAATTCCTCGAAGGCAGGGATTTCTGTCTTTTCTTTGTATCCCCAGCGCCTAGAACAGCTCGTGGCACACAGCTGGCTCCCAACAGAGATTTACTGAATGAATGAATGACCAATGCCAAGCCTACAGTAAACCACAGCACTGTTGCAATCCAGGCAGGCAAGGTATCTGCTCTTGTGCAACTGATATTCTAGCGGAGGAAGACAGACCCTTCAGCTAACTAATAAGGGAGATAATTTCCAATATTGCTAAGTGCTATGAGGTTAATGAAACAGGGCTGAGTGAACGCTTCTGGGACAGGGCTACCTAAGGGTGTAGCTGGAAGAACCCTTGGGTAAGAGTCATTTAAGCTGAGGCCTGAATAAGAGAAGGCGACCATGCATGGTAGTCCAGGCAGAGGGAATAACAACTGCAAAGGCTCCAAGGCAGAAGAAGCTTTTCTTGAGAAAGAGAAGGACGACTGGTACAGCTGAAGCCCAGCGAGTAACGGGGAGATGGGTGTGAGATGCAACAGGAGAGCAGCGGCCAGACCCTACAAGACCCAGTAGGCTTTAGTAAGCCGGAGCCAGTTCTGCAGCCCAGGCTCTCACCTTCGGGGGTACAGGGGTAGTGTTCTGTTGAATTTTTCCCCCCAAAGCCTGGCCCTGGTTACCACCCGCACCAGAATCACCTGGGGGTGCTCAAAAAATGCAGATTTCTGAACCTAACCCCCAGATCTCCCGGCACTAGAATGTCAGTTTTTCGGGTTCGGGTGGGAGCATGATTTGCCCACTGCTGAATCCCCAGCACGCACAGTTCCTGGTATGCATTAAGAGCTCAATAACTGTTGAATATAAACAAGTCTCCTGAATCAGAAGCTACAGGTGGGCCCCAGAAACTCATTTTCCCTGGTGACTACAGCACCCGCCAACCACACTCCAGAAAAGGGAGTCTGGCCTGCACATAAAACTCCAGGGGCCTCGGACTGTACTTCTGTGGCGATCTAAGTCCAAAGCGCGCCAAGGTGGGGGCTGGAAAAGGGCTCAGCCACCGACCCTACCGGGACGCAAGAGGAGGCCGGTGGGCCGTCCTTCCAGGCTCACCGAGGCTTCGGCATCGCCTCCCGCCGGCCGCCGGTAGAAGCCAGGCCTCCGAACAGCGGGCTGGGACCCGCTGGGACCCGGGGGAGTCAAGTTCCCCGATGGGCCGCCCCCCAAGCCCTGGGCCCTGGGCCCCTCCTCCAGGACCCCGTCAGCGCCCCAGAGTCGCAGAGCGCCCTGTCCCACCCGGCCCCAAAGCCCGCCCGCGCGATCCCTCACCTGCACTCGCCAACGATCTTTGCGACAGCCTCGTTCACCCGGGAGACAGTGACTTCCAGCTCCCGGCGGAAGCGGAAATCCCTCCTCTCCCCTTCTGTCTCACCCACCCGAGGCCGGGACCTCCCAGCGAGTAAGCCCCGCCTCCTCCAGTGTCTGTGTGCGCACGCCCAGAGAGTAAGTCTTCTCTGTACTCTCATTCCGGGCCCGGAGGCGGGATTGCAGTGCGCGTGCGCGAGGGCTGGACTGCATTTCACAGTTGGTGCGCAAGTGGCCGCTACTTCTAGTGAGCTTCCGCGGTGGCAGTTCCCGCGTTTCAGGAGCGGTGGACCGGGCCATAGCAGCACTGGAAAGGCAGCCTCTCCCATGGCTGCAGCATCTTCACGTGCCTTCTCTCCCACTTCAAGCCCCAGCTCCTCGCAGCTCACCTGGGTCTCCCCGATGTCGGGCACATTCAGATATCTCAGTGCTAAGAAACGACAGATACCAGTATGGCTGAATCAGAGTTAACGGGGGAAGCTTGTAAGAAGCTCTTCTCAAACTTTAACAAGAACCTGTGGATCTTACTATAATTCAGGTTCTGGTTCATTAGGTCAGAAGTGGGGCCTGGAAGTCTGACTTTCTAACTAGGTCCCCAGTGCCATATGTGCTGTTGGTCTGCGGGACCACACTCTGAGTGCCGAAGTTATCATACATGAGTTTGGACAGGCAGGTAGGGGCTGGGGGAGGGGAAGACAAAGCTCCACAATTCCCACGATGTAGTGAAGAGGCTGGACAGAAATATAAAGGGTCAGTTGCTACACTGTTCAGCGCAGCAGAGAGGAGTGTGTGGATCTCAGAGCATGTGATGGTGGAGGGGGCTGCCAAACTAGTACGAGAGGTTAGAGAAGGCTTCCCTGGGAGGCCGATGCTCAGGATGGAATCCAAAGCCTGAGTGGAAGTCACACAGACAGAAGTAACACCTATAGAACTTAAGAGGGAGTGAAGGAGAGAGGAGTGTCAAGGGTGGAGACCCTGGGCGCTGCCTCTTACTCAGATGAGGCAGGCTCAACAGAGATAATTCGGAGGAGCGGTCAAGGGTTGTGTTTGGCTGTGATTAGTCTGAGACAAGCAAGAGGGGCTCTGGAAGGGGTCTTTGGAAGAGAAGCCAGGAGCTCAGCAGAAGGATCTGGATGTGATTTTGAGAGTCATCTGCATATGGAGGTTATTTAAAGTCTTGGGGCCAGAGGAGGTCACATGGTTTCAGGGGTAAGGGCAAAGTGTAGCAAAAGAAGAGGGCTAAGAAGGACACCAGGGCTCCCCAGCCTTAGAGGTTAGGAGGAGGAGCCAGCAAGAGACTGGGCAGAACAGTGAGGTAGGAGGAGGAAGACGTGGGTTGCCCTCTCCCCGAAGCCTCCAGAGGCAGGTATTTCAAGACGAGGAGAGTGATCAGCTGTGTCACATGTGGCTGTGAGTTTGAGTAAGATGAGGAAAGAGAATTGACTGTTGACTTTGGCAAGTGTTTGGTCCCTGGCAATCTTGATAAGAGCTCTTTCATTGGAGCGATTAGGAAAATAACTTGTCAAGAGATCTATCGATGTATTTCCAATAGACCTATCTCCAAGAAGTCCTCTAGAGGGCAGTGTTACTCTCAGAACTGCCAAGCTTAACCCTTGGCAGTGCCTCTCTGGAGGACCCCTTCTCCGTGCTTGTACGAACCTGGATACACACAGGATGGGATCATACCATACATGTTACGTTGCAACTTGCTATTTCCACTTAGTGGTCAATACACATACAGATAATTATTGTGTGGCTGCCGTAGTCATGATTGCCAGGTTCACAGGTTTTGTGTCTTTTCTTTCCTTTTTCCTTTCTTCTCTCTCTCTCCCTTTCCTTCCTTCCCTCCTTCCTTCCTTCCTTCCTTCCTTCCTTCCTTCCTTCCTTCCTTCCTTCCTTCTCTCTCCTCTCTTTCTTTCTCTGTCTCTCCTTCCCTCCCTCCCTTTCTTCCTCCCTCCCTTCCTTCACATCTTGATTGAGATATAATTGACAGACAATAAACGGCACGTTTTGACATATACATACACCTGTGAAGCCATCACCACAATCATGATAGTGACTGTTTCCATCCCCCCAAGAAGTTTCCTTATGTCTCTTTGTAGTCAATCCCTACCCCACCCTCAGCCCTTGACACCAACTAATCTGTTTTCAGTTCCTATAGCTTTGTGTTTTTGAGGAAGTCCCATAAACAGAATCATACAAAACGTAGCCTTTTGAATTTGGCTTCTTCTACTCAGCTCAGTACGTTTGCAACGTGTCCATTTTTTTTTTGGCCACACTGCTTGTGGGATCTTAGTTCCCCAACAGGGATTGAACCCATGTCCTCAGAAAGCGTGGAGTCCTAACCACTGGACCGCCAAGGAATTCCCTATGTCCATGTTGTGTTTATCAGTAGTTGTTCCTTTTTATCATTGAGTTGTATTCCGTTGTAGGGATGGACACAGTTTGTTTATCCTTTCACCTACTGATGGACATTTGGGTTGTTTCCTTTTTGGAACGATTATGAATAAAGCTACTATGTACTGTCTCATTCAGATCTTTGTGTAGATGTTCATTTTCTACTGTATTTTTTAAATTTAATTTTTATTTTATTTTGGAGGGTAGTTGATTTACTCTACTGTATTTTATTTCTACACTAAAACATGTGATTCCTCTGGAATTCATTTTTGTATACGGTCTGAAGTAGGGTTCAGGTCGTGTTTTGTTCTGGGCTAACCGACAAGGCAGATAACATCTTTCCTGGGAAGTTGTAATGTCACCTTAACTTACATCATGTTCTCATGTGTTCTTGAATTTGTTTCCGGATTCCCTCTGGACGTTTTCCCGGAGCCAGGGTCATGCTGTTTTGATGACAGTGCGTTTTGCTGTTTGGCAAGGCGGCTTTCTCACCTTGCTATTCATGAGTCTTGGCCTTGGAGGCTGTTGAGAGGGTGGATGTGGCCTGACTCTCCATTGACAACCTCCTGGCTGAGTGAGGGTGCCGGTGCCAGGCCCAGCACCTGGTGTGAGGAGGGGAGTGGGGAGATGATAATATCCGTGATGGTTGAATCAGATGCAGTTGCTCAGGAAAAGCGGGAAGAGATGAGACTCTGTGACTGGTCTCCAGGAATTCTGCCATCTTATTTCCTGTAATTTACAAGGCATCTTTTTTTTTTTAAACATCTTTATTGGAGTGTAATTGCTTTACAGTGTTGTGTTAGTTTCTGCAGTATAACAAAGTGAATCAGCTATATGCATACGTATATCCAAATATCCCCTCCCTCTTGTGACTCCCTCCCACCCTCCTTATCCCACCCCTCTAGGTGGTCGCAAAGCACCGAGCTGATCTCCCTGTGCTATGAAGCTGCTTCCCACTAGCTATCTATTTTACACTTGGTAGTGTATATATGTCAATGCTACTCTCTCACTTCGTCCCAGCTTACCCTTCCCCCTCCCCGTGTCCTCAAGTCCATTCTCTACGTTCTCTTTCTGACTTCACTCTGTATGACAGACTCTAGGTCCATCCACCTCACTACAATTAACTCAATTTCATTTCTTTTTGTGGCTGAGTAATATTCCATTGTATATATGTGCCACATCTTCTTTATCCACTCATCTGTCGATGGACACTTAGGTTGCTTCCTACAAGGATTCTTTCTACCTGTGGCCGTGTGCTGGCTGACATTGTCCCTTGAGCTGGAAGGAAGCCCTCAAGAGGGTATGTGTCTATCCTGCCTTATTCCTTTGGGTGCTCCTTGAGTTGGCACAGGACTTGGTCGTTGGTGCTTGGTAGACATGCTTGGCCATTGTGGAGGAGGGGGGCCAATCCCCCTCTCTGCCACTAGTTCCCTGTGTCAGCTTGGATGTGTCACTTCTCCTTTCCACCCTCTGGGCCCTGTGAACTGGGATGTTGGGCTAATTCCACACTCTGGGCCCTGCAAACAGGGACACTGGGCTGACTTCTGATTCAGACTCCTGCCGGCTTGGAGCCTCTGAGTCAGTGGGAAGAGGCAGGGCGGCCGTGAGCTGCCTTGACTGTCGTGGTTAAGATTGAGGGTCTGACGCTTCCTGGATATGACCTTGGGCACCTGACTTAATCTGTTGAGCTTCTGTCCTCTGAGGAGCCAGGATGACGCCGGCCCTTTCCTCCTGGGTCAGGATTAGAAGGGATGGCGGGTTAATTTGGCATAGAGCTTGGTGGGTGGTAATGTCAGCTGGAAAGAACTCAGGGCTGGCATTCTGGTAAGACAGCTTTGCTTAATTTTTTTTTTTTTGCGGTACGCGGGCCTCTCACTGTTGTGGCCTCTCCCGTTGTGGAGCGCAGGCTCCGGACGCACAGGCTCAGCGGCCATGGCTCACAGGCCCAGCCGCTCCGCGGCATGTGGGATCTTCCCGGCCCGGGGCACGAACCCGTGTCCTCTGCATCGGCAGGCGGACTCTCAACCACTGCGCCACCAGGGAAGCCCCAGCTTTGCTTAATTTTAATAGTAACACATGTTACCTTGTAACAAATTCAGCAATGTTGACTGCTACAAAGTAGTAAGCAGAAGGTGCCACTTCCATCAAGTCCCTTTCCCCAGAGAGGTGAGGCAAGGGATGCTCATGACACACGTTCAGGCTTTGCAGGTATTCTTTTTTTTTTTTAATATTTATTTATTTATTTATTTGGTTGCGCCAGGTCTCAGTTGCAGCAGGCAGGCTCCTTAGTTGTGGCTCACAGGCTCCTTTAGTTGTGGCATGCGAACTCTTGGTTGCGGCATGCATGTGGGATCTAGTTCCCTGACCAGGGATCGAACCTGGGCCTCCGGCATTGGGAGTGCAGAGTCTTAACCACAGCGCCACCAGGGAAGTCCCTGCAGGTATTCTTTTATTGACTATTTGGCAGTGACCAAAGGATGCTTGATTCAGGAGACAGCTGCACCCCCATTGCCCAGAACTCAGTAACCTCACTTATTTTACCCAGGGTGCTATTTCGTTCTATTTAGATGGGCTGGCAGCTGGACCCAAACAGTTGGGTCCCTGGCCCCGTAGCAGCTGAAGTGGCCGTTGAGGGCAGGCCAAGAGAGCAGTTCCTGGGACGGGCTGGCTCAGGCCGTTTGTGGTGGGTGTTAGTCAACTCAGAAGCCCAGAAGGGAACTGGGTTTCTCTGCAGCTTTCAGTTCAGGGTGAGCATTCTGCTTTCAGCATTCCTCGGCAGCAACAGGCCCCGAAATAGTTCTGCTTCTGGAAGTTTTCCTCCGTGCGTACTTGCACAGATGTGCAAAAGCATGGGTCCAGGTGTGTCCACTGCAGCTATGTTGGTAAGAGGGAGAGATTGGGAAAGATTGGTTTATCCTACAAGCATATCTGCATATGTAGGAAATGAATGTGGGGGTCATTTATGGCAGCATTGTTTGAGGATGGCAATCCAGGCGACCCTCAGTAGATGGCTGTTTAGATAGACAGCTGGGGACTGGCACACAGTGGGGCCTCTGTAGCTGCAGAAAGAAGCTCCCCCAGAGGGCTGATGGGCAGATCTCCAGGTACAACAGGCAGAAACAGCAAATTGAAGACGAGAACCTTTGGGGGTGCAGGAAATGCTTTTATCTTGATTGTGGTGGTGGGTTTGTGGGTGTATGCCTTTGTCAAAACTTACTGAACTGCAGACTTTCAAAAGGTGTCAATTAGACCACAATGAAGTTAGTTTGAAAAAGAAAACAAAACCAAAACCAAAAAAGCAAGGTGCAGATCAGTGGGAAAGGGGAGGAAAAAACCCGTTCAGGTTTGCTTTCATTTGCGCACTGAAATCCTGCAAGGAAGCCCAAGGCATTTACAAAAAGCTATTTCCTTTCTGGAAAGGTGGAGGGACAGATGGGAAGGGGGTGAGAGATATTTTACCTTTCTACAGTTTAGATTTTCGAACCATATGAATAGCACCGATTCCACAGTGAAATGAACAAAAATGAATGTTCTGATATGAACAGTCCACTTGTGGTTAAATAGACCACCCCCCCCACAACCCCAGAAGAAAAAAAAGAACCTCCCTGTCAGTCCAGTGGTTAAGACTCCGTGCTTCCACCGTGAGGGGCATGGGTTCGATCCCTGGGAACTAAGATCCCACCAAAAAAAAAAAAAAAAAAAAAAAAAAGGAAAAAAGAACTCCGTATACGTTGTGATGCTTTGTGTGAAAAAAGGAGGATGTTTTTATTATGGAAGGAAAGAACATGATGATGGCTGTCCCTAGGAAGGTGAGCATGGGGGAGGAAGGCTTGCTTCACGTTGGACCCTTCTTTGTGTTTGGTCTTTACTTAAAATCGCATCCATGTATGAGGCCAGTTGGTTATGGATGAGGCTTAGAGATGGAGATGCAGGCCAGCAAGTGGGGGAGCCCAGACCCTTTCAAACCCAGGTGATGCGTCTCGCCAGTGAGGTGAGGAAAGGGATGCTCATGATACACGTTCAGCCTCTGCAACTATTTTTTTTTATTGACTATTTGGCAGTGACAGAAGGATGCCTGATCCAGGGGAGGGCTTTCCCTCCCTGTCCCCCAATGCCCGGAACTCAGGCTGGGCGAGCCCGGCCAAGGGGCCTGGCACTCTGGCCGGAACACGTGTCCATGCTTCTTTCACGTATATGGGCATCCTTGTCACAAAGGCCACGTGGCACCACAGTTTCTCATCTGTCCTTCTCCTTCCTGCTCTGCCGTAGCACCACCGGCCCTTGAGAAAGCCTGCCCATGGGCAGGGGGTCCCAGCGGGACCCACTCACCCACCAGCTGGGAGGCGCCCCTAACTCAGGCCCCAGCGTGGAGCCCCCGTCGGTGCTGGTGCTCAGACTTGGCTTGCCTTGGCAACTTGGTCTTGAAGAGGGACTTGCCCGAGGCCTCGATGTAAGTGATGCTCATCTCTTTGGGGCTGATCTCAACGTAGGCGAAGCCACCCAGCGAGTTCTCGGCCCCGTAGTGGAAGCGCAGGTAGCCGTTGGGGACCTTGCGCAGGTGCTTCTTCGAGGGGTCCATGAAGTTCCCGGCCCCGCTCAGCACGAAGCCCACGCCGTTCTCATCCTGAAGGTACTGCGGACAGAGGAAGCAGGGTCAGTGGAGTCCCCAGCCCCTCGGTGAGGTTTACCACTGGCTTGGTGTCTACCTGTCTTGAGTCCGGGGTCAGGCCTGTGATGGACCACAGAGTCACCTTGAGCAAGGGACATACCCTACCCCTTCCTGTCCTGGGCCTCAGTTTTCCCACGTGTGAGAGTGTATTGCTCTGAGCAACGAATAGTCAACTGGGACCCGTGAGATGGCTTTTAGGGAACTTTGGGCTGTTTTCTGGTTAGCGAGCATAGAGTTTGAGAGAGAGTGACATTCCGGGGGCTTCCAAACAGAAGGAGGACCCCAATATTCCACGTGGCACAGTGGCTGGGCTGGGGACCCCTTACCAGGCTCTCGCCCACCCTCAGTTCCCTCACCTGCAGGTTGTGATCATGGCCGCACAGGTAGGCGGTGACCTTGTGTGTGGTCAACAGCGGCAGCAGCTGCTTGACCAGGCAGTGGGTGGGCCCGTGCTCGGCGATGGACCACACGGGGTAGTGGCCGGCCACCAGCACGTAGTCCTCCTTGGCCGCCGCCAGCTGCTTCTTGATCCAGGCCAGCTGCGTGCGGGCCATCGCCAGGTTGCGGGGCCTCTCGGGCTGCTGGCTGGCAAAGTCGTCCGAGTTGCCACACAGTGTCACCGTGTCCAGCATGAAGATGGCCACGGACACGTTGGACCGTGGGATCTTGAAGCGCAGGCGGTAGTAAGGGCTGGGGAAGTTCCTGTGGATGGGATGGAGGTGGTGGGCGCCCGTCTTGGGCAGAGAAGCCCCAGGCTCAGCTCTGGCTGATGGATCTCTTTGCCCACCTGAGCGAGGCTGGCGGAGGGATGGATAGAAGGAGGGGCAGGCTCACCAGCGCTTGGAGATCCTGGAGTAGGCTATCTGTGCCGAGACGTTCCCCAGATGGTCGTGGTTGCCAGCCAGCACGTACCAGGGCACGTTGCGGAGTGAGGAGGCAGAGAACACATCCTCAAAGGTTTCCTGCAGCAGACAGAGAAGGGAGCCCCGCCCCCCCGCAGGTTCAAGCAGCCATCGGATGCTCCCACCGAGTCAGGCGCTATGTACAAGGGAGACGCCGAGTGTGCTAGGCGTCTACAAGTGTCATCTTCCCTCTGCCCTCTCCAGAGTCAAAAGGTCGAGTGGCTTCTCCACGCATCCCCCCGCCTCCACACCTACTCCAGTGGCGCACACCTGGAACCTCTTGTCTTTGGCATCCTGCACGCCAGTGAAGTAGAAATTGTCCCCCAGGGACAGGATGAAGTCTGCGCCCAGGATCTGCACGGTCCTGGCAATCTCCTTGGCATTGGCCATTTCCCGGGCTGTGTAGAACGGGGCATTGGGGACCCCGCCCCAGTCACCCACGGCAACAAAGCGCAGGACAGGGGCGGGGGCGGTGCGGGTGTTGGTACTGATGCCGGCAGCCCAGGGGAGCACCAGGGGGAGCACCAGCGAGGCTTGCAGGACGAGCAGCACCGTCCACGTGTCCATCTGGGAGGGGAGAGACAAACGTCTGGGGCATGGGCAGCATGCGCCCCCCAGAGATCCCCACTTGCCCTGTTCTGAGAAAGGAGGAGACGGCTCCCTGCAGGGGTGGCCTGGCTCCCGACCTCCCGGGACTTGAGTGCAAGAGCTGGCTGGGAGGGTCAGGGGGCGGGCAGGGTCCAGCCAGCGGGGCGGGGAAGCAGGGGTATGCCGGGCCCAGTACTCACCCTGGGGGAGGCACAAGCCAGTCGGCTGGGGGCTCAGAGAGGCAGGTGAGCTCCAGAGCAGAACTGGCCGTCACTGAGCCTTTATTCCCTGGGGGCGGAAATGGATCATTAGAGGGGATGATGCAGTTTCTCCGCCAACTGTTCCAGAAGCCCTCCCCTCGGGTCATGTGAGCCTTGGAGTTAGTTCCCCGGCGGCCGGACACGGGATTCGAGGCGGGAGCGGGAGTGGGGGGTGGGGGTGGTCTGGCCTATGAGTGCAGCCGCGCCTGCCCCACAAGCTCTGCGTCTGCCCACAGGAGCGCGTTTGTGTCGTGGGCCTCGTGTGTGCTGTGTGCGCAGCTCTATCTGTGCGCCCCGGCCCTGCACCTCCCGTATGTGTGTCCGTGTCTTCCGCGGACGTGTTTGTCTGCCAGTGCCTGGGTGTGTCTGAGCTGTTTTCTGTGTGTAGCCAAGCGTGCCTGCCTCGGTCACATGTCTGCTGTGTGCCTGGGAGTCCCATGTCCCCGTGGCTGTGGACACTGCGCTGGCAGGGCCTGTGTGGCAAGCCTGTGACGCGCGCCTGCGTCCTCAAGTGGAACTGTGTGTGTGCGACGGGGAGCTGTGTGTCCTTGTCATGTGGCCGAGCCGAGTTGTGTGTCTCTGTGTTGTGTTTCTCAGCTGAGTTGTAGGTCCGGTGTGTGAGGTGTGTTTGACAACATCTGAGCCCGAGTCCCAGGGTCACCCCCCTCCCCCAAACAGCAGGGGCTCCCTTTTCCAGGAAGTCCTGCCCACACCTTCCTCTCTGCCCCACCCCCCATTCCTGCAGGAGGAACCCAGGCAGGAGGCAGCTGGTGACAAGCCGTGTGACCACAGACTTTCGACCCTCAGACCCCGAGGGCAGGGGGGCAGGCTATGGGGCAGCGGGGCCCCTGCACTTGAGGCCGCTCTGACCTGCCCCTCCCCTCCCTGCCTCCCTCCTCCCAGCCCTGACTGCCCCCTGCACACTCACGCTGGTTCCCTACAGCCTCTTGCGAGAGTGGATGGGGGCCCCTCATTCACAGCCCCGCAGCCCCTACAAACAGGAAGTGGGTCACGAGGGCAGGCGGAGACAGCTCCTCCGGGTGGAGACCTCCCGCCGCCGGGCGGTCTCACCTGGCAAAGGCTGGGCCAGGGGTCAAGGCCAGGCGCGGCCTTGCGAGCCGAGCTGCAGGAGTGCGGGGTGCTAGCCGTCGGGGCTGCCCCGGCTTTAAGGAGGCGGCAGTTAGCCCGCCCTGCCGGCGGGCAGCGGGCGGCCCAGGCGATCCCCGGCTGCAAACGCGGGCGCCTGGGCCTCCTGGCCAGGCCGGCGCGCCCGGGGATGCTGCTGGGCCCCTGCGCGCCACCACGCCTGCGGGGCGCACTTCTGTAACAGGAGGTAACGCTCCCTGGAGGGCGGCGCAGACCTGCCGATTGGGCTGCAGCTCGGCCGGGCAGGGTGGCTCGGGGACCCGATTTCCTCCCTCTGTCCCCACGCAGGCAGAGTCTCCACCTGCCTGCACACTTGGGGCGCCCACGGCCCCCACGATCGCAGCGCTGGGTGGGGCCTCAGCCCCGGGCTGCGCCACCTTCTAGTGAGGAAGTCTCATCTTCAACCTCAATTTCCTGGTCTTTAGGTGTGAGGGCAGAAGAGTCCAATCTTACTTAGAATCGCAAATAATTTATGTTGAAACACCCCTCCAGGAGCTGGGGCTGCAACCCTTCCCGCCTCCTTTTGAAGGTGGGTGGGAGGCAAAAGAGTCTCATCTGAAGAGTAAACATGGGAAAGCAAAAGACGGGAACTTTCTGGTGGAGACACCTGGCAGACACCGCCCTAACAGATGGTCCAGGTGGACAGCATAGTGATGTCTTATTGATATCACGTGGCCCTGACATAATGTCATGAGAAGGGCCCCTCACCTCCTGGGTTTCTCCTGTCACCTGTAACCACAGGCTTATGATGAGAAAAATACCAGATACACCCAAATCCAGGGATATTCTACAGAATACCTGCCTAGAACTCTGCAAGAATGGCCCAGTCATGAAAAAGCAACCTTTGAGGGGCTGTCACAGACTGGAGGAGACCCAGGAGCCGGGAGGACAAAGTGAATGTGGGATCTTGGGCCAGAAAAGGGGCACTTGTGGAAAAACTGGTGACATCCAAAGAAAGCCTGGAGTTTTGTGAATAGTAACACAACTAAGAAACAGAATCGCGTACATGTTCCAGGTATATCGTGGTTCCAGATGATGCTGGCCATAGAGGCAACAGTGAGGTGTATGTTGGAACTCTTTGCTTTTTTTTTTTGCAATTTTCCTGTAAATCTATAATTACTCCAAAATAAAACAGTTTACTTTGAAAATAGGCATGATCCAAGAAACTTAAACATGGATTCGACATGAACTGAGCACCTGCTGTATGCCCAGTACTGGCAGACCCAGCAGGGAACAAGACAGATAGGAAACACCTGCTCTGCTGGGCCCCATGTGCTGGTGAAATTTATATTCTAGCTGTTAATTACTTTCCATTCTTTGGGGGTGGGGTGGGGCATTCTCTTTCCATTTTATACATTATGTATTGTTTGGATTTTTGCTTGAAAATCACTGTTATTTTGCCAGCAGAATAAATGCAAACTTCCTCCTAAGGTATCTGTGGTCTGAATGTAAACATGGGAAGCAAAGACCTCATCACAGATCCAGGGCAGGGATTGTTTTCTGGGGAGACAGGAAGAGGAATGGAATTGGGGCTCAGGGACAAGGGAGTGTCAGGCAGGGGGCTTCAACTTTATCCCTACTGTTTTCCTTTCACAGAAAAGGAAAAAAAAATGATCTGAAGCAATTAGGACCAAATGTTAACATTTGCTTCTTCATGTGGCAGGTCTGGGGGTGTTTGAGGGATTATCTTCTATGCTTTCTGTATTTTTTTGAGATCACACAAAATTATAATATTTATTATCATATCGTATTACCTGGTCTTTAAAGAAAAGTTGGAAAATACTGAAAACTACAAGGAAAATGATTACACTCATCTGCGTAGAGAGTGACTATTCAGTAATTTTTTTCCATTAATTTTTCTATGCCTACATGTGTCTTCTGAAAAATGGTATGCTATTGACACCATTTTTTTTTTTTTTTTTTGGCCATGCTGTGCATCACGCAGGAATCTTAGTTCCCTGACCAGGGATCAAACCCATGCCCGCTGCAGTGGAAGCGTGCAGTCTTAACCACTAGACTGCCAGGGAATTCCCTACTGATACAATTTTTTAAGTTTGTCAAATGTTAACATCTTCTATATCTTTTAAATTAAAAAGTACAAAAGCACACGCACATGAAAAGAAATCAGACTTCTTGCGGAGTGTGTGATGAAACTTGTGAACCCTTGGCTATATCTCTCTGGTCACCTCTGGGGTTCCGAGTAAACTCTTTTCCCTCCATTCACTCAGGGGAGCCCGCTTCTGCTGATTTTCTGTGGAGGTGGATCAGGATTTGGCTCTGAGCCTCCCTCCCCCTCCACTCCTGCCTTGCTTCCCAACAACAACGTCAATCCCATGGCTGAGTTCCTCCCAGTCCTCCCCTCCCCTCTCTGCCCCAGCTCTCACCACTCCTCTGGCCTTCTCACCCTTCCCGGAATAGGAGCCCTCGCTCTGACTTCAGGGCTTTGGTACTTGCAGTTCCATTTTCCTAGAAGGCTGCTCCTTCTCCAGCTACCACCGTGGCTCCCTCCCACTGTATTTAAGTTCCTTTAACTTATCTAAAAAGCATCCCTCCCACCCCCATCCTGACTCCCTCTTAACTTGCTGTAGTTTTCTCAGTAGCCCTTATCAAGGCCTGATGAACCAAACTCTGCTTATCCTGTTTTCAGTCTGTCTCCCCACCCGAATGAAGTCTGAGGCAACAAGAGCTGTCTGCAGCCGGTGGTGTTTGCTGTTGCTTCTCTGGCTTTTAGAATCTGGGGCCCACAAAGGCAGCTGCTCAGGAATTATCTGGGGAAGGATGAAATGAAGGGACTTGCTTGCATGACACAACCTTCCCTCCAGTCTGAATGTGCGGCTTCCCCCCACCCTCCTGGCTTCATCCCTTGAGTGGATACCACTAACTCCTTTACAGCTTGCTTCAGATCTAAACTTTGTTGTTATTTTCTTTGTTTTTTTGCCAGGCTGCGTGGCATGTGGGATCTTAGTGCCCCCACCAGGGATGGAACCTGTGCCCCCTGCATTGGAAGCAGGGAGTCTTAACCACTGGACCGCCAGGGAAGTCCCAAACGTTGTGGTTGTTTTTGATAATCTGTCCAGGACTCTTGGAGATATGCCAATGTGTGCATCTCCTTCGTGTTGGGGCCACTGCGCACAAGTCACACTAAGGACAGTGTGTTCTGACCTCAGGGCCTTTGCACTTGCTGTGCCCTCCACTGGCCCACTCTCCCCCACCTTCTTGTCCTTGAGCACTTGGCTTCAATGCCACTTCCTCAGACGACCCTGACACCCTGACTCAGCACACACACCCAACACCTAGTCCCCTGTCTCTACTGTTGTCAAGTCCCCCGCCCCCCAAGGAATTCCCACGACAGCAGGTCTGGGTGGACAACGAATGTCCACTCGATGGGGTCAGAAGGGGGGCAGGCGGTTAGCATTACTTCTGACAAGCACGGTCAGTGAAGGGAGGTGTGCAGCAGATTGGTACATGTCGTGAGGAGAGCCTGAGGTGGGAGGTATCAGGAGCTAATGGCCTGGAGCTACGGAGTGTGGACTCGATCTGGAGGGTGATAGGTTTGCAGGATAGGGTCCAAGCTGTGTTTTTAAAAGGTCAGTCTGGAAAAAAGCACGTCACAGACAGATCTATATCGCCTGTCTCTCTATATCTATTATTATTATTATTATTTTGGCTGCACGGCATGTGGGGATCTTAGTTTCCAGACCAGGGATGGACCCCACGCCACCAGCAGTGGAAGTGCAGAGTCTTAACCACTGGACTGGCAGGGAAGTCTCATTTCTATATCTATTTATATCTATCTATCTGTATATCCGTGTAACTACATCTATCCATCTATTTATCTGTATCTCTATCTATCCATTTATTTTTATCTATCTGTCTATCTACCTATCTATCTGTCTATCTATCCATTTATCTATATCCATCTATCTGTATCTCTGTCTATCCATCCCTTAATTTT
Organism: Lagenorhynchus albirostris; assembly: GCF_949774975.1. Taxonomy (NCBI): domain Eukaryota; kingdom Metazoa; phylum Chordata; class Mammalia; order Artiodactyla; family Delphinidae; genus Lagenorhynchus; species Lagenorhynchus albirostris. Next base: position 163,313,858 of record NC_083097.1, on the reverse strand, counting down.
TATCTATCAATCTGTCTATCACACTATATCTTGATACAAAACTACAAGTGCTTGCTTGCTACTCACCAAGAAGAAATAATTCTGGCGCCCACAGGAAAAAAATTAAGAGTGGTTTCTTCCAGGGATGGTTGCCCTGGGAAATTATCAATTTCTACTTTACTGAATTCATCTTTAAAAATTAAAAGCTAGTAAAGATTTTGTAATCAGGAAAACAGTATTTACCTAAATAACCATTCTGATGGAGGTACAGACGATTGTTGATGGAGGGTGAGCCTACAATGAGGGGGACACCGCCCCCCCCCAAGTGGCTGGTATAGTTGGGTCAGCCCTCCAGGATGGCTGTTTAAAGGTGGTTGAGTCAGGGGGCTCTGCAGCCATCTGCCTGAGTTCAAATTCCAGCTCCTCTGCTGTTATTTAGCTGTGTGACTGTGGGCTAGGGGCTTTACCTCTCTGTGCCTTATTTCTTCTTTTTTTGCGGTACGCGGGCCTCTCACTGTTGTGGCCTCTCCCGTTGCGGAGCACAGGCTCCGGACGCGCAGGCTCAGCGGCCACGGCTCACGGGCCCAGCCGCTCCGCGGCATGTGGGATCTTCCCGGACCGGGGCACGAACCCGTGTCTCCTGCATCAGCAGGCGGGCCCTCAACCACTGCGCCACCGGGGAAGCCCTATTTCTTCCTCTTTAACACGGGTGATGTTACAGTTATTCAGTACAGAGTGTCGTGTACTGGCACCAAAAGTCCTGTCACAGATGGAACATGCAGCAGAGGACCTTGTTCATAGCCAGCACCCCCTATAAGCTAGCTGCCACTGCTTGTTATTATTATCATTACTATTATGTGTATTATTATTATAGACTAGGGCAGTGGCAATTTGGAGAAACTGAACAAGTTTAAGAGGCAGAAATAAGAAGTTGGGGGACCTACTCATCCCAGTTTGCCGGAGACTTTCCTGATTTTAGCATAGAAAGTCCCACATCCCGGGAACCCTCTCGGTCCTGGGTAAATCAGAAGGATAGTTGGTCACCCTAAGGTAAATCTTGGGACCCAGTGGTTAGAGGGAGGAATCTCTGGCAACTTCCAGCTTTCAGGTCTGGAGAATGAGAACCCAGACCCAAGGAAGAAACTCAGGGAGAGGAACCATTTTTGGGGAAGTGGACAAACCTGAGCGTGTGTACATTGAATTTGAGGGGCGCCTTGCTTGTCTGGGTGGGAGAAGACAGGTTTCCCTGTGGGGATCACGGGACAGAGGTCCCAGTATCTTATTCTGAAGTATTTCGAACACACAGCAAAGTTGGAAGACTTGTCCAGCGAACAGCCACACAGTTGCTCCTAGATACTGCAATTAAGATTTGCATATATTTGCTTTAGTATCTATCCATCCGTTCACTCATCTATCTTACTCTTTACCTATTTTAATATGTTGCGGACATCTGCACACTTCCCTGCCAAGGCTTCAGTGCTCATACCATTAACTAGAATTCGATATTTGTTTACAGTTCTTTTCTCTGATGTGAAATTTACATACAATGATATGTACAAGCCTTAAGTGTACACTGGGCAAGTTCTGATAAACCTCAGCTACAGTCATGAAAGAAAGAACTTACTCAACCCCCGTGAGATTCAAAACAAAAAATAGAAGTAAATGGAGGCAGCTCTGGTTCTGCTACTTGCAAAGCTCTGTGACCTGGAGGGAGTGTCTTAACCTTTCTGGGCTTCAGCTTCTCATCTCTAAAATGGGAAGAGTAAGGGTGCCTGTCTGAGATCTGATTGTGGTTGTCGTGGGTATTGAACACGTGAATTCGTGTAGAAATACTGAGGAGTGCCTGGCATGTAAGGAGTGCCTTGAGGGACTTCCCTGGTGGCCCAGTGGGTAAGACTCCCATGCTCCCAATGCAGGGGCCCCGGGTTCGATCCCTGGTCGGGGAATTAGATCCCGCATGCGTGCCACAAGTAAGAAGTCTGCATGCTGCAACTAAGAGTATACATGCTGCAACTAAAGATCCTGCATGCCTCAGCGAAGATCCCGTGTGCCGCAACTAAGACCCGACACAGCCAAAATAAATGAATAAATATTAAAAAAAATTTTTTAAATGCCTTGAAAACACTTACTTATAATATTACCCAGTTGGAACAGTGAACAGAATTACTCTTGGTGGAAGAAGAAATAAAGAGGTAAGTATATTGCTGAAAAATTTCAAAGATGGCCATCAGAGGAACCTAAGCATGGGATCTACACTGGTGTGGAAGGCAGGTGGAAGGAAAGGGTGGCTGTGAGCTAAATCCTGATCCACTGCTGCAGAAAATCAGCAGATGAGAGCTCCATTCACCTGTGCGTGATTAGAGGGAGAGGAGCGTATTCAGTATTCAGAATCGTGGAGATGCCCAGAGAGAAAGCTAAGACTTCATGCCCTGCAAAAGGTCTCGTTTGTTTTAATCATGTGCATGTGCTTTTGTATTTTTTTAACGTGCTTTTGTATTTTAATTTAACTGTAATTTGAAAAACATAGTCAAGATTCTGACCCCTGCTCCAAATGGATGAACCTTGAAGACATTATTATCCTCAGTGAAATAAGACAGTCAGCAAAGGTCTGTATGATTCCACTTCTACAAGGTCCCTAGGGTGGTCAGATTCATAGGGACAGAAAGTAGGATGGTGGGTGCCAGGGGCTGGGGGAGGGGGAATGGGGTAATGTTTAATGAAGACAGTTTCAGTTTTGCAAGATGCAAAGAGTTCTGGAGATGGATGGTGGTGATGGTTACATAACAATGTGAATGTATTTAATGCCACTGAACTGTACACTGAAAAATGGTGACGATGGTAAATTTTATGGTATTTGCATTTTACCAAAGTTGAAAAAAAAGAAAAACCAGAAAAGCACAGAAGATAATCCTAAAACACCCCTCTACCATCACATGAAGAGGCAAATGTTGTAATTGCTTCAGATATACGTTTTCCTTTTTATGAAAGAAAAAAAAAACTAGTAGAGATAAAGTTGAAGTCCTCTCCCCCTTGTAATTTCAATTAAAAAAGTCCTAAATAGTTTACAGTGAGAAGTCTCCTTCCCATTCTGGTCCTCCGCTTTGGAGGGAACAAAAGTTACCAGATTTTTGTGTCTCCTTCCAGCGCTGGTTAATTGATTTCAGGATGGTAACCTTTTTTTTCTTTCTTAATTTATTTATTTTTAATTTTTGCCTGCGTTGGGTCTTTGTTGCTGCGCGCAGGCTTTCTCTAGTTGCCGTGAGCGGGGGCTACTCTTCATTGAGGTATGCGGGCTTCTCATTGCGGTGGCTTCTCTTGTTGCGGAGCACTGTCTCTAGGCGTGCGGGCTTCAGTAGTTGTGGCACGGGGGCTCAGTAATGCGGCTCGCGGGCTCTAGAGCGCAGGCCCAGTAGTTGTGGCGTAGGGGCTTAGTTGCTCCGTGGCATGTGGGATCTCCTGGGACCAGGGCTCGAACCTGTGTCCCCTGCATTGGCAGGCAGATTCTAAACCACTGTGCCACCAGGGAAGCCCTGGGCTGCTAAACTTAAGTTGAAAAGTCATATGATAATTTGGTTGAATTAAGAAGCAGTATTGGAATGTTTAAAAGAACATATTTCAAACTCCTATTTATATGTTTAATTTTTAGATTTGTAACAACGCTAAGGACTTCAGAAGCATCTGCTTGGTGGAGGGATTTAAGATTAAAGAATCAAATATAACACTTTTATAAATGCCATCTGCAATATTTAAGAGATTTCAACCCACTACATTTCTAAATGGACCCAAATATGTATCCAATGACCTCTCTGAAAGTGATGGTCCACTTTGCCAGGTGTATAAGTAACATAATAGCTGTAATTGGAACCGAAGACTTAAGAGAAACTCTGTTTTTAAAGGTATAATTTAAACTGACTGTATACTTGCAAAGTAACCACAAAGATGGATTTTTCTAGGCACCAAAGCTGCCCCAAATCCAGACACCATCGTGAGTTTGTTTGATTTGAGGAACGCAAAGACCAGTGTGGTTCGAGCAGAGGGAGCCAGGGGAAAAGTGGGAGGAAACGAAGGCAGGGAGGTAAGGGGTGCGTGCGAGTGCTTTGGGGGCTGCAGGGAAGAGGGTTTTTATCCCCAGGGAGGAGGGCGCCGCGGAGAATTCTGAGCAGAGGTGGGACTAATCAACAGGTTTTGCATAATTTCCACCAGCTGTTGGGCTGTGGACCATAGCTACGTGGTGGGTGCTACCGGTGGGAAAAACCGGATCCTGTTGGTTTCCCCCAAACCCGGTAAACAAAATCTGAGAATCTTGACCTCGGAAGCTCCCCGGGACCCCCAGCAGAATGCCGGGCGCCCTCCTCAGACTCTTGACCTGTCCACTGCTGCTTCCGCGTGGGCAAATCCTGAACTGCAGCAACGTCCTGCAAACCGTGTTTCCTTTTTGGTGCGCAAAGGCCCCCTTGTGTGGGGTGTGGAGGGTCGGGCAATGGAGCCAGCCAAGGTCTGCCTCACCCCCCCCACCCCAGAAGCTCCCGGGGGGAGGGATGAGTGAGCTACACGGGGATTCAGATGTTTGCAGGATAATCTGATGAGCAGCCCGCGTCTCAGAAAATTGCAAACCAGATTCTCAGAGGAGGGGTCTTTGGGCAGTCTCCAAGGACCAGTAGGAGTTTTTTAGGAAGGCACAGTAAGAAAAGACATCCTAGGCAGAGGGAAGGGTATGTACAGAGCAAGGTCAAAACTAAAATCCTGATCTAACTTACCCTCCCTCGCTTAACTGCTCCTCTCAACCTGGATCATGGGGTCACCATGTGAGCCCCACACCTAGTACTTATCCTGAATGTGTCTCTTCCTCTCACTCCCCCCATCCCCATGGCCATCACCCAGGGCCAGACAGCCATCACCTGGGCCATAGTTGTCTGTCCTAATTGCCTTCAATTCCTAGTCATCCATCCCAGTCCCAAAAGAATCTCTCTCGCTCTCCCCTGCTCACACACCTCCCATTGCTCCCTAGTGCTCTGGAGGTCAAGTCCAAGCCATTCAGCCTGGCATCTGAAGTCGTGGAAGACCTGGCCCTGCCTGCTCCACCATATAGTTAGCATGAACCACACATGAACAATAATAACAAAAATAATAATAACAGCAAATACCCACTTTACATGCTGCCAGGCTGTGGGTCATGCAGTATAAAGGCAGTTTCAGGGAGTTCCCTGGTGGTCTAGTGGTTAGGATTCTGGGCTCTCACTGCCATGGCCTGGGTTCAATCCCTGGTTGGGGAACTGAGATCCTACAAGCCATGCGGCACAGCCAAAAGAAAAAAAAAAGGCTCTTTCACAACAGCCTTGTTATCCCCATTTTGCAGAAGGACATTCTGAGGTTCAGAGAAGTCAAGGGACTTGTCCAAGGTCACTAGCGTGCCTGTGAACTCAGTTTTTTCCAACTCCGAAGCAGAGGCTTAACTCCAACTCTGTCCGCTCCATGGCACATCTCTGGTGTGATAGGTTTAATTTCTTTGCTATTCCTCTGTCTTAGCTCACGCTGCTATAACAATACCACAGACAGGGAGGCTTGAAACAGACATTTATTTCTCAAAATTCTGGAGGCTGGGAAGTTATGGAAGATCTTGACGCTAAGATCAAGGTGTCAGCCTATTCAGTTTTTGGTGAGGGCTCTCTTCCTGTGTTGCAGACGGCTACCTCCTCTTTTTTTTTGGCTGTGGCTTGCAGCATGTGGGATCTTATTTACCCAACCAGGGATTGAACCTGTGGCCCCCTCAGTGCAAGCATGAAGTCTTAAGCACTGGACTGCCAGGGAAGTCCCCCATAAGGGCTTTATTCTACCTTGAGGGCCCCACCCGCATGACCTTATCTAACCCTAATTACCTCCCAATGGCCTCAACTCTAAGTACCATCATATTGGGGGTTAGGGCTTCAACATAAAAATTTCTGAGGGATGCAAATATTCTGTCCATAGCATCCTCCCTTCAGATAGTGGGGCCTCATTCCCCTTGCCTTGAGTGTGGGTCATACTTTAGTGAAGCACTTAAAAAAAAAGACAAACTTTTTATTTCGATACTCTTGTAGATTCCCATGCAGTTTTAAGAAATAATACAGAGATTCAGTATGACTTTCACCCATTTCCTCCCAATGGTAACATCTTGCATAACTCCAGTGCAATATCCCAACCAGGAAATACATACAATCACTGACCTTATTCAGATTTTACCAGATTTACATGCACTGGTGTGTGTATGCACATGAGTGTGTGTGTTTAACTCTTTGCAGTTTGTCACATGACTAGATTTGTGTGACTACTACCACAGCCAGGATACATAACAGTTCCATCACAAGGGTCCCTGGCGCTACCCTTTTGTAGTCCCTGTCACCTCCCCCTGCCAACCCCTGGAAACCACTCATCTATTCTCCACGTCTACAGTTTTGACATTTCAAGACTGTTATAAAGTATATCCATTCAATGAAATATTATTCAGCAATAAAAAGAAATGAAGCACAGATACATGCTACAACACAGATGAATCTTTTTTTCTTTTTTTTTGCGGTACAAGGGCCTCTCCCTGCTGTGGCCTCTCCCGTTGCGGAGCACAGGCTCCGGACGCGCAGGCTCAGCGGCCATGGCTCACGGGCCCAGCTGCTCCGCGACACGTGGGATCCTCCCGGACCGGGGCACGAACCCGTGTCCCCTGCATCGGCAGGCGGACTCTCAACCACTGCGCCACCCGGGAAGCCCAGCACAGATGAATCTTGAAAACATTATGCTAAGTGAAAGAAGCCAGTCACAAAGGACCACGTATTGTAGGATTCCATTTATGTGCGATATCCAGAATAGGCAAATTTATTGAGACAGAAGGTATATTAGCGATGCCTGGGGCTGTTGGATTGAGGGTAGGGGGTGGGGTGCCAGGGATAAAAGGGACTGACAGCTAACAGTGCAGGGTTTTTATGTAAGAGTAATGAAAATGTACTGAAACTGATCGTAGTGATGGTGCACAATTCTGTGAATATACTAAAAGCCATTGAATTGTACACTCTACATGGGTGAATTGTATGGTATGTGAATTCTATCTCAAGTGGTTTAAAAAGAGAGCATTGTATAACTGGAATCATACAGTATGTAATCTTTGACATTGGCTTCTTTTTTTTTCACCCAAAACAAATCTCTTGAGATATGTCCAAGTTGTTGCTTGTATCAATAGTTTCTTTTTATTTTGACTAGTATTTCATGGTTTGTACCAGTTTGTCTAACCATTCACCCGTTGAAGAACATTGGGGTTGTTTCCAGTTTGTGGCTATTACAAATAAAGCTGTTACGAACATTTATGTACAAGTTTTTGTGTGAATTTAAGTTTTCATTTCTCTAATATAAATGCCTAAGAGTGTAATTGTTGGGTTATATGGAAAGCACATATTTAGTTTTTTAAGAAATCACCATACTCTTTTCCAGAGGGGCTGTACCATTTTACATTCCCACCACCAAAGCACGAGTGATCTGGTTTCTCTGCATCCTCACCAGCATTTGGTGATATTGCCTTTTATTATTTTAGCCCTTTGAAAGGGGCACAGTGATGTCTCGTTGTGGTTTGAATTTGCATTTTCATAATGGCTTATCATGTTGACATTTTTTTTTAAATGTGCTTACTTACCAACTTTATGTCCTTTCACATAAAATGTCTGTTCATGTCTTTTGCCCATTTTCTAATTGGGGTCTTCTTCTTCTTCTTTTTTTATTTTTCAATAGTTGAGTTTTGAGGGACTTCCTGGTGGCACAGTGGTTAAGAATCTGCCTGCCAATGCAGGGGACACAGGTTCGAGCCCTGGTTCAAGAAGATCCCACGTGCCGCGGAGCAACTAAACCCGTACGCCACAACTACTGAGCCTGCACTCTAGAGCCCACAAACCACAACTACTGAGCCTGCATGTCACAACTACTGAAGCCCGCACGCCTAGAGCCCGTGCTCTGCAACAGGAGAAACCACTGCAATGAGAAGCCGGCGCACCACAAAGAAGAGTAGCCCCTGCTCGCAGCAAGTAGAGAAAGCCCGTGAGCAGCAACGAAGACCCAAGGCAGCCAAAAAATAAATAAATAAAATTTATAAAAAAATAAAAATAGTTGAGTTTTGAGAGTTCTTTATATATTCTAGATAAGAGTCCTTTGCAATATGTGTTTTGCAAACAGTTCCTCCCAGTCTGCAGCTTGTCTTTTCATCTTCTTGCCAGGGTGTCTTGCAGAGCAAACAATTTTATACTTTTGATGAAGTCCAATTTATTGGTTTTTCCTTTTTTTTTTTTGCGGTACGCGGGCCCCTCACTGTTGTGGCCTCTCCCGTTGTGGAGCACAGGCTCCGGACGCGCAGGCCCAGCGGCCATGGCTCAGGGGCCCAGCCGCTCCGCGGCATGCGGGATCCTCCCAGACCGGGGCATGAACCCGTGTCCCCTGCATCGGCAGGCGGACTCTCAACCACTGCGCCACCAGGGAAGCCCGGTTTTTCCTTTTATGGATCTTATTTTTGGTATCAAGTTTAAGAACTCTTCACTAGTCCTAAGTCCCAAAGATTAGATTTTCTCCTTTTTTCCCTAAAAGTGTTATGGTTTTATGCATTACATTTTCATTTCATCCATAATTTGAGTTAATTTTGGTACAAAGTGAAAGATTTAGATAGTGCTTCTTCCTTCTTTCTCCCATAAATGTCCAGTTGCTCCAGCATTATATGTTGAAAAGTCTATCCTTTCTCCATTGACTGTTTCTGTGTCTTAAAAAAAAATCAGTTGGACATATTTTTGTGGGTCTATTTCTGGGTGCCCTATTCTACTCCATTGTTTTAGGTATCTATCCTTTTACCAGTACCACCATATCTTGATTTCTGTAGCTGTACAGTAAGCCTCAACATTGGGCAGAGTGATCCCTTCTATTTTATATTTTTTCCAAAATTGTTTTCAGCTATTCTGTGACCTGTGCAATTCCATATAAATCTTAGAACAAGTTTGTCTATGTCTATGCAAAATCTTGCTGGAATTTTGACAGAAATTACTTTAAACTTATCTATCAAGGGGAGAATTGTCATGTTTACTATGTTGAGTCTTCTAATCCATGGACATGGTATGTCTCTTCATTTATTTAGATCTTTGATTCCATCAGTATTTTGTAATTTTCAGGATACATATCCTGTACATGTTTTGTTAGATTTACACCTAAGTATTTAATCTTCTTTGTTGCAATTGTTAATGATATTCTGTTTTAAATTTTGGATTCTATTGGCTCACTTAAATTAAAAAAAATATTTTAAAATTGAAGTATAGTTGATGTACAACATTATGTAAGTTACAGGTGTACAGTATAGTGATTCACATTTTTTAAAGGTTATATTCCATTTATAGTTATTATAAAATATTGGCTATGTCCCCTCTGTTGTACAATGTGTCTTTGTAGTATATTTTATTTTATTTATTATTATTTTTTGGCTGTGCTGCGTGGCTTGCGGGATCTCAGTTCCCCAACCAGATATTGAACCTGGGCCATAGCAGTGAAAGCCCGGAATCCTAACCACTAGGTCACCAGGAAACTCCCACCTTATAGTATATTTTATACATAATAGTTTGTACCTCTTAATTTTTTCCTTGGGCATCTGCAGTCACTTTCTAAATTCTGCCATATATCTGGTTGCCTGTGAGTATTGTAATCCTTAAATCAAAAAGGTGAAAAAGGGAAAAAGAAAGAAACAAGAAACACAGATACTGTTCCTTAAAATCTCCTGGAAGCCACTTCGGCTGGTAGGGGTTGAAACAATGCTAGCCAGCCTCAGTGTCTGCACCTCAGTGATCAAAAGCAGTAATCAGCCATCAGAACATAGAATCCAGATAATTGGAGGACAAGGTCTTTTTGTCCCACCCTGGGTCTAGCAAGCCACACCTGGCATAGGTGCCACTGTCTCCAAAGCTGTCTGCCATGGGCTGAGTGGTGGGGGATGGGTAGTCACTCTTGCACTAAAGGCTGAAATTGACTGAAATTGCTGCAGTGGAGTAGCCAAGATTTCCCATGGAAGCCACTAATTCAAATAAGACTCCATCGTTTCAAAAGAGTTAACTTCAGAGAGTTTGTGGCAGTATAATTGTTGTCTACATGGAGAATCAGGTACCTGGTGCTTCCTTCTCCACCATCATCCCTGACATCATTTTCTACCCAGCTGCTTTCCTCTTTTCCTTTGGGCTGCCACTCGGCTTGCGGGATCTTAGTTCCCTGACCAGGACCAGGGATCGAACCCGGGCCCCCTGCCGTGGAAGCGCGGGAGTCCTAACTACTGGACGGCCAAGGAATTCCCTACACAGCTGCTTTGAATGTCCCAATATCTCAAAGAATCTCACTCCAGCGTCTCCTCCAGAATTTGGGCAGTCTATGGTATGTCTAAACTCCATAATCTCTTGCCCCAGATATTTGTGGGTCTCTAGTCTGCTGTGCAGCTTTACGAGCAGTGCCTGCTGCTTTTCCTACCTGAGAGCTGAGTTAGACTCAAGAGAGACCAGTGCCTTGCACCTGTCCTCCAAGCATCTCCCAAACAGGTTAGAACAGACTTACACAACAATTAGTGGGTAAGGTCTGCTTTGCTCCCTACAGTTCAAGGGCCAGGTTCCTAAAATTGGGCAATGGGCTACTGTCACAGCCCAAAGGGAAGAAAGGCAGAGGCCACAGTAGAAAGGGAAGATGTCTCTCAGAGACAGAACTGGCCAACGCAAGGGATCAAAGACCCCATCAAGAGACTGGTCCAGCAGAGGTGAGGTCTGTCTGAATTCAAACTCCTTTGGCACCTAAGGCTGGCAAAAAATGTCTAGACTTAAGGGAGTTGGAGGATGGGCTTTGTAAAAAAAAATTATTTTATTCAAATATAATTGATTTACAATGTTGTGTTAATTTCTGGTGTACAGCAAAGTGATTCAGCTATATATATATATATATATATATATATACATATATACATATACACACACACATTCTTTTTCATATTCTCTTCCATTGTGGTTTATCACAGGATATTGAATATAATTCCCTGTGCTATATAGTAGGACCTTGTTGTTCATCTGAGGATGGTGTTATAGCATCTACAGTCCAGTCAGAAGAGACAAGCCACCTTTGTTATATTAATAAGGAGGATTTAGACTTCTCTGGTGGCGCAGTGGTTAAGAATCTTCCCGCCAATGCAGGGGACACGGGCTTGATCCCTGGTCTGGGAAGATCCCATATACCACGGAGCAACTAAGCCCGTGCACCACAACTACTGAGCCCGAGTGCTGCAACTACTGAAGCCCGTGTGCCTAGAGCCTATGCTCTGCAACAAGAGAAGCAACTGCAATGAGAAACCCATGCACTGCAACGAAGACCCAATGCAGCCAAAAAAAAAACCAAAAATTTTAGTTTTATTGGAGTATAGTTGATTTACAATGTTGTGTTAGTTTCAAGTGTACAGCAAAGTTATTCAGTTATACATATACATATATCCATTCTTTTTTAGATTCTTTTCTCATATAGGCTATCACAAAATATTGAGTAGAGTTCCCTGCGCTATACAGTAGGTCTTTGATGGTTACCAATCTTAAGTATAGTATAGTAGTAGTATCTTATATCTGTCTATCTATATACAGTTTCAATTTTAGAAACATGGAAGATGGGTCTTGTGGGGTTGGAACACAGAGTCCTGAGAGAGGGAAAGAGGGGTGCATCTTGACTTGTGCTTGTTTCTCTGAGGAGCCTCAAGGAGGCTGGTTCTGCAAGTGATGAGAAACCTACCAGCTGGAGTTAGAAGCTGATGCTAGGACGACGTGCCTCTCCCAGGGTGAGGAAGCTGGTTTGACCAGAAACTGGAAGAATCAAGTCCCTTCTCCCGCCTACAGCCTTTCAGGCTCTCTGTCACCCTCTATTGGTAGCCTTTAAGAGGGAGCCTGCACCAAGGCAGAAACATGGTTTGCTGAGACCCAGTTCCAGCAACACACACACAAATCTGTAGGGATGAGATTGAAGCTGAGAGACAGTAGCTTAATAAGTGATTCCTACTCTGCTTGAAGGATACAACCCCCTGAGGAGGTGGTAAATCACATATTTTCAGGTGCTGCTGAAAATTTGTGTTACAAATGACCTGCTCAATTCAGTAAAAACTCGTATGTGTACTGTCTTTTGTAAGAAGAGCATCCATCTGATCTTTTTAGCCCCTTTCCTTGCCCTGGTAAAAGGTCCCCTCTCCTAAACTCTCATGGCTATCCCTGAGTTAGCCCCAGGATACCAGGTGACAGGTAAGAGAAAGGAAGTAGGAGTTGAGGCAAAGGCCTCCCCAGAGATGTTTGTGAGCCATTCACACCTGGGGCCAGTGCTTGTCATGCCCATCCCAGTGAAGGCTCTGTGAAAATAAGGACCACTGCAAGGAGATGAACCTAGGGTAGAGTTCTGCCCACAGAAGAGGAATCGGTTCAGGAAGAGGAGACCAAGCATCCTGGGGGTAAAGGAGATCCTGGAAATAAGAGTGAGGAGGAAGAATGTTGAAGCAGAGAGTAGGTTTCCAAAGAGACAAAGGCTAGGGCTCCAGAAGGAGGAATAGCAGGGTCCTGTGGTGTGGGGGATGGAAGACCAGAGTGGGAGGAGTTATGTAGGATGGAAGAGCAGGGTCCCAATTGGATAGAGTAGTAGGGAAGAGGAGAGCCACTGGGTTTCAGAGAAGATGAATGGGATCTAGAACAGGAACAAGTTAACTGTAGTACGTTTTAAAAAGTACTACAAAGCTACAATAACCAGGACAGTGTGGTACTGGCATAAGTTTAGACATATGGATCAATGGGACAGAATTGAGAGTCTAGAAATAATCCCCTACATTTATGGTCAATCGATTTTCAACAAATGGCCCAAGAAAACTCCATGGGGAGGGACTTCCCTGGTGGCCCAGTGGTTGAGAATCCGCCTTCCAATGCAGGGGACGTGGGTTTGATCCCTGGTCAGGGAACTAAGATCCCACATGCCAACTAAGCCCATGTACCACAACTAGAGAGAAGCCTGTGAATGGCAATGAAGAGCCTACAGGCTGCAATGAAAGATCCTGTGTGCTGCAACTAAGACCTGATGCAGCCAAAAATAAATAAATATTAAAAAAAAAAGGAAGTCTGTTCCACATGGTGCTGGGGACAGTTGTATATGGACAGGTAAAAAAAATGAACTGAGACTCCCTACCTCACACCATACATTAAAATTAACTCATGCTGAAATGTTGAAAAGTAAAAATATAAATTTAGTAGCAGACGTAGGAGAATATCTTTGTGATTGAGGGGTGAAGGAATTTGTGTGTGTGTGTGTGTGTGTGTGTGTGTGTGTGTGCTTAAAGACAAAAAAGAAACATTCTAATGCAAAAACCCCTGATGCTGTCATACAGCCACTGTGAAGAACCCAACCCATATGTTCTCTACCTTGTGTTTGAACTGCTACACACAAATTTTGGTGCATGTACCTTTTGCAGTCCCCAAATTCCCCACCAAAATGTGGTTTCTCAGAGCTTACCTCCAGCTCTATACCTACAGGTTTCTTACCTCTTCCCTGGATTTTTTTGATAATTTCTTACAGGAATGATCATTCCTAACTTTTTTTCCCGTCATGGTAATGTGAACGCTTATTTTTGTCTGAAATCTTTTATAAACATTTAAATCAACACAATAGTCAACTATTTAATTGCTGCAATCTGTAGACATATACAAAAGCCGTAAATAAACATCCCCCCTCGACATAGTTGGATACACTGTCTTTTCTCTAAATACCTCTCTGGGAACAAATAAACATAACATTATTCCTGGGGCAGTTAATGTGAGGAGTGAGGAGAAGCGCATCTTACAGTGTGGTACTTTATCCTTTTGGTATGGCGAAGTGTCCTCTGATACTAGTGTGTGTGAGTATGTGTGTGTTTAATTTTCAAAAGAAACAGGATCATTTACTCATTTGTTATACTCATTCGTCTTGTCTTATTTTCCAAACATGTCCATTTTATCTGATGGAAAATGCTACAGCTTTTACGAGTGGATTAAAGGTGTTTTAATTAATGACCGTCTGATGTTTTGACTCCTTTATTTTAACCGTGGGTTTCAGCATCCAGCTCATGATGGTTTAATGTCTGGTACTTTTAATCAATAAATGATAGGGAAACCCTAATATTTTCAAAATTCAAAGTCCAAAATCTGTCTTTTGATTGTAGCATTGAATCTATGAACATTTAAAGTAAACATTTTACTTTAAATAAGGAGGGACTTAACTTCTGTCACATTGCCTTATCATTGTTTTTTATCCCTCATTTCCTGCCTTACTGTATTCTTGGTGTTTAGTTGATTTTTTTTTTGTAGTATAAGGTTTAAGTTTCTTTCTTATTCCCTTTTGTGCATATTTTATAGCTATTTTCTTTTTGGTTGCCATGGGGGTTACATTTATCATCCTGAAGTTATAACACTGTAATCTGAATTTATGCCAGCTTGATTTCAATAACATACAAAACTTTGCCTTTTTACAGCTTCATTCCCCACCCCTTTCAGTTGTAGATGTCACAAAATTACATCTTTATACATTGTATGTCAAAAATATAAATTAATAATTAAAAAATGCATTAACCTCTTTGGATTTCCTTGGTGGTGCAGTGGTTAAGAATCCGCCTGCCAATGCAGGGGACACAGGTTCAAGCCCTGGTCCGGGCAGATCCCACATGCCTCGGAGCAACAAAGCCCGTGCGCCACAACTACTGAGCCTGCGCTCTAGAGCCAAGGAGCCACAATTACTGAACCCGCCCGCCACAACTACTGAAGCCTGCGTGCCTAGAGCCCCTGCTCCGCAACAAAATAAACCACTGCAGTGAGAATCCCATGCACCACGACGAAGAGTAGCCCCTGCTCTCCGCAACTACAGAAAGCCCGTGCAGCAACGAAGATCCAACACAGCCAAAAATAAATAAATAAATAAATTTATATAAAAAATGCATTAGCCTCTTAAATTATGTAAAAAACAAAATGCAGAGTTACAAACTAATGTTACAATAACAGTAGCTTTTAGACTAATATTTGCTTTTTAAAATGTATTAGTTCTTTTTTTTGTGTTTTTTTTTTAATTTTGAAAAAATAAACTTGATTCTCTTTAACTATTGATGTGTGGAGAAAGACATGTCCTTGATAAAGGATGGTCAACTTTTGCATTTTCTTTATTTAGGGCAGCATTTCTCAAACCTCAGGTTTTTTAAAAAAATATTTATTTATTTATTTGGTTGTGCTGGGTCTTAGTTGCGGCAGGTGGGCTCCTTAGCTGCGTTGTGTGAACTTGTAGTTGAGTCATGCATGTGGGATTTAGTTCCCTGACCGGACCCCCTGCATTGAGGGTGCAGAGTCTTAATCACTGCGCCACCAGGGAAGTCCCAAACCTCAGTTTTTGTTTTTGTTTTTTGTTTTAGAATTACCTTCACATTATTTACCATTGTCTCATCTTATAAATATTTTTAAGATTTTATTTTATTGTGGTAAAACACTTACCATAAGATCTACCCTCTTACCAGGTTTTTAAGTTATGATACAGTCTTCTTATCGGTAGGCACAATGTTGTACTACAGATCTCTAGAGCTCATTCATCTTGCATAACTGAAATTTTATACCCATTGATTAGCAACCCCCTTCCCCCCTCCCCTCCAGCCCCCAGCAGCCACGATTCTATTCCTTGTTTCTATATGTTTGACTATTTTAAATATCTCACATAAATGGAATCTTGCAGTATTTGTCCTCCTGTGACAGGCTTATTTCTCTTAGCCTAACATCCTCAAGGTTCAGCCATATTGCTGCATATTGCAGGATTTCTTTCTTTTTTATGTCTAAGCAATGTTGCATTTTATGTATATGCCACAGTGTTTTTATCCATTCACCTGTTGATGGGCATTTAGTTTGTTTTGACATCTTGGTTATTGTGAATAGTGCCACAGTGAACATGGGAGCTCTATCTCCTTGAGATCCTGATTTCAATTCTTTTGGATAAATATCCAGAAGTGAAATTGTAGTTTTATTTAATTAATTATTATTATTTTTTTTTGGCGGTACGCGGGCCTCTCACTGTTGTGGCCTCTCCCATTGCAGAGCACAGGCTCTGGACGCACAGCCTCAGCGGCCATGGCTCACGGGCCTAGCCACTCCATGACATGTGGGATCCTCCCGGGCCGGGGCACGAACCCATGTCCCCTGCATCAGCAGGCAGACTCTCAAGCACTGCGCCTCTAGGGAAGCCCTCATATAATTTTTATATAAGAAAAGTGTGTTGAAATATCTGAACAAAATTTTTCTTTATTTTCAGAAACTTCTGTTTTCCTTCAATATATCTAAACGTAGGCACTCATATATCTATTTATAAAACATAGAGGATAAACCATAACAGAAAAGAATATAAAAAAAAGAATGTGTATATGTGTATAACTGAGTCACTTTGCTGTACAGCAGAAATCAGCACAGCATTGTAAATCAACTATGCTTCAATAAACAAACAAACAAACATAGAGGCAAAGTTGTCTTAGTAAAGTTACATTGCAACATAATATTCAGGAAGCCGTTTCATAAACATGCAAAAGAGCTTAGTATTTTCTGAAATCTCAGGACTTTCATTTTCATTCTTGAAGTAAGTTGTAATGGCTGGAACTGAAAAGCTCTTAATACACAAGAAAAGAAAAAAAATGGTTACATGGTTTCTTTTAAATAGATTTTAAGCACAAGTAATAAAATTGTATATTATTGGGTTTCCTAATGTTGAGACATTAATGAATTTGTAGGATACATTTTACTTATTTACGGTGTTTTATTATGGAAAAATGTGTAGTTGTTTTATTAAAGATAGGGCTGGATGGGGAAGCAGCTGGGGAGATAGGACCGTAGCCCTTGCATAAAGTGCTATGTTGATACGAGGCAGAATAAAATGTAAGAAAATGGCTAGGCTTTTGAAATCTGTCAGATATGAATTTAAAGCCCAAATTTCAGGAAGGCCATTTACAAGTTATTTGAACTTGGCACGTTACTCAGCCTCCTCGAGACTGCTTTTTATTCTATCCTAATAGCAGTATGTACTTCACAGGGCTGTTGAAGCATTAATGACTGTGTTAAGTACTTAGTTAAATTAATGCCTGGTAAGCAGGAAGCATATAGTGAATGTTAGATACTATTATTGTTGTACTACAGATCTCTAGATCTCTGGTTTTCATTGACCAGTAATTACCAACACATTTTGCCTTAAGTAGTACTACTATATTAGGTTTGTGTCTTCCTTATGGTTTTTCCCCTTTGCTCCAGCTCTTATTACTTATTTATTTCCCAATCATTTTTAAAATTTGACCTGTAGTTGATCCACTATATTGTATTAGCTTCAGGTGTACAACATAGTGATTCAAAAATTTTATAGATTATACTCCATTTACATTTATTATAAAATATTGGCTATATTCCCTGTGCTATACATGGTAGTTCTACTTTTAATTTTTGAAGAACTCCCGTACTATTTTCCATAGTGGCGACACCATTCTGTGTTCCCACCAACAGCATACAAGTGTTCCAGTTTCTCTACACCCTTGCCAACACATGTTGTCTTTTTGTGTCGGTTCTGCAAATCATGTAGAAAACAAAAAGTGGAGTTATAAGCCAATGTTACAATAAAGCTAGCATTTATAATCACCCATGTATTTACTTTTACTGAGATCTTTATCTCTTCATACAGCTTCAAATTACTATCTGGTATCCTTTCATTTCACCCTACAGGACTCTCTTTAGAATTTCTTGCAAGGCTGGACTAGTGGTAATGAACTCCCTCAGCTTTTGTTTATCTGAGAATGTCTTAATTCCTTGCTCATTTTTGAAGGACAGTTTTGCTGGATAAAGGACTCTTGGTGAACAGTTTTTTTGTTTTAGTAGTTTGAATGTATCAGTCTTCCGCCTTCTGGCCTCCAAAGTTTCTGATGAAAAATCTGCTGATTATCTTACTGAGGATCCCTTGTAGGTGATGAATCACTTCTCACTTGCAGCTTTCAAAATTCTCTGTCTTTGGTTTTTGACAATTTGATTATAATGTGTCATGGTGTGAGTCTCTTTGAGTTCATCTTACTTGAAGTTTCTTGATGTTTATATTCATGTCTTTTATTGCATTTGGGAAGTTTTCAGCCATTATTTCTTTCTTTCTTTTTTTTTTTTGGTACGCGGGTCCCTCACTGTTGTGGCCTCTCCCGTTGCAGAGCACAGGCTCCAGACGCGCAGGCTCAGCGGCCATGGCTCACGGGCCCAGCCACTCCGCGGCATGTGGGATCTTCCCAGACCGGGGCACGAACCCGTGTCCCCTGCATCAGCAGGCGGACTCTCAACCACTGCACCATCAGGGAAGCCCAGCCATTATTTCTTCAAATATTCTTCCTTCCCCTTTATTCTCTTCTATTTATGGGTCCCCCACAATGTGTATATTTGTCCATTTGATGGTGTCCCACAGGTTCCTTAGGCTCTGTTCACTTTTTAAAAAATAATTAGCTAATTAATTAATTTTTGGCTGTCTTGGGTCTTCGCTGCAGCGAGTGGGGTCCACTCTTCGTTGCGGTGCACAGGCTTCTCATTGTGGTGGCTTTTCTTGTTGCGGAGCATGGGCTCTAGGCACGTGGGCTTCAGTAGTTGTGCCATTTGGGCACAGTAGTTGTGGCTTGTGGGCTCTAGAGCACAGGCTCAGTGGTTGTGGCGCAATGGCTTAGTTGCTCCACGGCATGTGGGATCTTCCTGGACCAGGGATCGAACCTGTGTCTCCTGCATTGGCAGGTGGATTCTTAACCACCGCACCACCAGGGAAGTCCCAGGCTCTGTTCACTTTAATTCAATTTTATTTTATTTTCCGTTCTTCAGACTCAATAATTTTCATTTTTCTACCTTCAAGTTTGCTGATTCTCTCTTCCATCTGTTCAATTACGCCTTTCGATCTCTTTCAGAACATTTTTTTTTTGCAGTTTTCATACTTTTAAGCTCGAGAATTTCTTTTCCCCCCCAGGTTTATTTTTTCCCATCTTCATTGACAAATGAAGGTATAATTGACAAATGAAAATTGTAATCAGAATTTCCCTTCTTTTCTTTTTTAAAGTTGAAGTATGGTTGATATACAATATTATATTAGTTACAGGTATACAGTATAGTGATTTACAATTTTTAAGATTATATTCCATTTATAGTTATTATAAAATATTGGCTATAGTCCCTGTGTTGTTCAATATATTCTTTTTTTTTTTCCTGCGGTACGCGGGCTTCTCACTGTTGTGGCCTCTCCCGTTGCAGAGCACAAGCTCTGGATGTGCAGGCTCAGTGGCCATGGCTCATGGGCCCAGCCGCTCCACGGCATGTGGGATCTTCCTGGACTGGGGCACGAACCTGCGTCCCCTGAATCAGCAGGCGGACTCTCAACCACAGCGCCACCAGGGAAGCCCCGATATATTCTTGTAGCTTATTTTATACAGAATAGTTTGTACCTCTTAATCCCCTACCCCTATGTTGTCCCTCCCCATTTCCCTCTCCCCACTGGTAACCATTAACTTGTTCTGCATATCTGTGACTGTTTCTTTTTTGTTGTATTCACTACTTAGTTTTATTCTTTAGATTCCACATATAAGTGATATCATACTGTATTTGTCTTTCTCTGTCTGACTTATTTAACTTAGCATAAAACCCTCCAAGTCCATCCATGTGATATATATATATATATCTCACACCTTCTTTATCCTCTTCATCCATTCATCTGTAGATGGACACATTTAGGTTGCTTCCATATCTTGGTAATTGTAAATAATGCTGCAATGAACCTTGGGGTGCATGTATGTAACCAGAATTTCTTTTTTTTTTTAAATATTTTTGAGAATTTTGAGGTATTTATTTATTTATTTAATTTTATTTTTTTGGCTGCGTTGGGTCTTCATTGCTGCACGCGGGCTTTCTCTAGTTGTGGCGAGCGGGGGCTACTCTTCATTGCATTGCAGGGGCTTCTCAGTGCAGTGGCTTCTCTTCTTGTGGAGCATGGGCTCTAGGTGTGTGGGCCTCAGTAGTTGCAGCACCGGGCTCAGTAGTTGTGGCACGTGGGCTCTAGGCTGCACAGGCTTCAGTAATTGTAGCATGCGGGCTCAGTAGTTGTGGCTCGTGGGCTCTAGAGCACAGGCTCAGTAGTTGTGGTGCATGGGCTTTGTTGCTCCACGGCACGTGGTATCTTCCTGGACCAAGGATCGAACCCAGGTCCCCTGCAATGGCAGGCAAATTCGTAACCACTGCGCCACGAGGGAAGTCCCTTTTTGGTTTCTTTAAAATTTTTTTTTTTTAAAAATAGATCTTTATTGGAGTATAATTGTTTCACAATACTGTGTTAGTTTCTGTTGCACAACAAAGTGAATCAGCCATATGCATATGCATGTCCCCATATCCCTCCCTCTTGAGCCTCCCTCCCATCCTCCCTATCTCACCGCTCTAGGTCATCGTAAAGCCCAGAGCTGATCTCCCTGTGCTATGCTGCTGCTTCCTACGAGCCAACTATTTTACATTTGGTAGTGTATGCCGATGCTGCTCTCCCTTCACCCCAGCTTCTCCCTGTGATTCTTAACCACTGCACCACCAGGGAAGCCTTCTGGAGAGTTTTTATCATAAATGGGTGTTGAATTTTGTTGAAAGCTTTTTCTGCATGTATTGAGATGATCATATGGTTTTTATTCCTTAGTTTGTTAATGTGGTGTATCACATTGATTGATTTGTGTATATTGAAGAATCCTTGCATCTCTGGGATAAACCCCACTTTATCATGGTGTATGATCCTTTTAATGTGCTGCTGGATTCTGTTCGCTAGTATTTTTTGTTCAGTATTTTTGCATCTATGTTCATCAGTGATATTGGTCTATAATTTTCTTTTTTTGTGATACCTTTTTCTGGTTTTGGTATCAGGGTGACGGTGGCTTCATAGAATGAATTTGGGAGAGTTTCTCCCTCTGCAATTTTTTGGAAGAGTTTGAGAAGGATAGGTGTTAGTTCTTCTATAAATATCTGATAGAATTCGCCTGTGAAGCCTTCTGGTCCTGGACTTTTGTTTGGTGGAAGATTTTTAATTGCAGTTTCAATTTCATTACTTGTGATAGGTCTGTTTATATTTTCTAATTCTTCCTGGTTCATTCTTGGAAAATTGTAACTTTCCAAGAATTTGTTCAATTTTTGTGGTTGTCCATTTTATTGGAATATAGTTGTTTGTAGTAGTCTGTTATAATCCTCTGTATTTCTGTACTGTCTTTTGTGATTTCTCCTTTCTCCTTTCTAATTTATTGATTTGCATCCTCTCCCCCCCCCCTTTTTTTTTTTGCGTTATGCAGGCCTCTCACTGTTGTGGCCTCTCCCATTGTGGAGCACAGGCCCCGGACACACAGGCTCAGCGGCCATGGCTCACGGGCCCAGCTGCTCCACGGCATGTGGGATCTTCCCGGACCGGGGCCGAACCCGTGTCCCCTGCATCGGCAGGCAGACTCTCAATCACTGCACCACCAGGGAAGCCCACCCCATTTTTCTTGATGAGTCTGGCTAACGGTTTTTCAATTTTGTTTATCTTCTCAAAGAACCAGCTTTTAGTTTTTTTTGAAATTTGCTATTGTTTTCTTCATTTCTATTTCATTTATTTCTGCTCTGATCTTTGTGATTTCTTTCCTTCTACTGACTCTGCGTTTTCTTTGTTCTTCTTTCTCTAGTTGTTTTAAGTGTAGGGTTAGATTGTTCATTTGAGATTTTTCTTGTTTCTTGAGATGAGATTGAATTGCTATAAATTTCCCTCTTAGAACTGCTTTTGCTGCATTTCATAGGTTTTGGGTCATTGTGTTTTTGTTGTCATTTGTTTCTATGTATTTTTTAAATTTCCTCTTTGATTTCTTCAGTGATCTCTTGGTTGTTTAGTAGCGCACTGTTTAGCTTCCATGTATTTGTGTTTTTTACAGTTTTTTTCCTGTAATTTATTTCCAATCTCATAGTGTTATGGTCAGAAAAGATGCTTGATATGATTTCAATTTTCTTAAATTTTCCAAGGTTTGATTTGTGACCCAAGATGTGATCTATCCTGGAGAATTTTCCATGTGCACTTGAGAATAAAGTGTATTTTGCCACTCTTGGGTGGAATGTTCTATAAATATTGGTTAGATCTATCTGGTTTATTGTGTCATTTAAAGCTTGTGTTTCCTTATTTATTTTCTGTTTGGAAGATCTGTCCATTGGTGTAAGTGGGGTGTTAAATTTCCCTACTATTATTGTGTTACTGTCAATTTCCCCTTTTATGGCTGTTAGCATTTGCCTTATGTATTGAGGTGCTCCTATGTTGGGTGTATAAATATTTATAATTGTTACATCTTCTTTGATTGATCCTTTGATCATTATGTAGTGTCCCTCCTTATCTATTGTAACAGTCTTTATTTTAAAGTCTATTTTATCTGATACGAGCATTGCTACTCCAGCTTTCTTTGATTTCCATTTGCATGAGATATCTTTTTCCATACATTCACTTTCAGTCTGTATGTGTTCCTAGGTCTGAAGCGTGTCTCTTGTAGACAGCATATATATGGGTCTTGTTTTTGTATCCTTTCAGCCAGTCTCTGTCTTTTGGTTGGGGCATTTAATCCATTTACATCCAAGGTTATTATCGATATGTATGTTCCTATTACCATTTTCTCAATTGTTTTGGGTTTGTTTTTGTGGGTCTTTCTCTTCTCTTGTGTTTCCTGCTTAGAGAAGTTTCTTTAGCATTTGTTGTAAAGCTGGTTTGGTGGTGTTGAATTCTCTTAGCTTTTGCTTGCCTGAAAAGCTTTTTACTTCTCTATCGAATCTGAATGAGATCCTTGCTGGGTAGAGCAATCTTGGTTGTAGATTTTTCTCTTTCATCACTTTAAGCATATCCTGCCACTCCCTTCTGGGCTGCAGAGTTTCCACTGAAAGACCAGCTGATAACCTTATGGGATTCCTTTGTATGTTATTTTTTGTTTTTCCCTTGCTGCTTTTAATATTTTATCTTTGAATTTAATTTTTGGTAGTTTGATTAATATGTGTCTTGGTGTGTTTTTCCTAGGGATTATGCTGTATGGGACTCTCTGTGCTTCCTGGACTTGGGTGACTCTATTCTTTCCCATGTTTGGAAAGTTTTCCACTATAATCTCTTCAAATGTTTTCTCAGACCTTTTCTTTTTCTCTTCTTCTTCTGGGACCCTTATAATTCAATGCTGGTGTGTTTAGTGTTGTCCAAGAGGCCTCTGAGATTGTCTTCAATACTTTTCATTTTTTTTCTTTATTCTGCTCCTTGGCAGTTATTTCCACCATTTTGTCTTCCAGCTCACTTATTTGTTCTTCTGCCTCCATTCTTCTGTTATTGATTCCTTCTAGTGTATTTTTCATTTGTGTTATTGTGTTGTTCATCTCTGTTTGTTTGTTCTTTAGTTCTTGTACAGCTTTGTTAAACATTTCTTGTATTTTCTCAACCCATGCTTCCATTCTATTTCCGAGACTCTGGATCATCTTATTATTATTACTCTGAATTCTTTTTCAGGTAGATTGCCTATTTCCTCTTCATTTATTTGGTCTTGTAGTTTTTTACCTTGCTCCTTCATCTGTAACATATTTTTTTGCTGTCTCTTTTTTTTTTTTTATGAGTGGGATTGTGTTCCTCTTTTACTGGTTGTTTGGCCTGAGGCTTCCAACACTGGAGGTTGTAGCCTATTGAGTAGAGCTGGGTCTTTGTGCTGATATGAGGACCCCTGGGCTCATGAACCAAGATCCTGCGAGCTGCATGGGGTGGAAAAAAAAGAAAAGAGAACAATAAAGTAAAAAATAAAATTAGACTAGGAAACTAACAGATATGTTAGAAAAAATGTAAAAATAAAAGTATAGATGGATCAACAACTGGAAGGTACGTCAGTACCACAGGAGTAAAAAAGAGGAGGAGGGAAAAGGAAAAAAAAAAGGGGGTTTTGGGGGAAGGGCTTTGGCTGTGGAGAACGGGGCCTAAGCAAGGGCGAGGTTTGGGTGGTGGGAAAGGCCAATGCTCAGGACCTACAGGGCTGGAAAAGGCCCTGAGGGCTGTGGGCGGTGAGGCTTAGGCTCAAGGAAGAGAAGGGGCCCAGGAGTACCCTCACTCCTGGTCTCAGAGGGCAGGAGACCTCACTTGGGAGCCCAGCAGGCTTCCTGGGCTTGAGTGGGCAGGGCATATGCCCTCCTCTCCTCTACTGCTTCTCCGGTCTGGAGTCTGGGAGGGCCCCTCCTGCCTGCCTCTCCTGATCTCCCCAGCCTCCCTCCTATGCCCCCAAGGACGATGCAGCCTGGAGAGGGCTTTGGAGGGCAGGGGACTGGCCTGGGAGCTCAGCAGTCTCCCCGGGGCCCCAGTGGGCAAGGCAATCACCCTCTGCTCCTCTCCCACTCCTCCTGGAGGGCCCCTCCCACCTGCCTCACCTGATCTCTGCGGCCTCCCTCCATTGCCCCTAGGACCCACGTGGCCTGGATGGGGCCTTGGGGGGTGGGGAAACCGGCTTGGAAGCTCAGCAGCCTCCCCAGACACAGTGGGCTAGGTGATCGCCCTCCACTCCTCTCCCACTCTTCCCGGAGAGTCCCTCCCACCTGCCTCTCCTGATCTCCCCCACCTCAGGGGTGCCGATCTTGTCTGGCCTCCACTTCTCTTCCGCCGTCAGTCCCTTTACATCCTACCAGTTCATTCTGGGGTTCCTCCCGTCTCCTTGGGTGTCAGAGTCCCCACCAGCAGCTGGCACGTGCCCTAGTTGTGGCTCTTGGGCCCTAGAGCACAGGCTCAGTATTTGTGACGTATGGGCTTAGTTGCTCTGCAGCATGTGGGATTTTCCCGGACCAGGGATCAAACCCATGTCCCCTGCATTGGCAGGCAAATCCTTAACCACTGTACCACCAGGCAAGTCCCTTTTTGGTTTCTTTTTATGTTTTCTATTTCTTTGTTGATATTTCCACTCAGTTCACACATTGTTCTTTGTCAGACCTATGTTTTGCAAATATTTTGTCCCAGTTTGTGGATTGTCTTTTCATTCTCTTAACAGTATCTTTGGAAAAACAGAAAAGTTTAATTTTAATGAACTTTAATGGATCAGTTTTCTCATTCATGGATCATGCTTTTGGGGCTGTATCTAAAACCTCATTGCCAGACCCAAGGTCATCTAGATTTTCTCTTATATTATCTTTTATTTAAAAAAATTTTATTATTTATTTATTTGGCCACTCTGTTTGGCTTGTGGGATGTTAGTTCCCCAACCAGGGATTGAACCCAGGCCCCTGCAGTGAAAGTGTTGAGTCCTAACCACTGGACTGCCAGGGAAATCCCTTATATTATCTTTCAGATGTTTAAAATTTTGCATTTTACATTTTGGCTTATGAGGTACATTTGAGCTAATTTTTGTGAAAGTTTTGAAGTTTGTGTCCAATTTTTTTTGCTTATAGCTATCCATGTTTTCCATTGTCATTTGCCAAGAAGACTTATTTGTTGAAAAAACTTTCTTTCTTCATTGAGTTGCCTTTGCTTCTTTGTCAAAGATCAGTTGACTATATGTGAGTTTATTTTTGGGTTCTTTGTTTTTTTTTTTTTAAACATCTTTATTGGAGTATAATTGCTTTACAATGGTGTGTTAGTTTCTGCTTTATATCAAAGTGAATCAGTTATGGGTTCTCTGTTCTGTTCCATTAATCTGTCAATTCTTTTTGTTTTTTTTTAAAGACTTTTTGATGTGGACCATTTTTAGTCTTTTTATTGAATTTGTTACAATATTGCTTCTGTTTTATGTTTTGGGTTTTTGGCCCTGAGACATGTGGGATCTTAGCTCCCTGACCAGGGAACGGACCTGTACCCCCTGCATTGAAAGGCAAAGTCTTAACCACTGGACCGCCAGGGAAGTCCCAGTCTGCCTATTCTTTCACATTGTTTTGATTACTGTAGCTCTCAATTAAGAGACTATCTGTCTTGAAGTCAGATAGTCCTGTGACATTGTTCTTCAGTATTGTGTTGATCATTCTAGGTCTTTTGCCTTTCTGCATAAACTTTAACCAGTTGTCATTATCCATAAAATATCCTTGACTGGGATCATGTTGAATCTATTGTTCAAACTGGGGAGAAATTACATATTAATAATATTAAGCCTTACGATCCATGAACATGGGATATTTTCCCATTTATTTAGATTTTAAGTTTGTTTCAACAGTTTTGTAGTTTTTTAAAAAATTAATTAATTAATTAATTTCTGGCTGCGTTGGGTCTTCGTTGCTGCACGTGGGCTTTCCCTAGTTGCCACGAGTGGGGCTACTCTTCGTTGCAGTGCATGGGCTTCTCATTGCGGTGGCTTCTCTTGCTGCAGAGCATGGGCTCTAGGCGTGTGGGCTTCAGTAGTTGCAGCACACAGGCTCAGTAGCTGTGGCTCACGGGCTCTAGAGTGCAGGCTCAGTAGTTGTGGCACATGGGCTTAGTTGCTCTGTGGCATGTGGGATCTTCCTGGACCAGGGCTCGAACCAATGTCCCCTGCATTGGCAGACAGAGTCTTAACCTCTGCGCCACCAGGGAAGTCCCAATGTTTTGTAGTTTTAAGAGTATAAGTTTTGCACTTCTTTTGTTAAACTTATTCCTATGTATTTTAGCATTTGGTTGTTGTAAATGAATTTGTTTTCTTAATTTTATTTTAAAATATTTTATTGCAAGCATATAGAAATACAATTGATTTTTGTATATTAATTTTGTCCCTCCACCCTTGCTGAACTCACTTATTAGTTATAATAATTTTTTAGCAGATTCCTTAGGATTTTCTATGTACAATATCATGTCATCTGTGAATAGAGATAATTTTACTTCTTCCCTTCCAATCTCTATGCCTTTTATTTTTTCCTAGTCTAATTATGATAAATAATGATAAAACATCTGATATGTTCAATAAAAGCAGCAAGAGTGGACATTCTCAATATTATGACATAGTATGAGTGTGTTTTGTGTTTGGTAATTGCAATCATTGTTGCTTTTGTTGTGGTCATCCATTTACAATGCTTGGTGTCAGTTTATTTATCTCTTGTAAAAATAAAATACAGTGTGTGTGTGTGAAAAAAAAAAAGAGTGGACATTCTTGTTCTGTTTCTGTTCTTGTAAGGAAAAGCATCCTCTCTATCACCATTAAGTGTGATCTTAGCTGTGGGTTTTTCATAGCTGTCTCTTGTCAGCTTGAGGAGGTTCCCTTCTGTTAACAGTTTGCTGCAGGGACTTCCCTGGTGGTCCAATGGTTAAGACTATGCCCTTCCACAGCAGGGGGTGCGGGTTCAATCCCTGGTTGGGGAACTAAGGTCCCACATGCTGTGCAGTGTGGCCAAAAAAAAAAAGTTTGCTGCATGTTTTCATCATGAGACAGTGTTGGATTTTGTCACAGGCTTTTTCTGTGTCTATGGAGATGATCATGGGATTTTTGTTATTCTATTGATATGATGCATTATAATAGTTGATCTTGGGATGTTAAATCAACCTTGCATACCTGGAGTAAAACCTACCTAGTCATGTATAATTCTTTTTTTTTTTAATATTTATTTTTGGCTGTGTTGGGTCTTCGTTTCTGTGCGAGGGCTTTCTCTAGTTGTGGCGAGCGGGGGCCACCTTTCATCGCGGTGCACGGGCCTCTCACTGTCATGGCCTCTCTTGTTGTGGAGCACAAGCTCCAGACGCGCAGGCTCAGCAGTTGTGGTTCACGGGCCCAGGTGCTCCACGGCATGTGGAATCTTCTCAGATCAGGGCTCGAACCCGTGTCCCCTGCATTGGCAGGCAGATTCTCAAACACTGCGTCACCAGGGAAGCCCTAGTCATGTATAGTTCTTTTATATGTCCCTGAATTAAGTTGTCTAGTACTTTGTTGAACAATTTTATATCCATATTTATAAGAAATCAGTGTGTAATCTTAGTCTGATTTTGTTATCAATGTAATACTGGTTTTGTAGAATGAGTTGAGAAGTGTTCACTCCTCTTTTATCTTTTGGAAGAGTTTGTGAAGACTCGGTATTAATTCTCTAAATGTTTGGTAGAATTCAGCAGTAAAGCTCTCTGGACCTGGGTTTTGTTGTTTTTCATAGACTTTATTTTTTAGAGTAGTTTAAGGTTCACTGCAAAACTGAATGGAAAGTCAAGAGTTTCCATGTGCCCCTGCTCCTCCCACATGTGTTCCTCCCCCACTCTCAGTGTCCTGCACCAGAGTGGTATATTTGTTACCATCAATAACCTACATCGTCGACACAACACTATCACGCACAAGTCTGTAGTTTACGTTAGAGTTCACTCTTGGTGTTGTACATGCTATGGATTTTGACAAGTGCATAATGACATGCATCCACCATTATGGTATCATACAGAATAGTTTCACGGCCCTATAAATCCTCTGTGCTCTGCCTATTTTTCCCTCCCTCAACCCTGCCCCTGTCAACCACTGATCTTTATTTTTTTAACATCTTTATTGGAGTATAATTGCTTTACAATGTTTTGTTAGTTTCTGCTGTATAACAAAGTGAGTCAGCTATATGTATACATATATCCCCATATCCCCTCCTGCTTAGTCTCCCTCCCACCCTCCCTATCCCACCCCTCTAGGTGGTCACAAAGCAGCGAGCCCTGTGCTATGTGGCTGCTTCCCACTAGTTATCTATTTTACATTTGGTAGTATATATAAGTCCATGCCACTCTCTCACTTTGTCCCAGCTTACCCTTCTCCCTCCCCGTGTCCTCAAGTCCATTCTCTACGTCTGTGTCTTTATTCCTGTCCTGCCCCTCAGTTCTTCAGAACTATTTTATTTTCTTTAGATTCCATATATATGTGTTAGCATACGGTATTTGTTTTTCTCTTTCTGACTTACTTCACTCTGTATGACAAACTCTAGGTCCATCCACCTCACTACAAATAACTCAATTTCATTTCTTTTTATGGCTGAGTAATATTCCATTGTATATATGTACCACATCTTCTTTATCCATTCATCTGTCGATAGACACTTAGGTTGCTTCCATGTCCTGGCTATTGTAAATAGTGCTGCAATGAACATTGAACCACTGATCTTTTATTGTCTCATAGATTTGCTTTTCCAGAATGGTATATAGTTGGAATCATACAGTATTTAGCCTTTTCAGATTGTTTTCTTTCATTTAGTAATATGCATTTAAATTTCCTCCATGTCTCTTAATGGTTTGATAGCTCATTTCTTTTTAGTGCTGTGTAATATTCCATTGTCTGGAGGTAGCTCAGTTTATTTATCCATTCATCTACACCAAGGACATCTCAATTGCTTCTGTGTTTAGGTAATTGTGAATAAAGCTGCGATAAACATCCATGTGCAGGTTTTTGTGCAGCCTTAAATTTTCAACTCATTTGGGTAAACCCAACTTGGGCATTGGTTTGGGGACCAGGAGACTCCCCTCTACCACATGGGATGGAGGTAAGAACAATTTACTCTGTGAAGGTCAAGTAGATGTGGGCCTGTGATAAGGTTTGTGTAAAATCCCAGTGCTGGGACAACTGGATAGCCACATGCAAAGGAAAGAAGTTGGACTCTTACTTCATACCACACACCATAATTTACAAAAAAATGGAACAAAGACCCAAACATAAGAAGTAAAACTACAATACTCTTAACAAACATAGGCAGAAATATTCATGACCTTGGATTTGGCAAAGTATTCTTAGATATGACACCAAAAGCAGAAACAGCAAAAAAAGATATTTTGGATTTCACCAAATTAATAAATTTTGTGCACCAAAGGACACCATCAAGAAAAGGAACACACCCATTAGAATCCTTGTGCACTATTGGTGGGCATGTAAAATCATTTTGCTTGTATGGAAAACAATATGGCAGTTCCTCAGAAATTATACAGGTGCTATATGATCCAGCAATTCCTCTACTGGGTATATACGCCAAAGAATTCAAAACATGGACATATATTTGTATATTTGTTCATAGGACCATTATTCACAATAGCCAAAATGTGGAAGCAACCTAGGTGTTCATCAAGGGATGAATGGATCAACAAGATGTAGTATATACATGTAATAGAATAGTATTCAGATTTAATGAGAAAGGAAATTCTGACATATGCTACAACATAGATAAACCTTGAGGACATTATGCTAAGTAAAATAAGCCTGTCCATAAAGGACAAATACTTCATGATCCCATTTATATAAGGTTCCTATAGGAGTCGAATTTATAGAGACAGAAAATAGAATGGTTTCAGGGGCTGGAGTAGGGTGTGAGTGGGGGTTGCTGTTTAATTGGTTATAGAGTTTCAGTTTTGCGTGATGAAAACAGCTCTGGAGATTGGTTTCCCATAGTCAATGTACTTCACACTGCTGAACTGTACACTTAGCAATAGTTAAGATGTAAATTTTATGGTATGTGTATGTCATCACAATTAAAAGTATAAAGTTTTAAAGCAAGAGAGTGAAAACACTACTCACAGAATGGAATAAAAATTTGAAAATAATGTATCTGATAAGGGACTTGCATCAAGAGTAAATAAAGAACTCCTACAAACCAATAATAGAAAGCCAGATAACCCAGTTTAAAAGTGACAAAACACTTGGGACTTCCCTGGTAGTCCAGTCTCTAAGACTCCACACTCCCAGTGCAGGGGGCCAGGGTTCGATCCCTGGTCAGGGAACTAGATCCCACATGCCGCAACTAAGAGTTTGCATGATGCAACTAAAGATTCCACATGCCACAACTAAAGATTCCTCATGCCACAACTAAAAGATCCTGCATGCCACAACTAAGATCCGGTGCAGCCAAATAAATAAATATTAAAAAAGTGGCAAAACAGACATTTTTCCAAGGAAGATATACTAATGGTCAAGAACCTATGAAGATTTCTGAACACGATTACACATTACGAAAATACAAGTCAAAACCACAACAAGGGTGGGGGTTAGGTGAAATGCACGAAGGGGGTCAAAAGATACAAATTTCCATTTATAAAATAACTCATGGGAATGTTATGTACAGCATGGCAACTGTAGTCAATAAATACTGTATTGCAGATTTGAAACTTGCTAAAAGAGTGGAGCTTTAAAGTCCTCATTGCAGGATAAAATTTTTTTTGTAACTATGTGTGGTAAGAGAGGTTAACTAGACTTATTGTGGTGATCATATTGCAATATGTACAAATGTGGGATCATCATGTTGTACAGCTGAAACTAATATAATGTTATATGTTAATTATAACAGTTAAAAAAACCTCATAAGATACAACTCCATACCCACTAGAATGGCTAGAATCAAAAGTGAAAGAATAAGTGTACTTGAGGATATGGAGAAATTGGAACCCTCTTATACTGCTGGTGGGAATACAAAATGATGCAGCCACTTTGGAAAACAGTCTGGCATTTCCTCAAAACTTAAACCTAGAATTACCACATGACCCATCAATTCCACTCCTAGGCATATGCCCAAGTGAAATAAAAGCACGTTTACCCAAAAACTTGTACATGACAGCACTGATTTGAAACAGACTGTCAGCTATTTCTCCAGCAAAGATGGGTTTATTCAGGATCAGCAGAGAACTGCAATTCAGGGTGTGCAACCACCGCAAGCTGTGTGCAAGTCTCCCCAGAGCAAGGGAAGGAGAATGCTTTTACAGAAGGGATAAGGACTTTGGGAGGGTTATAGCAAACAGTCTACGGTTTTTCACTGACTGAATCTTTGCCAAGAAAGGAGTCTTTCTTCCTCCTCTTGGGCTCTGCTATAATTGCAGGGTGTGGGAGCTCCCCCTTCTGCTCTCCTGACTCTATTTAATTAATTTGTTTAATTAAACAAGTTTTATTTAAACAAATAAATGTTTATTAATTTTTATTAATTTTTTTACAGATGCTTATAGCAACATTTTTCATAATAGTCAAAAGGTAGTAACAATCCAAATGTCCATTAACAGATGAATAAAGAAAATGTGCTATGCCCATATAATGGAATATTATTCAGCCATAAAAACAAAGGAAGTATTGATACCTGGATATCCCTTGAAAAAATTATGTAAATGAAGCCAACAACAAAGTCCACATATTACATAATTCCATTCATAGGAAGTCAGTGAATACTGAAATCTACAGAGACAAAAAGTAGATAAGTGACTGCCTGGGGCCTGAAGGAGGAAAATGGGAAGATACTGATAGCTAAAGGGTACAGGGGTTTCTTTTTGAGATGATGGAAATGTTCTAAAATTGACCACAGGGACTTCCCTGGTGGTCCAGTGGTTAAGACTCCACATTTCCACTGCACCCGGGGCACGGGTTCCATCCCTGGTTGAGGAATTAACATCTCACATGCCACGCAGTGGTGGCCAAAAATAAAATAAAATAAAATAAATAAAATAAAATAAAATAAATAAAATAAAATAAAATAAATAAAATAAAATAAAATTGACCATAGTGATGAATATACTGAAAACCACAGCACTGTACATGTTAAAGTGGTCCATTGTACATTTTAAAGTGGTCCATTGTATAGTATGTGTTGCATCTTAACAAAGCCTTTCAAATAAATGGCTAAATGCATTAAGAGTCTGCAATCCAATCTCTTAAGCATATTAATAGTTTCTGGGTACATCCCACATTTATTTGATGTGGGACATTTATAATTTAATGTGGGACATTTATAACAATTATAATATTGTGGGACATATATGACATTTATAATTTATTGTTTTTCTTTTATCAGTGAAAACAGGAATTTTGCTGTAAGGCTATTACAGTTGTTTACTTCTCAAAGTGCTTTAAGAACACACTGAAAAACTAATGTAAAACATACATCTAGGGCTTCCCACTAGGGCGCAGTGGTTGAGAGTCCGCCTGCCAATGCAGGGGACGCGGGTTCGTGCCCCGGTCCGGGAGGATCCCACATGCCGCGGAGCGGCTGGGCCCGTGAACCATGGCCGCTGAGCCTGCGCGTCTGGAGCCTGTGCTCCGCAACGGGAGAGGCCACAGCAGTGAGACGCCCGCGTACCGTAAAAAAACAAAAAACAAAAAACAAACCCATACATCTAAGAATTTAATGAACATGTCTCATAGCTTGTGACTGGTGAGAGGAGAGCCTCCTGCTCCAGTCTGGCCTGGTCCTGGCAACCGACTTGCTCCTCAAAGCGTCGGTCCATCTAGAAACAGCTTTGAGTAACCTGCTTACACCTGTGCCCCATTCAGGTCCGAAGCAGGATTTGGTTGAAAGCAAAGATCCTTGGAGGGCCAGAGCGGAAGCCGGGTCTGCTTGGCCACGTGACCTCCACCTACTGTTAACTCTGGGGGCGGGGTGGTGGTGGTGGTGAGAGGGGGTCCTTGCGAACAGTCCTCTAGCAGGCACGTCAAGGGCAGGTGGGTGGGGCGACGCTCGGCTGGGCGTGGACATCGCTACGCCTTGTGGATGCGCCGGGATCGGGGCTTACCGGCACTTAACCGCCTCAGGTGTCTCTGCTGGACCGTCTGTTGCGCCTTGACCTGCCCGGGCCGCGGGAGTGGAAGGGAGGACGCCGGGGACCCCAGAAGGGGGGAAATGGTGAGTGTGCGGGGCCATGTGTCCCAGGACGGGGAGGGGGGATTGAGTCGGAACCTGCCGTGGCGGGACACTAGCCTCCCTGCAGTCAACTCTGGAGTCTGCGAACTCGCGTGGGCCGGGGGCGCCGCTCGGACCTCAGTCCCCTCCGTCTTGCTAGTGGGGGCGGGGCCGGCAGCCGGGACCCCGGGAGTCCTGTCCCGTCGCTTCGCGCCGCGACTTCGGCTCCTGGGTAGCTCTGCGCCCGCAGCCCCCCGAGTCCCCCAGATTGTACGGTGACCTTGGGGAGGGTCATCAAGGGACAGTCGTGACTCGGTTTCCGGGGTTCGTGCGTGGGAGGAGCTGTGGTCTGTGGTGTCCCCAGTCCCTGTTTTCTTACCAGGCGGCACCCATTCTCTTTCGAATTTTTTAAAATTTTAGGAAGCAGGACCTCAAATCCATGACACTGTCCCCCAAGCCTAGCTCTTCCTAGGACTGGCAGTAAATCCCTAAACTTTCAGATCCCTCCCACCTTCCCAAGGCCCACTTGCCCTCTCGAATTCACAGCATCATTATCAGCTGTTCGTTCTCCGTGGTGCATTTCAAACGGACCCAATATTTTAATTGTTTATTCTCCACAGCCGATGGATGGCTCGTTTTAAAAGATTTATTTTTTGTTTGTGGATATTTTACATGAAAGGAAATCAGAGAATTACCAGCTGGAACTACTTTATATGAAATCCTTGTGCCTCTCCCCCTGGATCTTTCCTGGATACCTATATCCTATGGGAAGTCTTTGGGGCAGCGGTACGTCTTTGGAAACTTTCCTGGGTGTTCTCACCTGTCAGCCCTACCCCTCTCTGTGTTTGTCACCTTGAAAGATTTATTCACTTATTTGAGTCTCAGTTTTTCAATATATAAAATGTATTTAATTAATAGATCTTGAAAGACAGTATAAAATATTTACAAAGAAGTGAGTTTCTAAGAAATGAAATAATGTATTTCAGTATTATTACGTTTGTTCCATTTATTTCTTGTTTCCTTTTTACTCCCCTGGGAGCGTGTATAAATATTCTGAGGTCTTGTTAGGAGCCAAACTTGGGTCTGCTCGCCCACACATAGTAAAGCCAATCTACTGACCCTGGGATGCGGTGAAGGAAAGTGCAGCATTTATCGCAGGGCACCAAGTAAGGAGTCAGATAGCTAGTGCTTAAAAGTCCTGAACTCCCCAAAGGCTTTCAGGGAAAGATTTTTAAAGATGGGGTGAGGGAGAGGGTGTTGTGGGGTGTATGATCAGCTTGTGCGCATTCTTCTGATTGGTTGGCAGTGAGGTAATTGGGAGTCAGCATCATCAACCTTCTGTTTCCAGCTGTTCTGGGATCTAGGTGTTGGTGGGCAGCACACAGTTAACATCTTCCACCTGGTGAGGATTTCAGTATCTGCAGAACAGCTCAAAGGACATGGCTGCGAATATTATCTATAGCTCTTGAGGAGGAACTAAAGGTTCTTGACTTTAATGGCTAAAGTCTTATTATTTTATATTGCTTGACTGTTGTTCTTTTTTGCTGCATTTTCTCACTTCTCTGATTAAATTTACGCTTTGGAACTCTGGGAAGGCCTAGGAGTCTAAAGTTTTTCTACAGACAAGAGGCAGGTGGAGGACATGGCGGGGGGTGGGGGGAGGAGATCTGTTCTGGAAGACCCCATAGGGTCCTGCTTGGTTACAGTCTGTCCTTATTTTGGGGGCGTTTCAAGTGGAATATCAGGTCTTAGACTCGCAACACTTAGAAGTGTTCAAATGTGATTGTTTTCCAAGCAGTTTCTTGCTGTGGAAATAATAATTAACTGTTATATTCATTTCTGAAGGGAATAGATATTTGTGAGTTTTCTCGTTGAACTAGCCTTGCAAATTTCTTCCCTCCTTTACACATAAACGCTGCTTTTGAGTGACTTTACTGCATTCTCCAAACAGTGGGTTCGTCACTTTTAAAATGTCAATGCTGGTCCAGAGCAACTTGGCTGGGAGCAGAGTTTGAGGTCAGTGTCTCTAAGCGAAGCCCCCGCCTTGAGGCTGCAAAGGGAAGGACTTGAAGGCCAGTTGGTTCTTCCTGAAAGCCTCCCGCTGCAGATGCTTACCTGCTCACACCCACCTGGAAGGAGCCCTTTCTACTGAGAGAAGCTCCAACCCTGGAAAGCTGGGGATGCACCTGCAATGGGGGTGGCAGCGTGGAGTGATGCCCTTTTTGAGGCTGTAACTATAGTCCCTTTGTGCCTGTTTCTAGATGTAGGTTGGAGTTTGGCATCCACAGCTTAGGCATGATCCAAGTAATTTGTGCCCATTGAGAAAATCTGTGAAGGTCACGCATTCTGTCTTCAGACAAAGGGTCTTGAATTTGGGAGTTCTCTGGGTCAGAACCTTTAGTTGAATTTGGGTGAGAGTTTCCTCATTGTGAGAATGGAAGCCTGGGAGAGGAAGCTTTTTCCATTATTCCCCAGGGAGAGGAGGGCAGGTGGAGCTCCCAGAGTTTATTCTTGTGACTGCTCTGGTGTCCCCACCCTCCTTCTCCAGGGACTGACCTGGCCTGGCGGTTCTATCTCAACGAGGACAGTCTGGAGCCCAAAACTTGGGAAGGTGTTTCACTTTCAGAATGTAGCTTTTGCTTCTAAACTGTGGGGCTCAGGCTGCTTATTTCAGCTGATTCGAATATTTGTGATTTTCCCCCTTGATTCCTTTGTCTGTTGATTATTAGGGCCCTGTAACTGATTTCCCTTAAAAAAGTTTTTTTCCCTTAAAAAAGTTTGTAATTTTATTTCCTGTGGGAGTGTGTGAGACTTTTAATTTCTTGGGCTTTGAGAATGTAAGTTGATTGAAAGATACAGTGCGTGTTGGACGAGAAAATTCTGGAGACAAATAGAATATTTGCTCCTTTTAGGGCAGAGAACCTCAAGATGTGAGATGGGTAAATTTAAATTTTCAGGTACATTTTCCATTTTTAAATTAGGTTTTCTATGTGCATATCCCTGAGAATTTGGATATTTAAAAGGCTATACTATTGCCAAGCCAAATGAATTTCCATTTTAATTGATGGGAGGAAAACTACTCAAAGCTTACTTAAATCTTTGAGAACCATGCTATGTTTATGGGATTAGGCCCAAACCTTTAGTGCATTATAATATGCGACCCATTCCCCCAAAGACCCTCCAGTTTGATATATAAGGACAAACTCTGATGCCTCCTGTTATTTTTTTTCATTTTTAAAGTTCACTGTTTATACCCAATCTTGTTCCAGAAAGGGTTTAAGGTAGCTTAAAATAGCCTCTTGTTTAGTTAGGAAGAGATTTGAAAATTTTCATTTTTTTTTATGGCTTAAGCTTTTATAACCATTAAGGTTTAAAGGACTATATCTTAGAATGGTTTCCTATGAAGAAAAGTTAAAATTAATGAATTTTAAAAAGCAAAGGTAAGTTAAAAATACAGGCTAACAGATAATCGGGTAGGTAATAAATTACGTACTGTTTATTTTAATAATGCATGTTAAGGTTAAAAAAACTCTGTAAGATAAGACTCTAACTTAAGAAGATTCCCCACCAGCATATCCTGGGCGCCTCTAGTGCTCTTGCTTAAGCCACCCCAATACCTGTGTTGGTCGTTTCTTGAGCTTCTTGTGTTTCTTTATATAAAAACAAGCAATTGCAAATGCATGTTTTTTCTTACACATTTGCGCTTGTAATGAGCAGACGCCCCATTTTTTTCTGTTTTTGACTGCATGGCTTGTGAGATCCTAGTTTCCGGGCCAGGGATTGAACCCCGGCCCCCCTGCAGTGGCAGTGTGGACTGGACTCCCCATTTTTGGATGTTGGACAGCTCACAGCTTAAGCCTCACCCCGCCCTCTTCCTCTCGTGCCCCCCGCCTGGACAAGCTGATGAGAAAGCCTGGGTGGTCTCTCCCTTAGAGCAGGAGATTCCACCCGCACAGGCCCCTGTGTGCAGAACACTGGCCCTAGCCTCACTCCTCAACCGCAGTGAACATCCAGGCCAGGCTCCTCTCTTTGTTTTCTGAAGCTGTTTCTGAGCTGCCTGAGAGACCAGCCCTGCCCTTTCCTGAGACCTCAATTGTGTGAGTTGTAAGCCTTTTCCTACCCTTTTGGTATGTGTGCATGTGTGTGCACATTAGCATCAACCTCAACAAGGGAACCCTACCTCTGCAGGTGACCACAACAGTTGGCACCGTGAGCAGCACGTCCGGACATGACCACCCCACCACGGGTCTGTCTTCTCTTGCTCTGACTCGCTCACCTGCTCTGCTCTCTGATGGGGGCCGGCGCTGTGGGCTGCTGGGTGCTGGGGAGCTCGTGCTGTGAGCTGTGCTGCCCTTTGTTGCATTGTTGACCCCACCAGGACTCAGTTCTGTGTTCAGCCAGCCAGAGATGGCAGTTTTGAGACTTCCTACAGCTTTTAGGAGCAGGAGTATGGGATTGGGGCTCTCCTTAAAGTAGTTCTGTGTTGATGTCTTTGCCGGATTTATCTGAGTGTTAGAGTGAAGCGATGACAGAGGCTGGTTTGGCCCTGACACCCGCCAGGGTTTGGGTGGCAGAGGGGGACTATACCCTGGAAAAGGGGTGGCCACTCCTGAAACATCTGCTATTTAAATAGGGAGAAAGAGAAGAGAGGGGGAACGGCAGCCCGTAGATGGCAGCTGAGTTCACCCTCCTAATTCTAGGGGCTCACCAGGACCCTTGGGTACCGCTGCTGCTGTGGCCCCTGCCTCTACTGCAACAAAGATCCTACTCTTGGGGTTATAGGGGACAACACCATGGCACCTCTGTGGCCAGCAAAGGTATTAGTACAAACTCAAACTAAGCCCTGGGTCCTTAAACCCTACGAAGCAACTAGTTGTCATGGGGGAGACCCCTAACCCTAATGGCACTGGTGTGAGGCTCTCTGGAGGGAAAAAATGATAAGCACCGGGGTAGAGAGGACACCTCTTCCCATGAAGTATATCCAGTGATGAAAATACAACAGGGGAGGAAAGGAGGGAGGAAGCAAAAGAAAAAAACATACTGAAACAATTTGACCAATTGGCAATCCAACATATACTAAAAGATTTTACGCAACAAAAAAGGTAAAAGGACACGGCTTGGCTTTTGCCCTCTACAACATAGGTTCTGAATTAATTTTGCCATCTGGTGTAATGCACTAATTCAGAAATCTTCAAGCAATTAATCAATACTAGGTCTCAAAGTAGAGTCATATGGGGGTCCCACTAAATTTAAGCAAGGTACTCATGATCATCTTAGGGGAGTTACTGAATATACTATGGGGGACAAATAGGTATGCCTCACCTTAATCATCAGAAAACTACTGTCTTGCCTAAATTCCCCATGGTCATAATACCCAGTGTCCTAAAATATCCCATACCAAGCAGGGAAACTCTACACTAATGAGTCATGAATTAAGTTTATTAAAAAATTTTAAATTTCTGCTATTATATTTTATTTCTATTTAAAAATTAAAAAAATATTTTATATTGGACTATAGTTGATTTACAACGTTGTGTTAGTTTCAGGTGTACAGCAAAGTGATTCAGTTATACATGTACATATATCTATTCTTTCTCAAATTCTTTTCCCATTTAGATGATTACAGAATATTGAGCAGTGTTCCCTGTGCTATACAGTAGGTTCTTGTTGGTTATCTATTTTATATATAGTAGACTGTATATGTCAATCCCAAACTCCCAATTTATCCCTCCCCCCTGCCTTTCCCCTTTGATAATCATAAGTTTGTTTTCTATGTCTGTGAGTCTATTTCTGTTTTGTAAATAAGTTCATTGGTATCATTTTTTTAGATTCCACATATAAGCAGTATCATATGATATTTGTCTTTCTCTGTCGGACTTACTTCACTTAGTATGACAATCCCCAGGTCTATCCGTGTCGCTGCAAATGGCATTATTTCATTCTTTTTTATGGCTGAGTAAGAGTCCACTGTATATATGTACCACATCTTCTTTATCTATTCATCTGTTGATGGGCATTTAGGTTGCTTCCATGTCTTGGCTATTGTAAACAGTGCTGCAGTGAACACTGGGGTGCATGTATCCTTTTGGACCATGGTTTTCTCCAGGTATATGCCCAGGAGTGGGATTGCTGGATCATATGGTAGCTCTATTTTTAGTTTTTAAAGGAACCTCCATACTGTTCTCCATAGTGGCTGTACCAACATGAATTAGATTTAAATGAAGTCTTTAGCACTTCCAAATTGTCTTGACAAAAATGGGATTCCACAGACCTTACCCCCACCACGGCCCCCCACCCCAATTAAGTTACTTAATCTGTCCCAAAGTAAACAGGACTTTGAAGGATTGAAAACCATTGTATAACACCTATTTAATGAAGAAGTGATTATCCACTGTTCTTCTCCTTTAATAGTGGAATTTGGCCTGTTCTTAAACCTGGAGAGAATGAATGACACCTCACAGTGCATTACTGCAACCTGGAGGCTGTGGTCTCACCACACAAACCCCTATTCTCAGTCCGCAACATTATGGGAATTACTGACTCCATCCACTCAGCAACTGGTAAATATCCTGCTCTCCCAGATTTGGCTAAGTGTGTTCTGTTCAGTGCCTATTTGAATAGCCTCTCAGCTGCAGATGGTCCCGCCTCTGAAGGGACATGATACACCTTTACCTGGCTATCCTCAGGGAACCTCAGCACAGTTACCACTGCACACAGTCTCTGCAGGCAGGATCTGAACCACATTTACCTGGCTCCAGGAGCACAGGTCTGACACGAGGCCAGTGATATCCTCCTCTGAGGACACTGGTTTGACATTCATTCAGGAAGAGAAATAATGAAAAAAGGAGTACCTCCCAAAATGGATGGGTCATTGCCCCACACATAATGTGAGGCCCTAACACTGGTTAAGTTCTTGAAAATTCTTTGTTAATGAGACGGCTTCTCCCTCCTGAAAATTCTTTGTTAATGAGACGGCTTCTCCCTCCCTGACACTGTAAGAAATAGCTCTTGTCCCTCTCAGCATCCAGAGCATCTACTTGGTTCTTTTGATGTTCAGAGGCAACGTATTTCTTGTTTACAAATTTTACTTGAGTCCATTTATGCTGTTACTTGCAAATTGGCCCACCTTGAATGGGCACCCCTACCATAGAAGGGTCTTTAGTGTGTTTAAATTACCACACAGCAGGCACTCACTGTAGAGGGTGTAGCAACTTCTCTCATGCCTCCTTGAGTTACGCATCGTGGCCTTAAGTTGTCCATTTTTTTAAAGATTTTTTTTTGATGACCATTTTTAAAGTCTTTACTGAATTTGTTACAGTATTGCTTCTGTTTTCTGTTTTGGTGTTTTGGCTGCTAGGCACGTGGGATCTTAGCTCCCCGACCAGGGATTGAACCCACACCCCCTGCATTGGAAGGCAAAATCTTAACCTCTGAATCTCCAGGGAAGTCCCTGTCCATAGGTTTTATTTATTTCTTTATTTGGTTGGTTGTGCTGGGTCTTAGTTGTGGCAGGCAGGCTCCTTTGTTGTGCCATGTGAACTCTTAGTTGCAGCATGCATGTGGGATCTAGTTCCCTGACCAGGGATTGAACCCAGGCTTCATGCATTGGGAGCGTGGAGTCTTAACCACTGCACCACCAGGGAAGTTCCCCTGTCTATAGGTTTTTTAAAAATATTAATTTATTTAATTAATTTATTTTTGGCTGCCTTACGTCTTTGTTGCTGCATGAGGGCTCTCTCTAGTTGTAGCGAGCGGGGGCTACTCTTCATTGTGTGCAGGCTTCTCATTGCGTTGGCCTCTCCTGTTGCAGAGCATGGGCTCTAGGTGCACAAGCTTCAGTAGTTGCAGCACGTGGGCTCAGCAGTTGTGGTGCACGGGCTTTGTTGCTCCGTGGCATGTGTGATCTTCCCCGACCAGGGATCAAACCCATGTCCCGTGCATTGGCAGGCGGTCTGTGCCACCAGGGAAGCCCTGTCCATAGGTTTTTTCTTTTCTTTGTTTTTTTTTTTTTTTTTTTGCAGTACACGGGCCTCTCACTGTTGTGGCCTCTCCCGTTGCGGAGCACAGGCTCCGGATGCGCAGGCTCAGCAGCCATGGCTCACAGGCCTAGCCGCTCCGCGGCATGTGGGATCTTC
The DNA here is from genome assembly GCF_949774975.1 of Lagenorhynchus albirostris. NCBI lineage: Eukaryota > Metazoa > Chordata > Mammalia > Artiodactyla > Delphinidae > Lagenorhynchus > Lagenorhynchus albirostris. The sequence continues at coordinate 163,272,151 of NC_083097.1, read as the reverse complement.
CCGGACCGGGGCACGAACCTGTGTCCCCTGCATTGGCAGGTGGACTCTCAACCACTGCGCCGCCAGGGAAGCCCCTGTCCATAGGTTTTTGATGCAAAGAATTGCCCTCCTCTGCCCCACACTATATGTCATTAGAGCTGCATTTCTACCAGGTACTGTGCTTTCCTGAAAACAGAGGTTCTCCCAGGCCCTGAGCATGTGACCCTCCACCCTGCTGCTCATTATGCCTTGGGATCTGGAAACAGCACCTCATGAGCTCAGCATGGCTACCGACACCTCCTTGCAACATAACAGAGCCAAACCTGGGCCCTCCGTATTCCTCCCTGCAAGAGCGGGTGGCCTCCCCTCTCCTCAGTCCCTTGCCAGGTACCGTGATGCTGAAGGAGGTCATCCCTTCCCCAGACTGCTAGGCTCCCTGGGGAGCTCCTTGGAATTAACTGAATGAAAAGCAGTGATGTGCAGCAGTATTTGCAATAGCCAGGACATGGAAGCAACATAAATGTTCATCGACAGAGGAATGGATAAGGAAGATGTGGTACATATATACAATGGAATATTACTCAGCTATAAGAAGGAATGAAATAGCGCCATTTGCAGAGATGTGGATAGACCTACAGATTGTCATACAGAGTGAAGTAAGTCAGAAAGAGAAAAACAAATACCGTATAATATCGCTTATATGTGGAATCCAGAAAAATGGTACAGATGAACTTATTGGCAAAGCAGAAATAGAGTCACAGATGTAGAGAACAAACTTATGGTTACCAAGGGGGCAAGGGGGGGGGTGGGATGAATTGGGATATTGAGATTGACATATATATACTACTATGTATAAAATAGATAACTAATAAGAACCTACTGTATAGCACAGGGAACCCTACTCAATGCTCTGTGGTGACATAAATAGGAAGGAAATCTAAAAAAGAGGGGATATATGTATATGTATAACTGATTCACTTTTTGCTGTACAGCAGAAACTAACACAACATTGTAAAGCAACTATACTCCGATAAAAATTTTAAAAAATCTGTGAAAAAATAAAAGCAATGAGGACTTTGTATACTTTATGGGTGACATGGCCACAGTCCTACATGATGGAGCTCAGTAGGGATGAAGAGCTGCTGCTTTCATCCCTTAACTGGGACGTCCCTGATAAAAGACTGGACCCAAGGGTCACACAGCTGACCAAACATCAGGCTGTCATCTGAGCACTGGCCAACAGTTGGCCCATCTGGACATGTTTACAGATTCCTAGATGATTGTCTAAGAGTTCCCCCTTTGTGATAAAAGAACTCTGGGAATCTCTTGCCTCATAGATACCCACCATATGAATCAAGGTAACACTTGTCTGCATGTATACTGACTCTGCAATACAAGGCTTCACCCACCAGCACGCTCCTCATCCACGTTGGAGTTCTAGACACGGATGACAATAACCAAGGCACTCATTTCACTTCTCAGGACACACAGGGCTGGACTCTCGGAAAAGGCATTCAACGGACCTTTCACCTCCCTTCCCAGTCTTGGCCTGCAGGCCTCATAGCACACCGTGATGGCTAAAGTTCAAATCAATTAAATGAACGATGGCCTGTTTCAATCATCACTGATCACTGGTGGATGCTAATGTGTCTGTTTTAGTCTTTTCTTTTTTGCTAATAGACTACTTAAAATTTTTATTGAAATATAGTTGATTTACAGCGTTGTGTTAGTTTCAGGTATACAGCAAAGTGATTCAGTTATATATTCTTTTTTTACATTTTCTTCCATTATAGGTTATTATAAGATATTGAGTATAGTTCCCTGTGCTATTCACTAGGTCCTTGTTAATTATCTTTTATATACAGTAGTGTGTATATTTTAATCCCAAACTCCTAATTTATCCCCTTCCCCTCTCCCCCTTTGGTAACCAGAAGTTTGTTTTCTATGTCTGTGACTCTATTTCTGTTATGTAAATGAGTTCATTTGCATCATTTTTTTAAGATTCCGCATAAAAGTGATATCATATGATATTTGTCTTTCTCTGTCTGGCTTACTTAGTATGACAATCTCTAGGTCCATCCATGTTGCTGCAAATGGAATTAGTTCATTTTTATGGCTGAGTAATATTCCATATGTATGACATCTTCTTTATACGTTCATCTGTTGATGGACACTTAGGTTGCTTCCATGTCTTGGCTATTGTAAATAATGCTGCTATGAACATCGGGGTGTATGTATCTTTTTGAATTAAGAAAAGGTTAAGTTTTAATCTTTTCTTTTTTCCAATAGGCTACTTTTTATTTATTATTTTATTTTATTTTTTTTTTTGGCTGCACCATGTGGCCTGTGGGATCTTAGTTCCCCGACCAGGGATTTAACCTGGGCCCTTGGCAGTGGAGGTGCAGAGTCCCAACCACTGGACTGCTAGGGAATTCCCTAGACTACTTTTTAAAGAGGAGTTTTGATTTTCCAGAAAACTTGAGAAAATACAGAGTTCACATATAATCCCTCTGCCTTCATGCCGTTAACCTTATTTTTTATATCTGTATTACTGTGTATGCATGTTATAATTGATTCAACAATATTGATGCATTAAAGTCCACACTTACCTTAGAGCTGATTCTTTGTGTTATATAATCTGTGGTTCTTGGCAGATGTACAATGACATGTGTTCATCACTTCAGTAACATACAGAATACTTTCTCTGCCCTAAAACTCCCTGTGCTCTACCTATTCATTCATTTGTCCACCCCACCCCTAAATTCCTGGCAACCAAAGATCTTTTTATGGTCTATATTTTTGTCTTTTCCAGAATGTCATATACTTGGAATTTTGTAGCCTTGTCAGATTGGCTTCTTTCACTTAACAATATGGTTTTAAGTTTCCTTTGTCTTATCCTGCCTTTTTATCACTCATTTCTTTTTATCACAGAATAATATTTCATCATATGGATATTTTCACCACTAATTGTTTATCTGTTTGCCTATTGAAGGATATCTTTGTTACCTCTAAGTCTTGCCAGATAGAAATAAAGCTTATATAAACATTTAAAAAATTAAGAGTATATTTAGTTTTGAAAGAGACTTCCTGTTTTCCACCTTAGGCATGTCATCCTCCATTCTCACCAGTCATGAATGAGATTTCCTATTGCTTCACATCTCCATCATACCACGTTCTCAGTGTTTTGAATTTTAGCCATTCTAATAATTGTCTGCTGGTATTTCATTTTGTTATAGTTGCAATTCCTTAACGGTATGTGATGTTGAGCATCATTTGTATGTGTATTTGCCAGCTACATATCTTTTTTGGTGAAATGTGTGTTAAGAACTTTTGCCCATTTTTAATTGGGGGTGGTTGTCTTATTGCTGAGTTTTTAAAATTGAAGTATAGTTGAGTATGATATTATATAAATTACAGTTGTACAATATAGTGATTCACAATATTTAAAGGTTATACTTCATTTATAGTTATTATAAAATATTGGCTATGGGCTTCCCTGGTGGTGCAGTGGTTGAGAGTCTGCCTGCCGATGCAGGCGACACGGGTTCGTGCCCCGGTCCGGGAGGATCCCACGTGCCACGGAGCGTCTGGGCCTGTGAGCCATGGCCGCTGAGCCTGCGCGTCCGGAGCCTGTGCTCCGCAATGGGAGAGGCCACAACAGAGGCCCGCATACCGGAAAAAAAAAAAAATTGGCTATATTCCTCATGTTGTACAATATATCCTTGTAGCTTACTTTATGTAGAATAGTTTGTACTTCTTAATTCCCTACCCCTATATTGCCCCTCCCCTCTTCTCTCTCCCCACTGGTAAACATTAGTTTGTTCTCTATATCTGTGAGTCTACTTCTTTTTTGTTTTATTCACTAGTTTGTTGTATTTTTTAGGATCCACATATAAGTGATATAATATGGTATTTGTCTTTCTCTGTCTGACTTATTTCACTTAGTATAATGCCCTCCAAGTCCATCCATGTTGCTGCTAATGGCAAAATTTCGTTTTGTGTTTTTTATTATGGCTGAGTAGTATTTCATTGTATATATATATGCAACATCTTCTTTATTCATTCATCTGTTGATGGACAGTTAAGTTGCTTCCATATCTTAGCAATTGTAAATAATGCTATGAACGTTGAGGTGCAACGAGGTGAGGTGAGGTGAATTAGTGTTTTTGTTTTTTGGGATATGTACCCAGGAATGGAATTGCTGGGTCATATGGTAGTTCTATTTTTAGTGTTTTGAGACAAATCCATACTGTTTTCCACAGTGGGTGCACCAATTTACATTCCTATTAACAGTGTAGAATGGTTCCCTTTTCTCCTCATCCTCTCCACATTTGTTGTTTGTGTTCTTCATGATGATAGCCATTCTGATGCTGTGAGGTGATAGCTCATTGTGTTTTTGATTTGCATTTCTCTGATGATTATTAGCAATGATGAACATCTTTTCATGTGCCTGTTGGCCATCTGCATGTCCTCTTTGGAAATATGTCTATTCAGTTCTTCTGCTCATTTTTTTTTTAGAAATTTTAATTAAGTTATTTTTGAAATAGTTATTTATTTATTTATTTTGGCTGTTCCAGGTCTTTGTTGCAGCATGCAGGATCTTCATTGTGGCATGCAGAATCTTTTAGTTGTGGCATGCAGCCTCATAGTTGGCAGCATGTGGGCTTCTTAGTTACGGCATGCAGGTGGGATCTAGTTTCCTGACCAGGTATTGAACCCAGACCCCCTGCATTGGGAGCATGGACTCTTACCCACTGGACCACCAGGGAAATCCCTCTTCTGCTCATTTTTAAGTCAGGTTTTTAACTTTTTTGATGTTGAGTTGTATGAGCTGTTTATGTTTGTTGGATACAAACCCCTTATTGGTCATATCATTTGCAAATATTTTCTCCCTTTCAGTATGTTGTCTTTACATTTTGTCAGTGGTCTCCTTTGCTGTGTGAAAGCTTTTAATTAGATCCCACTTGTTTATTTTTGCTTTTATTTCCTTTGCTTTAGGAGGCAAGTCCAAGAAATATTACTACGATTTATGTCAAAGAGTGTTCCGCTTATGTTTTCCTCTAGGAGTCTTTGATATCCAGTCTTAAATTTAGATCTTTAATCCATTTTGAGTTTATTTTTGTATATGGTGTTAGAGAATGTTCTAATTTCATTCTTTTATATGTAGCTGTCCAGTTTTCCCAGCACCACTTATTGAAGAGACTGTCTTTTCTCCATTGTATATTCTTGTCTCCTGTGTTGTAGATTAACTGACCATAGGTTTGTGGGTATTTCTGGGCTTTCTATCCTGTTCCATTGATTTATATTTCTGTTTTTGTGCCAGTACCATATTGTTTTGATTACTGTAGCTTTGTAGTATAGTCTGAAGTCAGGAAGCCTGATTCCTCCAGCTCTCTTTTTCTTTCTCAGGATTGCTTTGGCTGTTTGAGGTCTTTTGTATTTCCATACATATTTAAAAATTTTTTGTTCTAGTTCTGTGAAAAATGTCATTGGTAACTTGATAGGGATTGCATTGAATCTGTAGATTGCCTTGGGTATTATAGTCATTTTAATATTCATTCTTTCAGTCCAAGAACATGGTATATCTTTCCATCTGTGTCATCTTTGATTTCTTTCATCAGCATCTTATAGTTTTCAGGGTACAGGTCTTTTGCCTCCTTAGGTAGGTTTATTCCTAGGTATTTTATTCTTTTCAATATGATGGTAGACAGGATTGTTTCCTTACTTTCTCTTTCTGATATTTTGTGATTAGTATAGGAATGCAAGAGATTTCTGTATATTGATTTTGTGTCCTGCAACTTTACCAAAATCATTGATGAGCTCTAGTAGTTTTCTGGGAGCATCTTTAGGATTTTCTATGTATAGTGTCATGTCATCTGCAAACAGTGAAAGTTTTCCTACTTTTTTTCCAGTTTGGATTCTTTTAATTTCTTTTTCTTCTCTGATTGCCGTGGCTAGGACTTCCAAAACTATGTTGAATAGAAGTGAGGAGAGTGGTCTTTGTCTTGTTCCTGATCTTAGATGAAATGCTTTCAGCTTTTCACCATTGAGAATGTTGTTAGCTGTGGATTTGTCTTATATGGCCTTTATTATGTTGAGATAGGTTCTCTCTGGTCCCAGTTTCTGGAGAGTTTTTATCATAAGTTGGTGTTGAATTTTGCCAAAAGCTTTTTCTGCATCTATTGAGATGATCATATGGTTTTTATTCTTCAGTTTGTTAATGTGGTGTATCACATTGACTGATTTGCATATATTGCAGCATCTTTGCATCCCTGTGATAAATCTCACTTGATCATGGTGTATGATCCTTTTAATGTATTGTTGAATTTGGCTTGCTAGTATTTTGCTGAGGATTTTTGCATCTATGTTCTTCAGTGAAATTGACCTGTAATTTTCTTTTTGTGTGATATCATTGTCTGGTTTTGGTATCAGGGTGATGGTGGCCTCATAGAGTGAGTTCGGGAGTGTTCTTCTTTCCTCTGCACTTTTGAATAGTTTGAGAAGGGTAGGTATTAACTGTGCTCTAAATGTTTGGTAGAATTCACCTGTGAAGCCATCTGGTCCTGGACTTCTGTTTGCTGGGAAGTTTTTTTTTTAATTATTATTACTGATTCAATTTCATTACTGGTAATTTGTGTGTTCATATTTTCTATTTCTTCCTGATTCAGTCTTGGGAGATTTTACTCTTCCAAAAATTCATCCATTTCTTACAGGTTGTCCATTTTATTGGCATATCATTGTTCATAGTAGTCTGTTATGATCCTTTGTATTTCTGTGGTGCTGGTTGATTTTATTATTTTGGGCCTTCTCCCTTTTTCTCTTCATGAGCCTGACTGAAGTTTTGCTTATGTTTTCAAAGAACCAGGTTTAAGTTTCATTGACCTTTTCTGTTTTTGTTGTCGTTGTTTGGTCTCTATTTCATTTATTTCTGCTCTGATCTTTATTATTTCTTTCCTTCTACTAACTTTGGGTTTTGTTTTTCTTTCTCTAGTTTCTTTAGGTGTAAGATTAGATTGTTTATTTGAGATTTTTCTTGTTTCCTGAGGTAATCTTGTATTGCTATAAACTCTCTTAGGACTGCTTTTCCTGCATCCCATAGGCTTTGGATCATCCTGTTTTCATTTTCATTTGTTTCTGGGTATTTTTTGATTTCCTCCTTGATTTTTTTGGTGATCCATTGGTTGTTTAGTAACATATTGTTTAGGTCCACGTGTTCGTGTTTTTTGCAGTTTTTTCCTTGTAATTGATTTCTAGTCTCACAGCATTGTGGTTGGAAAAGATGCTTGATATGATTTCAATTTTCTTAAATTTACTGAGGCTTGTTTTGTGGCCTAGCATGTGATCTATCCTGGAATTATCTTTTCCACTTGCACTTGAAAAGAATGTGTATTCTGCTGTTTTCAGATGGAATGCTTTCTATATATCAATTAAGGCTAT